>NW_005054370.1:2235478-2243695 GCF_000277835.1 Geospiza fortis | reverse complement strand
CACCTCTGGACGCTGCCTCCCTGTAGGGTGACTGTGAGCCCCGACAATCCTGCAGCTTTTGGGACGCGGTTAAAGCGCGGCTTTCAGAGGCTGAGCATGAGGGTCTGCTGGGGGGAGCGGGAAGGTCACGGTCTGCCCTGGGGGAAGAGGCTCTGGGGGTTCGGGGGGGGCAGGTTCTGCCCCATGGCAGCGAGCAGGATCATCCTGTGTTCAAGGCTATCCAGAATTCGGGACAAACCGACAGGCACGGGGTGATTGCCTGGCGGGTGATTTCAGGAACTGCAGGATGAGGTTGCGAAGCACGGCCTTGGCTCCGAGGAGGCAATGCAGGCTCTCCGGGTGATAGCCACGGATCTGCTGTGTCCCTCTGACATCAGGCAGCTTGCCAAGGCGCTTCTCCGGCCTCTGCAATTTGCGATGTTCTTGACGTTTTGGATGGAGGATGCTGCAAAGGTTGCAGCAAGCAACGGGCTTCTGCCCCCGGAGGATCCTCGGCATGGCGTGGGAGTGGATGCTCTCCTGGGGGAGAGTGCCTACTCCCATCCTGATTTCCAGGCTACCTGGGATGTTCTTGAGCAGTGTCAGGCTCTGGGGTTTGCTGCATCGGTGAAGACCATCGAGGCGGCCTCTCCCAGGCCCGATTTCACTGACATAAGGCAGGGCCCGGGTGAGCCTTTTGTGCCATTTGCCAAGAGGCTTAATGCTGCCATGGAGAAGCAGATTGAGGAGCCTGGACTCAGAGAGCCCTTCTTGAAACACTTGGCCGGGAACCATTCAAACACTGAATGCTGGAGGTTCATAAATTCTCTTCTGGGGGATCCTTTGGTGGTGGAGATGGCCAGGGCGTGTGCTGGGATAGGTGCTGTGGATCCTGAGGTGTCTGCTCTGGCAGTCACTGTGCACTCAGGCCAGGTACCCTTGGAGGGCGGACACAGGAAGAAGAACAAGAATAAGGGCAAGAAGCAGCAGGGTGTGCCCAAGCCGGTTCATCAGTGGCCCCTGATGGAGGAGAAACTGCTTGCCCTTTGCGAATTGGTTCAGGAACAGTTGCAGCAGGGACACATTGAGCCTTCTATGAGTCTCTGGAATACTCCCATCTTCGTGATAAAGAAGTCTGGGAAGTGGAGGTTGTTACAAGACCTCTGAAAAGTCAATGCGGTGATGGAAGGCATGGGCGGCATTGCAGCCTGGAATGCCCTCGCCCACCATGATCCCTGTGGGATGGGAGATCTTGGTCGTTGATTTGGAAGATTGTTTTTTTACAATTCCTTTGCATCCTGATGATCAGCCAAAGTTTGCCTTCACAGCGCCCTCAGTCAACAATGCTGAACCTGCTCAGAGGTGTCAGTGGAAGGTTTTACCACAGGGCTGTCACAACAGCACAGTTATTTGCCAGTGGTATGTGGCTCAGGCCTTGTCTGCTGTGCACAATCAGTTTCCTGACGCGTGTTGTTACCATTATATGGACGACGTCCTGGTGGTGGCACCCACCCAGGATGGGTTGCTGGGGATACAGCCTTAGCTGTTTGCTGCCCTGCATGCTTACAGGCTGCAGGTGGCCCCAGAGAAGGTCCAGCAGCACCCTCTGTGGAAGTATTTAGGGGTCAAAATTCTCAACCAAACCATTCAGCATCAGGAGGTGCAATTCTCAGATTATATTCAGACCTTCAATGATGCCCAGAAGTTGATGGGTGTCATCAGCTGGTTGTGTCCTTACTTGGGACTGACTGGAGAACAGTTGTCCCCGCTGTATGATACTTTGAAAGGGGGCCCTGGCCTGAGGGCTCCTCAGGAATGACCCCTGCAGCTTGATGGGCGCTGGAGGAGGTCCAGAGGGCTGTTTCTGCCCGTCAGATTCACCTAATAGATCCTTCCATTGATGTCACTGTTTTTGTTACCGATCCAGATTTTCATCCTATGGGTATCATTGGCCAGTGGAGTGACAAGTGGTCTGATCCCTTGCATGTTTTGGGATGGGTCTTTTTGCCCCACCAGGCAAAGAAGACAGCGCCCTCACTGTCCGAGCTAATTGCTCATTTGATAATCAAATGCTGTCAGTGGTGTTTGCAATTGATGGCTGTTGATCCCACAGTGATCATTCTTCCTGTGGAGAGGGAGGATTTTGAATGGAGCCTTGCTATTAGTGCCCCTTTGCAGAGTGCGCTGGAAAACTTTTCTGGGCAGATTGCTTATCATGCGCCCAGTCATCAGTTGCTGTGGCTGGCAAAGACAACGGGTTTGTTGTCGTGGCCAAAGTTCAGCTGGGTGCCGGTGCAAGGGCTCACTGTCTTCACTGATGGCTCTGGGAAAACGGGGAGGGCTGTATGACCTTGTCACTCGGGGTTGTGGGAACCCACATGTCCCCACAGACACTGGAGTGCGATGGGTACCTGCAAAGTGCATCTGCCTTGACTTGCAACATCAAAACCAGAATGTGGCCAACAGGCAACCTTTGAATGATGACCAAGATAATGACCAAGATGACAACCATCAATCAGATGGCCCTTCCACGAGTGAGGACTGAATTTCATCCTGTTTTCTGAAAAGGACTTTTTGAATTAGAATAAGCATATGACTTAGAATTGATAGTGCATTTTATAAGAGACAATCACAAGACCCAATGTCTCTGTCCATTTCAGTCTGATCTGATGGAGGGATCTCTGGAGCTGTGTTTGTTCTCCTTTCTGCAAGGAGCCCTGCACAGGACTACAAACATCAAACAAAAAAGGGGGACCTGTGGATGCCATGGGACAGAGAGAGAAACGGCAAGCATTCCTCACAGCAGCTTGTGAGAATTTTCAGGGAGCTGTAAGGATGTGATAACTCGTTAGTATAAACAATCTGCAGGTGGTGTTTTTCTACTTCATCTTTCTGTTCTTCTCCAGGGCAGTGTATGAGGAAGGTGTTTTTGTTAAGTAGCCAATCGAATAGAATGTACGGTATCACTCTATATAAACCCATGGTTCTCTTGAATAAAGCCTTCTTCGCTCTTTCTGCAATCCTGCCTCTCACCTGTTCCCGTGTCATTCTCAGCACAAGAGTGACATGTGCCAGATCAACCTTGGAGCAGAGCAGTAGGAAACCAGGTTTCCTTATCACAGTAAACAGAGCACCTTCAGGCTCTGCTGGTCGCTCCAGGGGTTGGTCACGGGCCCCACGGGGACAGGGAGGGTGAGGATGGGGCCCTGCAGGGATGGCTGCAGAGCAGGGGTACCCAGCTCCCCGCCACCCCCTGTGCTGCGGGGTCCCACGTCTCCCAACAGCAGCAAGAAAGGAAGCAGCAGTAAGAAAATAAAGCTTTATTAGGAAAAGCAGCATCGTGCAAAGAGCTGCAGCATAGAATCCTGAGAAGTTGCTCTGCCTGTTGAGAACAGCAAGAGGAAACCAAGAAGGGGCTGGGGGGAGCAGGACCTGCCTGCATGTGAGGCTGTGTGAGCACAGAGGTCCCTCTGAATTGTTTCTGAGCACCCTGTGGCAGTAGTACCTCCCTCTGGGGTTCCCTCATCCCAAACCTTCCCCAAGTTTGGGAAGTTTGGCAGGGATAGAAGAAGGAGGAAAATCTCTTTTTTTCACCTTCCTTATCCCCCATTCCCTTGCTCTGTCTGCAGGGACAGGCACCCACGGTGAGCTCCAGCCCTGCCACGTGTCACTAGGGTGATATTTGCATATGCAAATCAAACAGGTTAATTTACATGCCTGTCCCCACCAGCTCTTGTTAAAACACTGCACTCCACACCTGCCTGAGCACTGAGGTCCCACTGCACCACGACAGCCTCAGCTGCAGCTCCACTTTGGCACCAGCCTGGGACTTGCCTGGCTCTGGCTCAGTCCCTCTGGCACAGCGTCACCACTCGCCCCTCACACAGCCAAAACACGGGGTACAGGGGCTCAGTGAACACGCTGTGGAAGGAGTGGATGAGTTTTGTCCTCTCCCCGAGGCCGTAGAAGGAGAGGAGCCCCTTGCCATAATCCAGGCTGACCCCCAGGTTCTTATAGAGCTGCTCCTGGATTTTCTGGGCGCGGCCCTCGTGCCAGGCCAGGTAACAATCCTCCCTCACCTGCAGCCCCCAGGAGCCCCCATCCAGGCCGATGTTGAACCTGTGGCCCTGCTGCTGCTCCTGGGGCAGCCCCCGGTAGGTGACCCCCAGGATGACAGAGTGGCTGGAGATCTTCACCTCCCAGTAGTGGTGCCCGGGGCCGTAGCTCTGCGTGCACAGCACCTGCCAGGGCTGGAAGCGGGGGCCCTGCCCCTGCCCAGGGACGCTGCCAGGACGGTGCTTGGCTTTGTGGGCACCTTTGGACACCTCCAGGTACTTGTTGGCCGTCTCAGGGTCGAAGGTCAGGTTGCGGTGGTCTGGGGGGAGCAAGGGCACGGATGGGGCTGAAATGCTTCATCAGACCTCTACGCCCTCCCAGCAGTGATGGGGTTTAAATTCTGTGGGGCTGGCTCCCGAAATGGAAGGGAACAGGTTGTTTGGAGGGGAAGGGTAGTGGGGAGGATGCAACACCTGCCCTAGAGGGAATGGAAAAGCCCAGAAATAGCTGTTGAGGTACTGAGACACGATGCTTTGCACAGTCCTTGCACAACCCAGCTCACAACCAATGACTGGCTCTGTGGCCATTTTGGCAGGGATGTGCTTGGCTTTAAGAGCAAAAAGTACCCGTGTGGGTTGGGAGAGGGGGAGAAAACCAGGTGTTTAGTGAGCAAATATGGTATTGCAGGGAGTTACTCTCCTCTGCATGGGCTGTGAAAGCTCCTGCCATGGGCACTCCCTGGCCACCAGCACCTCACCTTCCTCTCCCAACACCTGGGCCTGGCAGCTGGCTGGGCTCCTGCCTGCTGCCCATAAATAACAGGGGGTTCCTATTAATAACCCTAAGGATGCTCTGTGGGGCCTGAAGGAAGGAATTCCTACAGGTCCCATAGGCAGCAATTGCCTCCTTGGCAGGAGTGATGTGACCAACATGGCCTGAGCATTACCCAAACCCCTTCCCAACAGGGAGGAGATGGGAAGAGGAGCACAGAGGAATGTCCTAAAAGCAGGAGAGGGCTGGGACATGAAGGACTGTAGCTAGGAATGCTGAGGCCATATCCCTGGATAGAGAGCAATGACTGCAGGCAGGGCTCTGGACTGGGGCTATGCCAGGCAGGGCAGTGACTGATCCAACACCAGACAGCCTCAGTTCCATGGCAAAGCACTTCCTGGTGCTGCTAATCCCCTTAAGGGTCCTTTCCCATCCCAGCCCATCCACCCTGCCCCTACACCACCCTTCTCTCATTTAGGGAGATACACTGGAAGAACCAGGGAAGGAAGCCCTGCCCCTGCAGCCACAACCACCCTCCTCCTGGGAAGGAGCCCGGCTTGGTGACATCTCTTCCTGCTGGGGACCCCAGTGAGGTGCTGTCCCTGCAGCCCCTGTGCTCCTTACCCTTCAGAAGCTCAGCTCGGAGCTGGCACTTGGGGAGAGGGGCCACAGCCTTCACTGCCAGCTCCTGGGCATGCACTGGGTCTGTGGAGAATGGAAACAGGCATTTGGAGTAATGCCACCCAAAAACTTCTTTCTTCCTGGCTTAGTGGGAAGGAGGAGGAGGAGGAGGAGGAGGACGAAGTCCATTGTATCCAAACCTGGGAGCAGGCATGTGCCACCATGGTTCAGCATTCCCAGCAAGGAGGGGCCACCCAGCTCATCCCACTTCATCTGCTGACCAGCAAATGTGTGTCCCATCCCAAACCCCCGTGCCCAGCAGCTGTGTCCCCAGCAGTGACACAGGCCAGGCTCACCCTCAGGATGACTCAGAGCCCTTCAAAGGAGCCCTGAGAGCAGGAGGGTTACCTTGGCCAGCAGGGCTGGGGGCTCTGGGGGCCACACAGCCAGGCAGGTCCTCCAGCAGGAGCCTGGAGATGCTGGTGAGGATCTCAGAGATGGGCTTGATCACAGCAGCCACATCAAACTCCACGGGCACCAGCACTTCTGGGCTCTCCAGAGGTGGGAGCAGGAGGAACTCCTGCAGACAGACACACAGACACCATGCACCAGTCTGGGGAGGACTCTGCAAACCCATTTGCATCCAACATGTCTCCCCAGTGGGCAACAGGGACATCCCAGCATTGCCCACACAACTTTTCAGGGATCCCCAAAACCCAGCTCTTCCCCACAGCCCCAGCACATCCCTGAGCCAAACTGAGGATGTGCTCCCAGTGGGGATGGCTTGGACATGATCCTGCTGCCTTCAAAAGGGGGCAGGCCCAAGCAAAGGGGAGGACACAGTGCCAGGGTGGTACCTGCAGGAAGGTTCTGTGCTCAGGGCAGGCCAGCAGGCTCTGAGCCCTCTCCCTGTGCTGCCCAAGGACATCCAGGCGGTCCCTACACAGGTTCCAGTTCTTGTCCACACCCTCCAGTGCTGCCCTCTGCTCCTGCTCAATCCTGGCCACTGTCTGACGCTGGAAATCCTCCAGAGCTTTCTTCAGGTGGGCGAATTTGCTCTGGATCCCATCTTTGAGCTCGGAGCAGTCCTGGGCAGGAAGAGCCATGAGAACCAGCGTGCTCCCCCCCACAGGCCAGCACAGGGAGGCTGCAGCGTTACCTTGATCCTCTCTGTCTGCAACTCCAGCTCCTTCATTGTCTGCTCAATCCTCTCTGATTCCTCCCGGGCTTTTTCCAGGGATTCTTTCAAAAAGGTCTGTGAAAGGAGGCATAGAATAACATGGAGTAGTTGGAAACAACCTCCAAGATTATCAAGTTCAGCTGTGACCGTGTTCACAGGGGTCTGAGGATGAGGGAAGAGATGAGGATCTGACTCCATGTTTCAGAAGGCTTGATTTATTATTTTATGATATATATTATATTAAAATTATACTAAAAGAATAGAAGAAAGGATTTCATCAGAAGGCTAGCTAAGAATAGAAAAAGAAAGAATGATAACAAAGATTTGTGGCTCAGACTCTCTGTCCAAGCCAGCTGACTGTGATTGGCCATTAATTAGAAACAACCACAGGAGACCAATCACAGATCCACCTGATGCATTCCACAGCACCAGATAATTATTTTTACATTTTGTTCCTGAGGCCTCTCAGCTTCTCAGGAGGAAAAATCCTAAGGAAAGGATTTTTCATAAAAGGTGTCTGTGACATTCAGCCTATGACTGAACACCTTCAGCTAGCCCAGAGCACTGAGTTTCATATCCAGTCATTTCTCCCAGTCATGTCCACTTGCACATCCTGTGGAACAGCCCAATGCTGCCCACCTGGCCCCCAGGACCCTCTCAGGGCTGCAGGACAAGCCTAACAGGGAAGAAGGCAGCTTGGGAAGGGGACTCTGTGTCAGGATAACTAAGAAGTGATTTTTTGTGCTGCCTTTCACCCCGTTTTTAGCTGTTTCCTCTAGATCGGAGGGTAACAAACACACAGGGCACCGTTCATCTCGTGCTGCTGGATTTACCCAGCTCACTGCTGCTCCTGACAACACCTGGTTCCTCAAGGAGCAGCCAGGCACTGGTGGCACCTCCCTGGCCAGCCCCTGTCCAGCTGAGGCTGGGCAGTCTGGCACACAGAGGGACACACGTCCCTGCAGCAGGACACGGGGCAGAGGAGATGGATACCGTGCGTGCCCGAGCTGTCACAACACCCGCAGCTCTGTGGCCCCAGCTGTGTCACCCACTGTGGGAGCGTCGGGGGGTGGGACGGTTGGGATGGATGGACACGAGAGATCTCTGCAGCCAGGACAGAACTTGGGGTTTATTGCAAAGGGCCTGGGTGCAGGGCCCTGCTGGGAGCTGCCAGCCACAGCTCAGAGCAGGCTGAGAGAAGAGAGGGGGAGAGAGGATGAGAGGGTGAGAGAGTAAAAGGGTGAGAGAGCAAAAGGGGTAAGAGAATAAACAGGGTAAGAGAGCGAAGTTCCCATTACCATACAATAAATCTTCTTCTGTGTTGAATATTCTAATTCTCACTAACCAATCTAGTACAAGATACAAATCCTATGGCATTTACATACAGCCTATAAGAATCACTACATTACCACACTGTGTTACATTTTAAACCCTAAAAACTCCTCTTTGGGCCCCTTCGCCAAGCTGTAGGGTCTGCTCTGACCCTTGGGCCTGTCTGCAAGCAGAGGGTGTTGTTCCATCAAAAGGGGATTACCTTCAGTCCAGCCAAACCATTGTTTTCCAGTTGTTCAGTAACTGAGGGATCTCAAAGCTTGCTTTCATTTCAATCT
>NW_005054370.1:2227627-2235459 GCF_000277835.1 Geospiza fortis | reverse complement strand
AGAACAGCCCCAGGGCCCGCCCGTGCCGCGGGCACAGCTCGGCCGGGGCCGCCCCGCTCGGGCCCGCGGCACAGCCCCGCTCCTCGCTGTCCCGGGCCAGCTCCACCACGCCGTGCAGGGTGACGTTCTTCTCCAGCTCCGGGCGCCGCTCGAAGGCCCTGCGGCACTCGGGGCAGGTGATGCTCGGCTCGGGCTCCTGCCTTTTCTTGTCCCAGTGGTCGCTGATGCAGCGCTTGCAGAAGTTGTGGCCGCAGGGCAAGGTCACGGGCACCCTGAACAGCTCCAGGCAGATGGAGCACACCAGCTTCTCCTCCAGCTTCTGCGACATGGCCGATGCCATCCTGCCGGGCCGGAGATCGGGCGAGAAGCCGGGAAACAGAAACTGAGCGCAGAGGAGGAGGAGGCGGTGACGCTGTGCCCAGAGGCGGGGCAGGGCTCCCGGCCAGAGTGCTGAGGGGACACCCGGTGGCTGTCCCCCGGTCACACTTATCGCCGGCCAGGGTCTCTGTACAAATCACAAACGGGACGGGACTGCTGTGGAACGTGCCTTGAGCTGTTTTGTTTTTCAGCAACAGTCTCATTACATGGTTATGACAATGAGAAGATGCCACCAGCTCACATCCCAGGCAGCAGAGGAAGAACTTAATGTTACAACTCACTTTATAAGTTTTTTGACCAATCACACAAAGCAAAAGCACATTGACAGTAGTTCCATCCAACCACTATAAGCACAGGTACCTTTGGTTAAACAATGCTTGCTTATTTCACATACAATACCTGCTTGTGAGCCTTAAAACACAATGCACAGAGCTCCATTATTAAGCTTCAAACTTCCTAATATCTTGCTAGATAAACTTTTCTGTAGCTTAGAGAGTTATTCTAGACAAGTGTTAATACACAGACCATTGTTCTATTTGTCCTTGCTTTTCTACTTTTTAAATAATTTTTCTGCTGACCTATCTCATGGCTGCTGCTTAGCTCTAATCACAGTTCTGCTGTCTCTGAGGCCTGCCTTTTGCAGCTTTCCCCAAACCCTCTGATTTTGTGGATTCCCACAACACTGGCGGTGCCACAGGCTGCGGAGCGAGGGCTGGAGCTGCTCCCGTGCAGAGGGAGGGCTGTGAGGCACGGTGGGACACTCCAGAAAGGATGGAATAATTGCAGTGACAGCACAGGGGGACACACGGGAGGCTGACAGGGATCGGAGCAATGTGTATTTCCATGTTTGCTGGACACACATCCATGTGCAATTGGATTTTCACTCCTTTTTGCCTTTTGAGGGAACTTCCAGGCATCCTCAGCTCTGCCAGGGCTGGGTGCCTGAGCTGAGCATGGCAATGTGTGCTGGTGTTCACAGGGGTCTCAGGACGAGAGAAAAGGATCTGACTCCATGTTTCAGAAGGCTGATTTATTATTTTATGATATATATTATATTAAAACTATACTAAAAGAATAGAAGAAAGGATTTCATCAGAAGGCTTGCAAGGAATAGAAAGTAATGGAATCATAATAAAATCTTGTGACTGACCAGAGAGTCCGAGACAGCTGGACTGTGATTGGCCATCAATTAAAAACAACCACATGAGACCAATCACAGATCCACCTGTTGCATTCCACAGCAGCAGATAATCATTGTTTACATTTTGTTCCTGAGGCCTCTCAGCTTCTCAGGAGAAAAGATCCTAATGAAAGGATTTTTTATAAAAGATGTCTGTGACAGCAGTGCCCCCCAGCACAGAGACCTCTGTGCAGAGCTCCTGCCTGGGAACCAGCAGAGAGGCACCCACTGCTGCTGTGACCACGTGTCACCTCCCTGTGCCCTGGCAAGGCTGTGACACAAGGCTGTGACACACACCAGCACCATGTTCTTCCCTAGCATCCTCTAAACCACAGCCCCTGCAGTTTGCCATGTCCCCATGCACACCCACCACACCTTTTCCTACGAATTTCCTTGCAACACCCGTGCACATCAGCACCCTGAAACAGAATGAAGATGCCACCTGGGCCACCTGTCCCTGCTCAGGTGGAGTCTCCTGCCCAGAGACCAGTGTGGTGCCTGTGCACTGCAAACCTTGCCCTGGCTGTCACAGTTCAGTTTCGGTTTTCCCAGCCCGAGCCTTATCTCTGTGCCAGGCCCATGTGCTATCTTGCTCACGTTCCCAGGCTGTTGGGACAGCCTTGTTTTTCCAGCCTCCCCTCATGAGCAGCTTCAGCAGGGAGCAGGTCTCAGGTGGATCATCCAGACCAGCTTCCATAGCACAGGCAGGCTCAGAGCCACCCCCCTGAGCACAGGAGAGGACTTGGAATATGTCACAACTCTCTGCATGTCCCAGCAAGCTTCAGCTCCAAAGCATTCCTTTGGGCTGCATCTGTCAATTCTGACCAGATATTTAAAGCCCAGAGATGCTAACATGACCTGTGTGTCTGCCTGGAATCTGTGTCCCCAGCGTGGGCACCCCCCCAGTGCACCCAGCCCAGCTTAAACCAGAGCCCAGGACCCTTCAGGCTGGGGAGGAGCTCAGGGAGCTCTGGGGTAACTGGTAACAGACCTCAGCACAGGCAGCAGGGGGACACTTCAGCCCAATCTCAGCTGTTTGCTGAGGGCTCCAATTTCCTGGAAAAAAGAACCCCAGAAAAAGGGAACCGGAGCTGGGAAGAGGCAGCTGTACCAGCAGGACCATGTTGGTATTTGGGGTCCGTGTGAACAGGAGAGGCACAGTGCAGCACAGCAGAGAGCAGAGGCTCTCCAAGGCCTGGGAACAGGACCTGCAGCGGCAGTGCCAGGCCACCAGCAGCAGCAGCAGCTCTGCTTCTGCTCCCTGCCCATGCCAGGAATGTCCTGTCCAGGAGAGATGGGAAGGAGACTGAGGTCCACGTGCTTGGGTAGCTGAAGCCACCTCCACAAACACTGACTTTGTGCAGGTTTCCCATCTGTGTAGCTACATGTGGAAACCCAGGGCACAGGGAACATTTCTCTGTCTGCTCTGGGGTGCCCTGACCCACCCCCAAGGGAGCACTGACTCTGACCCTCATTCATGCTGAAAGTTTCCTAGACTTCAAGATAGACTGGAATCCACAGAAGTGTGAAATAGATTATAGAGAGTAGTGTAGGTGTATCACTCGGTGAGAAATTGAGGGTTTGGGATTTTTAGTATGTTGTGGATGGAAGCAAGATGGAGGGCACAGGGTGTCATCCTGGGTTTCTTCTTCGTGCTTCTTTTTCCTTCTTCATGGCTTTGGGTGGCATTTTGTATCTGGGCAGAAAAGTCCCCATTGCAGTTCTGTGCGATCAGTTATTGGGTTAAAAGGGGAAATTATCTAGGTGTCAGTTCTTAATTGGATAGTTTAGTCTTAAAAGACCTTGTACCAAGAGATTGTTGGCCATTTTGTGCCTTCTAATGAAACGCTGCTGAACTCACAGTAGTGAGACTGTTTTACTGATAGGAAATAATAAACTCCTGAGTCTGAACACAAATTACTGTCTCAAGTGCCTTCAATCCAGACCCAGAAAAACCACCAACTGGTACAACCACAGTCATGCTCTTCCCAAACTACAACATCCAAAAAGGGAAGTGACTCTAGCCAGTGAAGGGCTGCCCATCTCCCTTGCACCCTGCTGAGCTCCCCAGCTCTGGGCCAACTGGCCAGGGTAACAGGCTCTTCCCAATAAAGACAGCTTTGCCAGCACTGCTCAGAGAGTGTTTAATCAGACTGATCTCTCCAGGAGGACTTGCACAAATAAAATCTGACACAGTCTTGAACCGCAGCACCGTGAGAGGAGGAAATCCAGGCTGGCCTGGCTCTGTTTGCTCCATAAACAGGCAAAAGGAAAACTGTGATTATTGCAGGGAAGCAAGGCAGAGCATCTCTGGGGAGATGCAGCCTGCCCAGTCATTGTCAGCTCTGCTGCAGAATCAGGAGCAACGTTTCAGCCTGGCCATGAATTCACTTTGAATGTTCTTGTTAAGCAGCTGCCAGCCCTGTGAGCACCCAGTGCCAGCTCCTAGCACAGGGGAACTGGGAGCTGAGGGGCTGAGACTTTGTCATTTCCCTCCTGAGGCACTGAGGGGAGCCCAGGAAATCCAGAAGCCAGCATCCCACGGACACAGAGGGGACAGCTCCTAGTAGATGCCATAGGTGGGCTCCTGTGTGTCCCTGTACCTGTCCAGGTACCTCAGGGGCTGGTGCCGAGGGAACTTCACCTGCGGAGGGTGGTACGGGGGCGGCCGCACGAACTCGAACACCGGCTCCCTCATGTCTGCAGAGAGTGACAGGGTCAGCAGGGGGCTCACATCTGAACCCCACACCCCCCCTCACCACACAGGACAGGGCTGCTCAAACATGCCCTCGGAGTTATTTTAAAATCCTCAGCCAAGGGTTAGGGGCTGCTCCTTCAGTTTGGAGGAGGATGCTCAGGAAGGGCTTAGTTTGTGCTGATCTGGACAAGTGCCAAGACCAACTGAGAGCCTGCAGCCACAGGGCCATGTCCCACCCACAGACGCCCTCCAGCCTCCCCATTCCTTACTGAGCAGCTGATGGAAGGTGGAAGTGACAGAGCTGTCCCACTGACACTGGAAAAATGCCAGCCCTGCCGGGGTCATGGCATCCTTATGCTTTCTGTAGAAGTCAAACGTGCTAAAGGTTCTCATCTTCAGGCTGTAGCTGGAAACAAGACACAAGCACCAGGTGAACCTCTCCTTGCAGCAGTACCCTGCTCCACATCACCCCAGGGCATATGACAGAGGTGGAAAAGGAAGCCACTAAAAGGAAATCTCCCAGTGTCTCCAGCTCCATGCACATTTCTGGGCAGGACAAACCACTCTAACATCCTGTTCTGTAACAACAGGACTCTGCAGTGCTGGGATTGTGGCTGCAGAAGACACACAAACCCAAAGCAGCCCTGGAGAACTCTGCAGAGTGACTGGAGCTGCTCCTCTAGTGCAGTGCCAGGTACACAAACCCCACAAGCAGCAGGAGCCAAGGCCAGCAGGTGAGCAGAGGAATTACCAGGGCGTGGGCCGAGCGTCCTGGCTGAAGTCGATGGGACTGTGTTGCTTGAAGAGCAGGAAGATGAAGCGGTGGTAGCCTGTCCCCATGGCAGGGAAGGGGGGCAGGTAGTGGCACATCTCCTTACCAGCCTTGATGTCACTGCCTGGGATGTTGGTCCTGAGCACAAACACATTTACACCCATTTCCTTCCAGCAGATTCATCCAGGACTGAAAATCCCTCTGCTATGCTGTGATGTGATTTTTGCCCCTTCTGATAAGGGAACAGATAACAGAGATTCCTTTCACCACAGCAAAAATCCCACCCAGTGACTGCAATGTGGAACAGCAGCAAGATCTGGAACTCCTGCATCCTCAGCAGGACCAAGAACACAGGGCTAAAGGAGCTGATGGCAGGAGCACCAGTAAAAGTCATGGATTCTGGGCTGTTGGAGGAGTTTCTGCCCAGCCCACAAGCACAGAGCACCTGGCTCTGATGTACTCACACCAGCCAGTGGAGGTACTCCGAGTCTGCATCCCTCAAATGTCCATCTGCCAACACACAACAGGGAAAAGGGACTTAGGGACACTCTGGTGCCAGCATCCACCCGAAGTGAGAATGCCCAGACCTGCTTTGACCAGAGGGAGCAGCTCAAGACCTCCCAGCATTCCTTCCCTAGCAGGAAAGGAACTCATTCCTATAGGACTGAGTTTAAAACAAGGAGCAAAGAACTCTGCAGATCTAATTCCAAGATTCTTGAAATCTTCTTGGGCAGCTGCATCCTCCACTGTGCCTTGGTCTCTCAGGGTGAACAGTGTCAGGCAGACTGCCGAGGAAGGGAGTTTGGAGGTAAAAAAAGATGGGAGTCAGAAAATTGTTTCCTCTATAGTGAGACACAGGTCCTGTTGTGTCACTGTCCCTTCTCTCAACTGCTGCAGATTTGGGGAGGCTACAATCTTTCCTCCATACGTAACATGTCCCAGTCTAACAGATAAAACATCACAGAATCACAGCACAGTTGGGGCTGGAAGGGACCTTAAAGCTCATCTCATCCCACCCCCTACCATGGGCAGGGGCACCTTCCACTAGACCAGGCTGCTCCAAACTGGCCTTGAACTTCCAGTGTTCATCATCTCAGTGCAGCCATAAAAATCAGGAGTTAACCAAAAGCTGAGTGAAACAACCCAGTTTAAACACATTCCTTTAAAGAACTTGCTGCTCACCTGGATTTGTGAGCAACAAGGTCCAGAGGGAGCCTTTGTCTGCCTCGTATGACACTGCAGGGGGACTGGAAGCCTAAAAGAGCAACACAAAGAGAATGTAAGTCACTCACACAACAGCTCCCATGAACTGTGTCTGGGCAAGGCTGGGACACAACACAGACCGGGCCCTGCCAGGCCACTGAGGAATCCACCAGGGCATAAATAACCATCAGCCTCCTGCCAGACAACCTACAATCACTGTCCCTATCACATCCATAAAGTATTTTCCTTCAGCACAGAGGAAACACCCTTGTAAAAGGCATCCCCTGGAATGAGCCATGCCCTTTGGAAGAATCTGTCACAAAGAGGCTTCTCAGGGGCTCCAAGTTGCTCCCAGCTCCCCTCACACACCTCTGATGGAGTCACCATGTTCCCATAGTAGACTGGCACGAGGTGCTCGTCCTCCTGGCTGTAGTGCACCCTCAGGGCCACCCAGGGGGTGAAGGTGGCTCCCTTGAACAGGTCCCGGAACACCCCGCAGTGCTTGGCCACGCGCTGCTTGTGGAACGGGCCACTGGTCCTCTCCCACTCAGCCCTGACCTCGTCGAGGGGAATGAGCACTGCAAGGACAGAGGGAGGATGCAGAGGCAGCAGCTGAACATCCAGAGCAGCTGGAGCAGGAACGGAGGTGCTGGGGCACTGACCAGTCCGGAGCCGTGCCGCCCGCTCCATCTCAGCATTCTGGCGGTTCTCCCTCAGGATCCTCTTCCTTTCCTTGAGCTCCTCTGCCCGTGACAGCCTCTCACGTGGCAGGCCAATGTCTGTCTGGGGCTCTTCAGGGAGGGGTGAAAAGAGAGCAGGTGAGACATGTGAGCACCCAAACCACCCAAACACAAACCCCTGTGAAAAGCCTGAGAGTGTGAGACAGGGACTTCCAGAGATCAGGATCACAGAAGGGTTTGGGCTGGGAGGGGTTTGGGTTGAAGACCATCCACTCCCAACCCTGCCATGGACAAGGACACCTCCTGTGGTATTCACATGCCCTCTGAACAGAGAGAAGAATGATCAAAACGATTCTTATCTCCTTTGCTGCTCCTGTATTTGTGCTCATGTGGAATGTTCTGGAGATTGTTTACCCAAGGCGATTGCTTGATTGGATTCTGGTGGAATTGTTTATGTTAATTAGCCTATCAGGTCCAAGCTGGGTCCTGACTGTCAGGAGATGGTCATCAGTTTTTGAGTAGTATTTTTCAATAGTTAAAAGTAAGTATGATGTAGTATAGTTATAGTATAATATAATATAGTATAGTATTAATAAAGCAAATGTTCAGCATTCCAAAGCCTTGGAGTCAATCCCAGATGTTGGGGTTGCCTGATTTTCAATAACCTCCCACTAGAAAAGACCTGAAAGGACAACCAGGACTTGATTCTGTCCCCTCTGCACCTCCTTCCCCAGCTCATGGCCCTCCCATTCCCAGCTGTGTTATCTGCTGCAGACCTGAAGCTCTGGCTCCTGGTCTGCTCTGTGGCACCACCAGGGCTCCAAGGAATCCCTTCTTTGCTCCACTGTGGTGTTGTGAGGTCCCCAGGACGAGGTGAGAGATGAGAATCTGACTCCATGTTCTCAGAAGGCTGATTTATAT
>NW_005054370.1:2221265-2227070 GCF_000277835.1 Geospiza fortis | reverse complement strand
CCAAAGAGGAGTTTTTAGGGTTTAAAATGTAACACAGTGTGGTAATGTAGTGATTCTTATAGGCTGTATGTAAATGCTGTAGGATTTGTATCTTGTACTAGATTGGCTGGTGAAAATTAGAATATTCAGCACAGAAGAAGATTTATTGTATTGTAATGGGAACTTTGCTGTCTTTCCCTCTTGCTTTTATTCTTTGGTCTCTCACTCTCTCTCTTTGGGGCTCCTCTTTGGGGCCTGCTCTGAGCTGTGGCTGGCAGCTCCCAGCAGGGCCCCGCACCCAGACCCTTTGCAATAAACCCCAAGTTCCAGACCTGGCTGCAGAGATCTCTGGTCTCTGCCCGTCCGCACCGTCCCGCCCCGCAACGCTCCTACAAGCCTCCCTCCCTCTGGAAAACCCCTTTTCCCTGGAGACACTGCCCTCTGCACAGGGCACAGAGGCTGTGCCAGAGCCCCAGGGGTGCTCTGTGGCCGCGGTACCTGCGGGGGGCTCGCTGTGTTTGCGGTAGGTGTTCCACCAGCGCCGCTCCCGGCCCGCCCGCTCCGCCTGCCGCAGGTAGCGCGCGAAGCTCCGGTAGCGCTGCAGCTCCTGCAGGCTCCCCACGTCCACATCCTCGTTGGGCATGGGCCCCAGAGGGGCTGCCCTCTTCCAGAGCACGGCTGGGGGGAAACACACGTGCCAGGGGGGTCAGAAGGGGGGAAACGAGCCTGGGATGGGCAGAGCAAGGACAGGGCCAGAGCCATCCCCACCTCCCACAGGCACCATCATGGAGACACAGGATGGGCGAGGCTGGAAGGGACCAGAGCCAGCTGATCCCACCTCCCTGCTCCAGCAGGCTCAGCCCAGGGCACAGAGCACAGGACAGTGCGTGTGTCCAGATGGTTCTGGAATATCTCCAGTGAGGCAGACCCTCACTGGACAGTCTGTTCAGGGCCTGGTCACTGCACAGGGAAGAAGTTCGGCCTCATGTCCAGGTGGAATTTCCTGGGCACCACTGGGTGTCCGTGGCCTCTGGTGCCATTGCTGGGCCCCTGGAGCGGAGCCTGGGCCCTGCTCTGCCCTCCCTGCAGACAGGGACACACAGGGACGGGCCCCTCTCAGCCCCAGCACCCTCAGCCTTCCCCAGGACAGAGCTGCCCCAGTCCCCAGAGCATCTTTGTGGCCCTCCACAGGACCCGCTCCAGGAGCTCCGTGTCCCATCCTGAGGAGCCCAGAGCTGGACACTGCTCCAGGGGAGGCCTGGCCAGGGCTGGGCAGAGGGGCAGCATCGCCCCCTGACCTGCTGGAAATGCTCTCCTAATGCACCCTGGGACACCAGTGCCCTCCTTGTGCCCTCGGGCACAGTGCTGCTCATGGACAGCTCCTTGGCCACCAGGAGCCCCAGCTCCTTCCCCACAGAGCTGCTTCTCCAGGCACTCAGTCCTGGCCTGGGCTGGTGCCTGGGGCTGTTCCTCCACAGGTGAAGGACCCTGCACTTCCCTGTGCTGAACTTGGGGCAGTTCCTCTCTACCCTTCTCCCCAGCCTGGCCAGGTCCCTCTGAAGGGCTCACAGCACTCAGGGCTACGGGCACCCTCAAACAACACTGGGCCCAGTATTGAACCCTGGGGCACACCATTAGTGACAAGGCCTGGCGTTCGGGACACAGCCGTCCGAGAGCACCCTTCCCTTCGCCCCCCGCTCCCCGGTAGGTTTCGGGGCTCCCCTGCTTCCCCCGTCTCTCACCGGCCGTTCCGAAGCTCCGCCCGCCGCGGGCCCCGCGAAGCGCCGCGCTCAGCAAGGGCGCCGCCATGCTGTGCGCCGCGCTCAGAGAAGGACCCCGTTGCCATCGTGACAGGCACTGCGCCGCGCAGGCCTGGCTTGGAAGGCCCGCCCGCCACAGGGCCGCCTCTCGTGGCGCCTGACTCGGGTGGGGCTGCCCCTCGTACTGCCTGATTAGAAGCGTCCCCAGAGCCGGCGCTCTTCCCTCCCCCCGGGGTCGCCATCCCCTCCCTTGCCGCACTGAGGGACGTGTCCCAAACGTCCTTCGTGCCGCGGGCAGGTCACACCAAGGCTGAGTGCAGGCCAAAGCCAGCCCTGCTCCTGCCTTGTTTGTGCTGGAGCTCCTGCTTCCCGCAAATCCCCGGGAACCGTCTGCCTGACATGAGATCCACTCAAGGCAGTGTGTGAAAAGACATTTTGTCTGAAAACACAATTTTGTAATTTATTAGATCTGTACACAGCTAGTGCTGTTCTCATTAGCATATTTTTAACCTTTTAACCTCCATGCCCCCTCCCCAGGCCAGCAGCCTGTTCCACTGGGCACAGGGAAGGCAGAGCCCTCAGCCTCCTCGGGCATCCTGAACTTCCACGGGACCTGAAACACTCGGCAGCCAAAAGGCAAGTTTGATTAGTTTATTTAAAATTAAACATTTCTTTCTGTTCAGCTACTGCACGTGGAGCCAAACCTTGTGTCTGATCATTGTTAGCGCCAGAAAACTGATTCAAAATTAGAGACTAACAGAGCCCAAAGCTGCAGAGAAGCAGCTTCTCAGGTGTTGCCTCAGAACTGCAGGATTTGGGTTCATGCTGAAGCTTTTAACAATTTTAAGCTGCCCTTCTCTAGTGTGAAAAGGTTTTATGGTTACTGGACAGAGTTAGTGGTGTGGAAAAGCAGCAATGATTTTGCTTGGTTGTAGTTGTGGTACTGATTTCCCTGGGCAGCAGGATGTTCTCCTCCAAGCTGAATTCTTCCTGTTCCATCAGACAGCACCGTGCAAGGCCCAAGTTGGTATCAAAACAAAATTAAGCAAATCAGAGAAAGCTCCTTGGAAATGCATGGGTAGGAAAAATAATAAAAATCTGGACACTTCACTTGGGATTGTCATTTTCTTGACAAATGCCTTTAAAAAGCCAGGACAACATCCCAGAAAAATCAGACGACCTGAGGATGTTGGTCAACTGATTTCTGCCCTCCAATACTGGCTTCATCATTCCAGGTCAAATTTGCAGTTTTTACCACTACATGTGGTGTCTTTTCCACCAAATCAACATAAGTAACATTTGTAAAGTGCTTTGAGATAGTGCTAGAAAATGCTAAGAGTGAAAAGAGGGGCAGAACATCTGTTATCAGCACCCAGCTGATTACTATGAGTTGGTTTTATCCTCAGAGCAGCATCACTGTGTTCTCCTTTGACCTCCTATTAACCAAGAGCTGGCACCAAGGAAAAAAGGAGTTTGTGCAGGGCAGTGAAAGAAGGAAAAAAGGAAAACAAAGGAAACATGAGGATTTCTTCTGGAAAGAGGCCTGAAGCAGAGCTCCAGAGAAGGATGGGTCTTTTACTTCCCAGATCCATCAGGAAAACACACACAGACTCACATGCACAGAGCTCTGCAGGAGGCTTCACACAGCACAAACATTGGCCAAATGAGGAGAGAGGTGTGGCTAATTAAAAAAAAAAATAAAGACCCTGATGCTTTTTTTGAGGGGAGGACATAACTGCTCACCAGAAGCTACTGCCTGAGGGCTGTCAACTATGTCATAGTGAAGCCCTGCCACCTTTTCCATCGACAGGAACTTCTCTCCAGTTAGCAGCTTCACAAAAACAATCCTTGTATAGATCCATAAAGCTTTCCCAGATTTTGAAAAGGTTAATTTTACCATTATAATTGCACTTTAAAAACAGGCATCAATCCCTACACACTCTCCCCAAACACCTCCTCACCTAAAAGAGGAAAGAAAGGCTACAATTATTCACTGTCCTACAGCTACAGGATTCAAAGGTTTGATTTAGGCACCTGAAGGAAGGGTGCAAACACCCACTTTTCAGGGCAGGGCAAGAGTGCATTTTAAAAAAACCTGCAGGCTTCACAGCTTGGCTTGCATTGGCTTCAGGTGTTTGTGGAAAGATTCATGAACCTGCAGGACAATGAGACAGAGGTTACAAGGTCAGGTTTGATCTTTGAAACAGTTTTACCTCCTCACATCTCGCAGTGTGTTTGTATACTAAGAATATTTGAATCAGAGGCACTTTGGAGATTTAAGAGCAGCCAGATAACTTCTGTATTTCAGGGTCTACATGATAGAAAGCATGAGGATATAAAAGACAGCGTGCCCACTACCTTTAAGAAAGAAATGCAAGATTTATATCCATACAATTGTTTGGCATTTTAATTACAAGAAAACTGGTACAGGTTTCCTAAGGGGCTGTAATGAAGCTTCTAGGTCCCAGTGACTTCAGAAGTACAGAACACTGAGCAAGCTGGTTAAATCTGTGATTTAACTCCAGCTGCAGTCTCTGGCAGCCCATTGCAGGAGATACAGTCTGCCCTCATCGAATGAAGGCACCAGGAGACGGAATTTGCCATGCTGGCTGATGGAGCAGGGACACTTCAGTTTATGTTAGCTCCAATCCTAGGCCAGATATACAACATCTGACACCCAAGTACTACAGGGGAGCAATTTATTTTCTCCTCCACTCACTGCTACGGCCTGAAGAGTGGAAGATTTGCCAGAAAATGGGCAAGGCTTCCACAGCTACTGTCACTAAGCAGAATCAACAGCAAGTGATAATTGCTTTTGAATTCACTGAGATGCTTCAGTTGTTTCTCTGTGAAGTGCACCATTTCCTCCCTCAACTGAGAAGCTCAAGAGATCCTACAGGGATGGATGGAAGGTACATCTGGGAGAGAATACTACAGAGAGCAAACTGAAAGTAAGTTGTTCATTTTGGCTCATTACTACTTGTGACTTTTCCCCCCCTTCCTGAACTACCTGCTGAGATCACTGGAGCAGAATTAACAACCTTAAACTGAGTTATTTCTCTGGTCATGGGAGAAGAAGAAGAGAGGTTTCTTTACCTGTGTTTTGTTCAGTGGGGATTTCTTTGCCCACTCAAACATGTTCTCGTAGACGTTGCCGTCGTAGCGGCCGAGCACAGACCCCAGGTGGACATCATGGAAGTCAAAGGAGTCCACCAGTGCCACTGCATTGGGACGAATGACAGCCAGGAGCTCCTTCACGTGTTGGTTCACTTGGGTTATCTGGGCACTGCTCAAGATACCCGCCTTGAGAGGGGAGACAAGGATTACACAAGTCACAGATCCTTCCCTTCCCCAAGGTCTCACACAGGTCAGCTTTCCCACACACAACAATGCAAAAGCTCAGTTTTCTAAGTAATTAAATTGGCAATTTGCCACCATGCACAAGCAGTAGGAGATGCCCTCCATACTGCCCAGCTATTAAACCTGGATGGGAGATTCAATCTGTGAGTACCTGTGAGTTAAGTGCAGCTGCAAGTTTCCTTGGAGAATATGCATATAAGGGTATTAAATTGTGCCTGGCTTCAGGGACATTTTTTGTAAGCAGGAAAGCAGAAAATGGGAAGACAAAACATACCACATCTGCCAGAAGAGCAAACAAAACACTGCTGCACAAACTGACAGAATGAAGAAAAGCAATGCCTGACAGTGTAAAGCCATTAACTGAAGGATGGGTTAGAATTTGGAGCACAAGATCCCCTTTCAGGGATATCAGCTGTGGAGCACATCTAACTGCAGCTCCTTTATTAATTCCTTATTTTTTAACACACAGCAGCTGGTCAACAACTGAAAACCATTTCAGCTAAACCTTGGCACACTCCTGGTTTCCATTTATCACAAGGGAAACCTGACAAGAGCCTTCCAGCAGACCTGCACTGCTAATGACCTTCTGACAACCAACAGCCAAGAACTTACACCTCTAACATCCACACAGCTTGGCATTTAAAGCACATTTGCAAGCAGTGAACCTGGCTTCAGAGATCTGGAGTGCTGGAGGAAGGCACCAACC
>NW_005054370.1:2219498-2221211 GCF_000277835.1 Geospiza fortis | reverse complement strand
AGCACCGCGCGCACGGCGGCGTCACCCACCTCGGCCAGCTTGGCTGTGAACAGCTTCACCACCACATAGTGACAGTGGGCCTGCAGGAACCAAAGAGGGTCAGTCAGGGACACAGAAACATCAGGAGCTCTCACAGCACGTTTCTTTAGCAGGCATGGCACTGACCTCTGATGCCCGCACAAGATCAACAGAAGTTCTGTTCCAGGCATCCTCCTTGCTCTTTCTGTGGGTCAGCTCAGCTTGCAGATTCTTTGCTGCAGATTCTACAAGCCTGTTTCACATGAGGAAGAAAAACAGTTTACATAATAACACCACATTAACAGGATGACATACACTGAATTCATACATGTCAGTCATGGCACATGAGCTCAGAATTCTTCTCATGTGCCGTGAGTGAAGACAGTGACTGGAGTGACAAGTTGTGCCTCTGTAACACCAATAATCACTGCTGCAGCTACAACACAGCTACAGAGGGGTAAGAGGACTTCTGACAACACACATGTGGTCCTTCAATACCTACTCACAAGAAGGTGTCTGTTCTACTCTTCCACTTCCCTCACAATGAACTTTAATATCAGGACTGTTTCTCTACAGAGAGATCTCTGAGTAGTTTGGTATTTGTAAGTTTGAATATACTTTACACATAAATAAGATACATCCCAAAGGATTGGGGAGCAGAGTAACCAGGCTATGGGCAGGCTGTGAGCAGCCTCCTGCAGCCTCAAAGCCCTTAACCCTGACCCCAACCAGTAAAGTGTGTCACTTCCTGAAAGCAACACACGGATCAAAGCTTTGCCAGCCACACCTCGAGAACCCAGCACAAACAGGGCAGTCATCACCACCACCTCACCCAGTTTTTCTTGGCTCAGCCCAGTCAGTGTGAGCTCACCGGGCAGCACGTGACTTGTAGGCCTCCACCAAGCTGGTGGGGTCGTTGATCCTCACGGTGACAGTCCTGGCAGCCACGTGCTGGGGCTGGATGCGCTGCCTGGAGAGGTCGTTCAGGTAGGACACCATGCCACTGACCTGCTGTCCAGAGGTCACCTGGGTGTAGCTTTTCATAAGGAACCTGAAAATAGAGACAGCAGATGGCAGCTCTTACTCATGAGCTGTTTGAATGGATAAAAGTCATCTCACTGAGGCTCAGGCCAGAAAGTTTATCTGTCAAAAATGGGGCAGGGGACAGAAACATGAGACCACTTTTGCTCATTACTTTGTCACCAAATTCACTGCAACCAGTCAAATAAAAGACTCCTCAACACCAATTTAGTATTAAGAAGGGCATCATTTATTACAGGTGTCTGGTTGCATGGGGGTAACTCCTCCTTGTGTGCATGTGATTTTTTACAAGTGTGTTGCTTACATACAGTCACTACATGCATATTATAATTAACTCATTACCATAAAACCCTCCCCAAGTTCCCAGATTGAGTCCTTGTTTTGGCTGTAGCTGCATTCCTAAGCCAGATGTCTCCCCCTTGTCTCCCAAGTGTCCTTGCTGGGATAGCAGATTCTGTTTCTCTGCTCAAAGTTACACAGACACAGTAGAAATCGAATTAACCCTTTTGGTACCAACTCCAGCCACAAGGACCGTGAGGAGAGGCTGGAACATGCCTGTGCAGAGCTCCCATACCTGGCAGTCTGCAGCATCATGACAGTGTTCTCCCCCTCGTAGGTGCAGGACGGGGTGAAGGTGACATAGATGTCAGGAAT
>NW_005054370.1:2217063-2219455 GCF_000277835.1 Geospiza fortis | reverse complement strand
GATGCCAGCATTGGCAGTCCAGGAGGTGAACGCCTTCAGCCCCGCTGTCAGGGCGTGCAGCTGAGGGGAAACACCAAAGCCAGCTTTATTTTCCAGTCTTAGCTTGCACACATACATGTTAAGGACTGCAACTCCCAGAAAAAAAAAAGTGAAGTCAACACCATTCTTGCGCTGTTCCACAGGTTTTTGTTTTCCTTGAAGGAACTGTTTCCTGAGCCAAATATTTATATGAAAACTATTACAAATATTTATATGAAAATATAAATATATATAATAAAACTACTACAAATATTTATATGAAGATATAAAAATATTTATATTTCCTTGTACATGGAAAGACTTAAAGTACACCATTCCTTCTTCCCCTACACATTTTATGTACAAGACTGTTTTCAACTGCCCATTGTCATAAACCCTGACAAAAAATTAAAATTTTACAACCCTAACCCCTCACTATAGTACTGATACTTTGATCAACACACCTATTCTACCCTATGCACCTGGAAGAATAATTAAGAAGTTACAGCACAAGCACGAGACCAGTCTTAACTCCCAAACAGTACTCCATCATTCCTCGAAATGCACCTTTTGAATAAAAATATATTCCAGGTAGCTTTCTCACAGTGCATTACTCCCTGTTTTTTATAAAGTGCTAAATCAATAAAGCAAATAAATGTCACCAGCACATTCTGGACTGGGGGACTTTTGAAACTACAGAACTAGAAGACATCTCACGAGTGAAAACCAAAAAGGCTCAATACCTCTTTTTCCAAGCTGTAAAGAAACCTCACACAAATTCAACCAACACTCTGGTTTCCAGAGGACACAGTACCTCTGGCAGCTCACTGAGGTCCCCCTTGCTGATGTCCCCATTGATACGATGATAGGTGTCCTTTATGTAGGCTCCCACAAAATGGAAGGCGTATGCTGTTGCCAGCAGAGGAAAGAGTTTGTATTGCTGGGTCTGATAATCCAGGATCTGGGGTTCTGGTTCCCTGGAGCAAAACACAGATGAGTTAGCATGTCAGTGGTCCCATTTATCACTACTCTAAATAAGGTCACCATCTATCCAAGCCAGACTCTCTAACACCATCCAGCAAAAGCCTCTGGCAGGGGAGGACATTCCAAGAATGAAAGATTATGCACTCCCCAGGACAAACAGTGTTTTGAAACCATACTGAGTGCCAAAGCAAAGATCAGCCATGGCCCCCATTCCTCCCAGTAGTTCAGAATTTTCCCTCAGCAGTTTAGGCTGCTCTGGGTCCCCCTGCACTCACCCTGGCTTCAGCTCAGACTGGTGTCTGACGGCGCTGTAGCGGATGGCGATGGTGCAGGCCCGGGACAGCGAGCGAGCAGAGTCACCCACGATGAGGGAACGGATGAACACCATGGTCCCATAGGTCAGCTTGTCACTGACTGGTTTCACATAGGTGCCATCTGGTTCAACCTGCCAAATAGTAAAAGATTTTAAAAAATACAGCCTGTTGATTTGTGAAGTTTCCTCCCTTTCACATGTTCTAAACTCATCAAGCAGCATTTACAAGCCACCCACAATCCTTTTGGTGCAGTACTCAAGCTCACAGGAGCATTCAGCGTGCCCATTTCTAACAGCAGATGCTGAAGCTCACTGCTTTACCTGGGCATATTTCATCAGCATGTTTTCCCGAGGAATTCGGAAGTTGTCCATTTTCAGGTAGCCATTATCCATTTCATCATAGCCAAATTTGGGGCCAATGTCACCCACTGTGATACCTGCCACAGACAAAGCCACTTGCATTAAGAAATAGTAACTAAAAAGCACACAAGAGGTTCAAGCCTTCTCCAATAAGGAGATTGGTTAGTTTTCTAGCAAGTCCTGTTATGAGTAAGAGTTAACAGGGACCTTAATCTCTTTGAGGAAAAAGTGGTGTCCTGGTTTTGGCTGGGATAGAGTGAAATGATCTTCCCAGTGGCTGGTACAGTGCTGTGTTCTGGATTTAGCACAAGAACAATGTTGATAACACCCTGATGGTTCAGTTGTTGCTGAGCAGCACTTGCATCAGATCAAGGACTTTCTAATTTCCACACTGCCCCAACAGTGTGAGGCTGGGGGGACACAAGAAGCAGGCAGGTGACACAGCCAGGACAGCTGATCCCAGCTGGACAAAGGGATATTCCCCACCATGTGGTATCATGCTGAACAATAAAACTGGGTGAAGCCAGCCGGGGGGATGACAGCTCCCTGCTCAGGGACTGGCTGGGCATCAGTCAGCTGGTGCTGAGCAATCACACAGTGATCACCTGCTCTGCATATTCTATTATTATTGTTGTTGTTGTTAATGTTATTATTATTAATTTCCCTTCCTTTTCTGTCCTATTAAATTGTCTTTATCTCAGCCTACAAGTTTTACCT
>NW_005054370.1:2204165-2217002 GCF_000277835.1 Geospiza fortis | reverse complement strand
TCAGCCTACAAGTGTTACCTTTTTCACAGCTCTTTCCCCCATCCCTCTGTGTGGAGAGAATGGCTGTGTGTGTTTAGCTGCCTGATGAGTTAAACCACAACAACTGGATATCAAAATATGGGAATCACCATAATTTCCATGCAGCCCTACTATCCACTCACTGCAGGAGCTGTCTCTAAAGTTCACCCAGCTCACTTCCAGATAAAGAGTGATGAAAGATCTTCCCCTATCAGAAAGCAGGATTGTGGAATGCATAGCTGGGAGACACTGGGGCAGAATCAAATCCCAAACTAAACTTCACTGGGGCAGAATCAAATCCCAAATTAAACTTCACTGGGGCAGAATCAAATCCCAAACTAAACTTCACATTGAAGGCCTGGTAGGAAAGATGATTTAGTGGTAGTTCAGTTGTAAGAAAGACTCATTTAAGCCCTGTGATCTACCAGCTGAATTCAGCTAACGAAATAAGCCACGGACTTTAACAAGACACAGCAGCTGTATACAGCCAGAGAGAAAGAGATGTAATGTACTCCCTGAGTGTGAACGTGTACCTGGCAGAGGTTCATGTGTGCCCAGCTGCCGGATGGGGACAATGAAGGCGTGCAGGCCTTTGCACTGGCCCTGGGTGTAGAGCTGAGCCAGGACGATGGCGTGGTTCGACGTCTTCCCAACTGCAACGGGAGCAGGACTCAGCACAGAAGCACAGTCAGACACACTCACATACAGAGTCTTTCTTCTGAGATAAACTCATTACATCAAGCTCTAGAAAACCAGACTGACCCCACTGGATGTCAACCCAATTCTACAGATCTATGAAAAAATGTTGCCCAAGTCAATGGAAGATGCACGACACAATTTTCTTGACTATAAAACACTGAGTCCTTGGCACACCCGTCAGTGAAGATGAAAGAACTATAAATAATTTGACACAACAATCAAAAATTACACCAAATCCACAGTGTGAATAGTTCTGAGCAACAGTCCAGAGCACACAATGTTTAGCAGGCTCTGATAAGTCTGCTTGTTATGCGAGAGTGACTGGCTTTCAGCCAACTCTTTGGATCAACTTTCAGTCATCACTCTGCAGATATAACACACATAGCATCACCTCCCTGAGTTTCTCCATACATCTTCCAGATTTAGACACACTTACGTCCACCTGGCCACCACTTAATGGAGGTGACAGTGGGGCTGTTGAGGATGAACTCCTGTGTAGAGGGGTCGTAAGTGGCTGTTGTTTCCAGGCCCCGGAGATGAGTCCCTGGAAACAAGCAAACACATTGTTTTGGCAGGAAGTCAGTCACAAAACAGAGACAAGGACAGAACTGGGCAATGGAAAGTGGAACTCCAGTAGTAATGTTTGAATTTTAATTTTGCTTTTAAGTTGTATGTATAAAAAGCTAAATAGCAACAAATTAAGGAAGAACAAGTGAGGGTCAGACCACATTCTGGGACTGCCAATTCTCAGAAAACATTGATTTTTTTCCCCAGTGGTCTAAGACTAGTTTTCCAAGCACCTCCAGTCTGACACCTTTTTGCTATCACACACCAGAAGCCCTTTCTCATTCAAAATGTTCCACAGGAACACAATCACCTGAATTTCACTAAAATGCAAAATAAAACCATCCAGTTCTCAGCCACAAGAGAAAATAAACAGTGCCCATCCCCTCTCCATTCCCTCATCAAGCCTACATTCTCCTCACTTGATGGAGCTGATCTCCCAGAAGAGATCATCCATAGCTCCAAGGGAGCAAGTAATGGCATGTGTATGCCAGGTGCTGATGCAGGTAGATGAAGAGACTGCATAAAGATGGAGATAATTCCAGGAACAGTCTTTGTCTTCTTCCCCCAATGCTTCACTTCCCACACACCTGTCTCAGAGCAGTGGCACTGCCCCTGAATGCTTTCAAAACTCCCAAAATCACCAGGCCTACTTGCTTAAACTAAACAAGCTGTGAACACTCCTGAGTCTGGACTGACAGGGCAGGACAAGAGCTCCAAGAGGAAAAAGGAGATCACCTTGCAGCAGCCACGTTCCCAAAGCATGGAGGTAATGGCAGACTTCCACAGGCAGCTCAACACAGACTTACTCTGCTGGCAAAGGATCTTCAAACCTCACTAGTTGCAAGAGATTCTCCTCAGACTTGCAGTTACTTTCTGCTTCACACAGTCTCTACATTTCCCTTCAACACAAAGGTGAATCCCGCTCATTTTTAGAAAATAATTCTCATCTGCAACTCTGAGGTGACCAAAATTAAAGTTTCCCAAGGCAGAATATCCTCCCTTTGAAACTTGAATTAGAAGTGTTGCAATCACAATACTGCTGGAGTTATCAAAATCCATTTCAAAGCTTGAAAGCAAAGGAATAGCAACAAAAAACAAAGTCAACATGAGACAGAGAACTCAAAAAGCCCAATACATTTCACAGTCAGTTAAAAAGAACACATGGGAGTGAACTAAGGGGAAAAAGCTCCCCACAGAACATGAGCATTGGAACCAAGGTTAATCCTGAGGTGAACAAGCAACTCTTAATTTTTTGGCATCTCTTTCACTACCTCAAAGCTCTTCCTTTTGTCTTTACACTGAACAAATTAGAGCAAAGCAGAACTCCAACTGGAAAGAACAGCAAGTGTAAAATGAACAGATGCCACCAAACGGCCAGCACCAGTGATGGGCAGTAATGATACCGGTTTGAATGGCACAAGGAGCACCCAGGTGCTCAGTTATTGAGCTACAGACATCCAACCCTCCCTTCAGAGGAAGAGGGAAGCAGCACAGGGCATAATGCGCTATTAACCCTTGCAGAGGCTGTCCACCTTTCCCTACAACCACAGCAGGCTGTGTAAAACTGTGGGACACACACACACTGCTCTACCCAGGCACGGGAATCCTCTGCACACAAAGGCATTCTCAGAAAGAGCATTTCATTTACTGAATGTACTGTACCATGGCCCATCTCAGTCTGGGCATAAGTGCCAATGATCTCCAGGTTCCAGGCAGGCATGAAGAAGCGATCCTGCTGCTCTGGGGTGGCCTGGGTGAGAAGAGTGGGGAGGAACATGCCCAGGTGAAGGTCCAGAGGCTCAGGCCGTCCGCGGTGAACAAAGCTGTGAAGAATTGTCACAGGATGGGAGCGTGAAGGGAATGTTATGGGAGGGAAGCAAGCATGGGGATTCATGGTGGAGATTCAGGAAGAGACAAAAAGAAAAAAAAATGATTCATGTGTCAATCAGAATTCAGCAAGTGTATTTCAGAGAGCCAGAGCACTGTCCTTTTCTCAGGCTGAGTAATAAGAAATTGCACTCACTTTGAAATAAACGTGCTGCAATGCATTTCTTTGTAATCTTGCAGAAAGTGCACCTGCAACATTCCCCTACTTTTGATGCACTATGATTGATTAAAAAAAGAAAAATCCAAACCAAAAGATGGACCAGACCTTCTGGTTTGAACATCAGAGCATCCCTAAGTTCAATGGGCTGAGGCAGTCAGCTGAGAATGTCAGTTTGTTGGAGATGTGATGTGGCTGAATGCAGTGTGCTTTCAACCAAATACAGAAAGTCCACTTTTTTGTTTGTTTGTTTGTTTTGTTTTGAAGGTAGAACCCTGTGGAAGTCCCAGTTTATCCAGCTAAACAAGTTGGATTTTCAACAAACTTTACTTTTTTTAAAAAAGACAAATCCTAGCTGGCTGTACTATTTACTCTAATTTTTAAAAATTAAATATCAGACACAATTAGTGTACATGGCATTTCAAATCAACTCCCTTCAACTTCAGCTATTTTAAAAAACTTTTATCTTAAAAGGACAGTGCTCTGTATGTGTAAGTCAAAGTTACACATGAACAACTTGGGAAGAAAGCCAACATTTTTGAATTTGTAAATCACCAGCACAAATTATCTCAAATTAAACATATTTCAGTAGAATTACTTTTTCTCCATGTTCTGTCAAGCACCATTGTGAGGTAATTAAGTGGTCTATTTAAGTTTTTCAATATAAAGAATTAATTAATCATTAAATGTTAAAATATTGGCAGCTTTGAGTCTTAAAATAGTGGTGATAGATTGAGGACAAGTACCTCCATCTGGCTCCTTTATGTATGAAATAAATTTAATTTGACTTTAACAGGAATATATATATATATAAAAATATTTAAATTATATGCATTATGGGAAGAACACTGGTCTGAGCTTGGCTCAAACTCATCTGATATTCTTAGCAAAGTGATAACAATGCATTCTTGTGTTCTCTAAATACACATTAATATCAACTAGTTCTGTCCCTAGGTCTTCCTAAGAACTGCTTTTTGATATTCTCAGACTCCTATAAATAAATTAAACTATCTAATAAACCAGCAGCAAGGTTTTCTAAGCTTTCTGACTGCACAGTGACCAAGCCCAACAGGGGACTAATGGCCTACCAGGAATACCAAATTTAAGTGAGTTCAGTACTGGTGAGAAGTACTGAACAGCTACAGCTGACAGCCATAGAATGACAAAAAAAAAAAAAAAAAAAGAAAAAAAAAAAAGAAGAAAATCCTTATTTAGAAGCAGTAGTTATAAACCAGACAGAAACAGCACAGGATTTTCACTTTTTCACTGCTCCTTCTTGTTTCATTTTCAGCCCTGTGCTATTTATGTTTTTCTTTCTTTGATTTTTTTATTTTTTGAGAGAGAGAGGAGACTTCTTCACTATGAAAGAGGTTAATATCAACACAGGCTATCACACATATAGTCACCAAGATAAAACTGAGTAACTACCCATCCAGGCCAGAGTTCAATTCAATAATCCAGAGGTCTGCTTCCCCATCACCAGATTTTAAACATCAGGATTAAATTAAGCAAAGCTCAGTGATAATTACTGCAGCAGCTTCACTGATGGAATATCAGAAACTCAACAATCACAGTAGGAATGTCAGATGTTTGCATTTTAATTATTCAGCATAGAAAGTAGATCTACTTCACTGTATTCCATTTGGTGTTAAAAATACCAGTTTAACCATGAAACAACATGAGAACTATAAGGAAATCAACCATCACCAGGCAAGAAAGTGCAATGATCTAATGTGAAATCAGAAGTAAAACCAATCACTGCAGTGTGGATATGACTGATTTCAAGCAGCTGGTGTGAGAAAGCAAATAAGGCCAGCAGGCACTGATTGTTGCCATTCAGTTCTCTCTCAGCTTCTGGTGTTGAGCTGGGTTTGTTGAGCAGGACAGAGGACAGGGTTTCTTCCACTGAGTCTTCTACAAATGTTTCAGCAGCTGTAACTGAACAACCAGGCAGCTGGCATTGCCATCCAACAGTGTCCAGATTGACACCTCAGATTTTCCCACTTCAGATGCCAGCACAAGCACTGGAGTCTCTGTTTGTTAACTATTCTTGCTGGTACTTAACAGCCATAATTCCAGGTTCTGGGCCAAGAGACTGTTTTTTGATCCATTAAATGTTTTTCCATTTGAAGCAGTGAAAGTTGCTTTCAACAGCAGCAGAATGGGATGGTTTTTTCTTTGTAAACAAGACCTTGCCAGGAAGCTGTACAGCTGCAGTGCAGCAGCATCTGCAAGAGAAGTGCCTGGGGCAAAGCATACCTGACTTTCAACCAGAACTCACAATCTCACCGTTCTCCACTGCTCCTGTAGGAATGCTCCTGACCTGTTTCTGCAGGCCAGCCATGCACTGAGGGCTCTGGCACACATGTCCCAAAATCAGGCAAAAGTAAAAGCCACAGTACTGTTCATTGACACAGACAACTGGTTCAGATTCTCAGGGCTTAGAACAACGTCCTCATTTCAAAACAAAGGTAACAACTATCCATGCAGAGATCAGCTAAGAGGTGCATTCTGGAAAAGACCAGAAGGAATCCTGGGATTGTCAGGATGTGAAACGAGGCGGCTGTCTGGCTACAGACATCAACCATTAACTGAGGAATTTTACCTTTCCCCCTTTTAGACTGACCCAGGGAACATGAAGAATTTACCCACTGGAGTTAGAGAAAAGAGGTTACCCATTCATCCCTGCAGGGAACTAACCATGTCCCATTTCGGTTTGAGCGTAGGTGCCAATTATCTTGACTTCACGGACCAGGGGCAGCCACTTCTCCTTCTGAGCAGCAGACGTTTGGGTCTCTATGGTTTTGTGAAACATGCTGAAGTGGAGACCCAAGGGTTCAGGAAAATTGCCCAAGCATGTTCTACAGGAGAGAAATAGAGGGATCTGGATCTCAGTCTTACTGTTACCATGAACCTGAAAGGCTTTTCCCCAATTGGAGCATAAGATGAGCAATCTCTGCCTCATTCAACCTTTTTTTTTTTTGTCCCACAAGCAACCTCCAAATGTGGAGGCATCAGAAGCAATGCTAATGGGGAAACAGATGTTTCTTCCAGGCATCTTCTTCACCCCATGAATCCTACTGTTGCTATGTAACTGGAAAAAATATTATTCTACAACGGTTCATGAGGAACTTGAAACTAAGGACATGAAAACCAAAAGATTTTCTCCCCCATCCCTCAGGTTTTGTGGGAATAAATCCCACTGCTGCTGGTAGCCTACAACTAGGGCATTATTAGTTAGAAGAAATATGTATTAAAAATGAAAAGGTTTCTTTGGTGACTGAGTTCTTTTTGGACCAGCTCTGTATTGCCTACAGCTGCTTCTATCAGTTGTGAGATCTGGAACTCACCTTCAATTAAAGTTACCACTACAGTCTAGTGCTGGAGGGAATGGAAAGAAAAATCAGACATTTTGGGAGTGCTCCACCAAAGCAGAAGTTATTTCATGAAAGAAAACTCTAATCACCTAGTAGCCACAATACCAGGCAAAGTACATTCTCAATTAAAACATCTTCCCTTCTGCAGCTTGAACAGTTTCATCATCTTCAATCTACTGTGAACAAATGTTTATTCCATCTAAACTCTAAGATAGAGGAGTTAAAAATGAGCCCTCTGCATGAATACCATAGGGGATGTTCTGCACACAGCTTGTCCATACAGCAGCATTTGTGACTGACATTTTGCACCATGCAGAGAGTAAATAATTGATAATTCAACAGCAGGTCCTGTACAGGCTGTGAAAACCAACCTTAGAGTGAGAGACAAAGCACCACTGGACTGCACGTTGCCTGTTTGAAATGAACAGCACTAAATGAGCCATGGATTTTTCCAGGAGCAAAAGTATTGTAATCAAGTAATCTAATGCTGGTGATTAATGTATGAACTGTGCTTTAAGCTGCTGTGGGTGCAGGTACAGTGTCTGAAGTTCCTGGAGTCGAGGCACACAGTTCTTTCACCAAAAATACTCTTGCCTACAGCAGCAGATGTTACCAAAGCTGGTCGTTTCAGGGTGACCAAGGGCTTAATAATGCTGCAAGGACATCAAGTCACAACTTTTTAACATTCTTGTGGTTTTCTAAGTAGGTCATTCTTTTAGCCCAGGACCTATACAGCAACAGCAGCACCCTTTTCTTCCTCACTGCCTGCAGCACAATTATTGTGCGCCTACTCTCTGGGCCCAAAAAGGACAAATCTGCAGGGAGAAAATGAGTGCTGACCTTGAAACATGAAGTTTCAGGGCTTGGGAAGAGCTTGAATGGGTCTTTGCATATTTTCAGCAGTCATTGAAAGAACTTGAGAAAAATGTGCAGCCCATGCTTTGCTGTCAGAAAAATCAGGTCAGACATTGCTTCTTTGAAGGTAATGCTCCAGGAAAACATCTCAGAAATCTTCTGAAAGGTCCCACCAGCAACTTTCACTGCCTATGAGGAAGTTTAATCAGAAGTGCCAGATATTTAATGATTACTATTACATTCTCTCACAGGAGGAAGACAACAGACATTCTGCAAGTGGATGCTTTAACACCACTGTGTCACGGTCATGATGTTTCTGTAGCCAATCATGCAGCATTTTAACAGCTTCTTGCATTAACTAAGCTCAAAATTAAATTACAGCAGAAACTGTTCATCTCAGCATATCCCACACTGAAGATTTAGGATTTCCTTAATGTGCCTTTTAACAACTTGAATGACAATGAGAGAGAATCCTGTTTTCCTCAAGACACAGGGCAAACAGAAGAGGTACCAGCTGTGAAGGGAGGAACAGGTTTTCTTCCCTTCTGTTTCTCTCTCTGAACTCTTACTGCTTCCTGTTACAATTTCAACACTCCCAGCACTTGGATTGGCTGTTCTCCAATTCTGTTCTCTGCAGTGTGTAACAGTTCAAATACTCTGCTCCAAGACTGATGGTGGCAGTGACCATCTGATCAATGCCCAGCTGCTCTGAGGTCAGCCTTGCTACAACAACCAGTGTCACAATGAGGCTGCAGCTCCAAGTGCACTTCTGGGAGAAGGCTGTGTAGTAATATGTGCTTTGGCAATACAGACCTTCCCAGATTTCACAGCACCCAGTGCCACCCACACAGAAAAAGGCATTTATGTGACAGGTGTGTCACTGTCTCAAGACAGAGGATGACAGAAGCAAAGCTGTGTGTTCAGAGGTTCCAAAAGCTACAGGAACAGCTGCAAAGCCATCCTCAGGCTGCAGAACTGGGTCACAGAACAGGGGCATTCACTTTACATTAGTCTGTGTGCAAACTTTGCTGCTTTGGGCAGTTTTTGAAGTTACTCTTTCAAGGATGAGCATGAAGGGTCATCCCAGGGGAGAGGGAAGGAGCAGGAGCTGTGTTTGACCTGTGCTGACTGGGCTTCAGAGCTAACAACTGCTCTGGCAATAAACTCCTGTTCCAGCTTTATCAAAGTAAGATCAAGCCAGACTCATTCACTCTGCATTAATTTAGCAGCGGCAAGTAGGGCCCATAGTAGAGTTTTTCTACTTTGGTTTGCTCAAAGGTCCTAATTTAGAGATGTAAGAACAAATTCCAACAGGGAAAGTGCACATTCATGCAATGCTTATGAGCACAGGAATCATCTGGTGACCAGCAGCTTTCAGATCTTCTCTTCTTCTGTGACCCAGTTTGTCTCAACTGTTTTTCACTTCTTTGTTTAATCCCATTTTCCTCAATGAAAGTTAATTAAAGTTGGAGGTGAATTAAAACTGAGCAGCTTGCTCTCTTCCAAGAGCGTTGGAGCATTACACCAGAAACATTTCCCATTTTTCATGCTGACTTACATTGTGCTGCAGTTAGACTGTAAAAGAAATCTGAAATATTGGCATTTTTTGGCTGATGGCCTTCAAAGCTGTAGTCACAACAGCTGCAACTGCAGTGTTGACATAGAAGAATTACTACATGAAAGGCAATTAAGTATATTTAATAGAGCCTCTTATGATTTGGAGTCCAACAAAGCCCTTTGGAAACAGGAAGGAGGAGCATTCACTTGAACATGTCACAGCAGCAGCAGCAATTGTTTAAGTATATCTTCAGGGCAGTCAAGGAAGCAGCATTTCTCCTCACCTACTCATAAATCAAGCTATAAAGTCAGTGAGTCATGTGCAAAGCTACTTAGAGATGTTCTGGCACTTTAGGAAAGCTACAGGAAAAAATTCTTTAAAATTGCACATGTAAATCTGTCCCTGCCTTTTGGGGATAACTGACAAAATTTCTTAAGCTTCCATAAGTAGAAATGTCAATCACAATAAATACAACTTGACATCTCAATCAAGGATGTCAGTCTATTTCATAAACTTCTTTTGAGGCATGTTGCAACACCATATCCATTCAGTTTTCAGTTTGGAAAAATGAATAAGCCCAAACACACTTTCTCCAGGTCAGCTTTTGCACTAATGAAGTAATTTCCAGTTAGCACCAATTAGTATGTTTGGATATGGGACAGAAATAAACATAATTTTGTCAGTTGGGTGCAGTTCACTAAATTTAAAAAAATCTTTAACGCTGGTGGGAAAGTGGGGACAGATGTTAAAATGCAAATGAAATCAAAGGATGAAAAAATAATCCTTTCATTTAATCAATTTTTAAGCAGCAGCAAGCCCACATTGTCCCTTGCCAGCAGCACAGATTATAGTAAAGAAGTCATTTCAGAATTTCAACAATGTACAGTTCTTAGAGCAAACACACTTCACCTGTAGGCAAGAAGTTTATGCACTGCTCTTCATTCTGTTACACGTTATTACAGAATAAATATGGTATACAAAATAAATAAAAAATGGCAAGTACAGTCAGTCTACAGTAACTGCAATTATATTTTGAAATCCTGAATGGTGGCAATTAGATTTTACCTTGGAAAAAAGTAAGCCTTTTTTATTATTTCTGTTGGTTTTGGACTGTGAATTCTGACTAGTCACACCTGACCATTCATGCCATGTTAGATATGGAGGGACTATTTGGTATCTGTATGAAATATTTATTACACCTTCATTCACTTAACAATTGCTGACTCCAAAGTAAGCTTATGGAAAGACAAAACTAGAATCTCTCATTTGACTACTTCAGAAAAGTCTGTTTTCATATAATATTGTCACTTAATAATGCTACAAAAAGACAGAAAATTTGTTAAAATTTTCCATCTGATAGATTGGATAGACTTTGCTGAATTTTCTCTGTAGAAATAAACAAATAAATGAAGAAACTTCCCCATCACTTTCAATAAACATTGTGTAGGAAAAAAAAAATTTAACTTTGGCTGTGCAGCACCTGAATAATCTCTACTGTCACTGAACTTGTTCCCTGTTATCACTGTCCATCAGTGATGATTTTTGAATTATTTACATTACTTGCATGAGAACTTTCATGACACAGGTCAGTGCAGACCAGTTTCTCTGGAAGTAAAACCACAGTGGACAAGATGACTTCAATTTCCTAGTGCCAAGGGTCATGACCTGGGGCTCATGACAGCTTTTCTACAAAATCAGTCAGAGGAGGCTTGTGGTTCATTATTTAATGTGCCAGAGGATATATCCATGGGATTACGACAGATTTTTAGATCTGTGTAACTTTTCTGTTATCAGTTTCTGTTTGATTAAATCAGAAAGAGTTTAACAGAACTAGGGGGAGAAATACATCAAAATCAGGAACTGAGTTCTAATTTCTTCTGGAAGGAATGAAAACTCACATGTAAAGGCAGTCTTATTTTCATTAACTTGATCCAAAGGTGGTACTATCAGATAAACCAAAGGTCAGGTACAACAAAAAGCCTCTGTGTCAAAGAGAACCTCTGGAGCTTAGAGGAGGGAGCCAGAACAGACAGTGATACACAAGAACTTATAAACCATCTTGGAATAGTTTCAAGTATCTCTGCAATGTGACTTTATTGGGTCCAAGTGCAAAGTGAAGTAATCAGCTTTTAGAGATTTCATTAGAAGCTGCAAACTCATCAGATCTATTCAGATTCAAAGTAATTCAGTATGATTTTTTTATTCCTTTTGGGGAAAAAAAATCTGACTTAAAGTTCTGTTTTTTAGTTTCTGCACCACACATACAGAACAGCATTAATGTTCTGTATGTTAATTGTTAATGTTGCATTTGTCTTAAAAAAAACCCTAAGAAAACACAACATTCAGGAATTCAGGGTTTCATCTGAAATTCACTGAAGCCAGACTCGAGTGGGCTTTTATACAGGTCTTGAGCTTCCTTTAGACAACAAACATAGGAAAAAGACAACAACCCTAGCATCCTTGGTGCTGACTGAAGTACAAGAAGCAACTCTGGATCTTTTCAGGTACCTTTTAAACCAGTAGATCTCCTCGGGATCTGCAATTCCATATTCCCTTAGCTTCATCACCATCAAGGAGCTTTTCCTGATGGCTTGCTCATAGCGCTGGCTACGGGACAGGAAGTTCAAATCCTCGTGCTGGAAGTCGGGGTCATTAAGAACTAAGGCCTCTGGGGACAGAACAGGAGAGGAAAACAAACTCAGTTTCCACAAACCTCAGCAGGGAGTGAGCAACGACCCAGCATTTTATCTGCTCTACCTCAAGGTACAGGTATCAAAAAATTGAAAATAAAATGAGAGGTTAGCAAAATGAGAATGAAATCAAAGCTCTTTGAGAGCTGCTGGCACTCTCATTCCACACATAAACCCCATTTACAGTTCAAAGCTCTCTGGACTTGGCAGGAGGGCAATTCACTGATGTAAGACCAGCGGGCCCCTCAGCAACAGGCCCAGAGGCTCAGGCAGCCTTGTGAACTCTGAACCCCACGCAACTCCAGCAGAAGGGCACGGTCATTATTCCCCCTGTGCCAACTGGAAAACAAAGTGCCCAGAGAGCACAGACTTTCTGTGCACAGCGAAGTTTCACAACAGCAGCCTCTGACAGTCCCAGCCCAGGGAAGAGCCTGGACGTAGCTCATTAATCTCTCATAACCACATCGTGCTGGTTGACAAACAGATGACATTTGTATTGTTGGGCAAGAGCATGCTAGGAAGGAAAAAGGAGGGGACAGAGCCCAAGAGAAGCCGCCGCTGACCCTCTGGAGGAAGGGCAAACAGAGCAGTAAAAGGACACTGCTCTATCAGGGCCACCCTATATACTTTCTGAGGGGAGGGGGACCAGGGACGTAACACAGCTCCCGTTCCTCTCTAACCCCCCCTTTACACCGTCCCTCCACCTGCAAACCCTCTCCTCACAGCTTTCTCCCCTCCTTGGGGTCTCCCCTCTCCACAAAAGCTCCTCCACACCCTCTCCCGTCCCACAACCCCCTCACAACTCCGCGGCTCCTCACCCCGTTACCCCCGCCCTGTATCCCGCTCTCCGTGGGTCTCCCCACCACGCAGCCTCTCCCCTTCCCACCCCGCATCCCCTCCTCCCGCTCCGAGCCCTGACCGGGGCTGTCTCTCCCCGTGCCCGCGGCCCGGGCCCTCCCTCACCGATCTCCTTGCGGCGGCGGGTGCGCTCAGGGCCGCCGTCTAGGATATGGGTGAGCAGCTCGGGCT
>NW_005054370.1:2173516-2204043 GCF_000277835.1 Geospiza fortis | reverse complement strand
GATGGCGGAGCGGTGAGCGCGCGTTCGGTGTGCGGGGAGCGGTGCCTTAAATCGCGCTGTGTGTGCATGGAGCCGCGCTGGGAGAGCGCCCGGCATCGGCATGGAGTAGCTAATTAAATAAACAGCTCATTAAGTGCCGTTTGCGGGCTGCGTTTGTGCATGCGTTAGGTACGGTGTTGATAATGCTGTGGATCTGCGTGTAAAGGGCTGCGCTTGGGGCAGGGCCTGCCTCAAATCTCTCTGCAAGGTCCTGCAGTGGAGCTGGCGCATGCATTCGGTAGCGCATTGGGTGGGCACAGGGTGTGTGGTGATTGGGGTATGGCTTTTACAACCCAAGTGACTCCATACGTTAAAAAGTGCATGAAATGCGCGGTGAGCATCTTGCATCCCTGGCTGATCCACCTTGCTGCACAGTGGGATACAGGAGGAAAACCCGAGCGGTACAGGACAGCCTTTGCCCTTCTGGAGGTGCAGAATTGCCGCTGCTTTTTGAATGTTAGGTGCGGCGGGGATGCACGGAGCTGCAGAGGGCGAGGAGGTGGGTTGGGACCCTGCCAGAGGGGTTTTCCAGCGCAGGGGTTTTCTGGGTGTCCACAGCCTGGCATGGGACTGTGGGGCCGCAGGCCAAGAGGGAGGCATGTGCAGAGATGGGGTAAGCCGGGATCGCCCTGGTTTCCCCAGCCTCCCACAGAGTCCTCCGTGGGGCATTTTGCAAGGTGGCAACACCGTGAGCAATGCGTGGGGTGGGGAAGGGACACCAAGCATTAAAGCAACAGCACGTGTGTCAGCTCACTGTCCCCTCGGCTGAGTAATCGGTGTTGGGGGTCCTTGAATGCCCAGCGATGGACCCACTTGTGTGAGTGGCAGGAGTCCCTGCCTGGGCTGTTGTGCAGCTCTTGGGGTCCTCCACAGAGAAGAAAAAAGATAAAAAGAAAAAAAAATGAGAGAGAGAGAGAAAAGCAGTAAATGAGACATGGAAACATCCAAACACAGCCTGCAAGGGAGATCAGCCGGAAAATGCCAAAAAAAACACCTCAGGGCACAGCCAGGAGCCAGGCTATGGCATTGACTGGGCAGGCTTAGAACTTTGCTGAAGCTGCCTGTGTGCTCTCTGCTGTGGCTGACTCGCCTGTGCCAGCCCTGCTTCACCGCAGGCACTCCCAGGAGGTCCCACCGGAACCTTGCCTTGGAATTAATCCTTCTCACTCCTCACTGTCTGCTAAACCCTGCCAGACTTCTGATGAAACTAGGCTGGCTTGGATCCAGTTTATTGTTCTCCAGCTGCAGGATCTGACGCTGCCAGCACTTTTTTATGTTGCAGTAAGGGAACAGGCTTGGGATCATTCCTTAAGTCTTGCTGCATAGTACTCTGTCACCCCAGCAGCTGAGGCTATGCCACAGTCTCTGAACTGCTCAGTCACCATTCTCCCCACTTCCTGAACCTTTCTCAACTCATCCATAGCCTGGGGGAGACCCAGAGGACCTGGTGAGCTGCCTGTAGTTCATGCTGGGTTGTGTGGGACTGTGCAGCTCCTCTTTGTGCCAGGATGCCCTGAGCCTGGCACACGCAGTGAGCTGCATTAGGACTCAGCAGGGAAGCTGTGAAGCTCTTGCAGCCCCCTGGATGGTGGAACCTGGGCAAGGAAGGAGTTGAAGGGCAGTGTCACGTACAGTGTGGATCAGGTACTGGAGAAGCATGGAGTCAGACCCTTTGCTTTACTGCAGGTCAGCCATTGTGTGAGATGCTGCCAAGTGCTGGTGTCTATTACTTCCCTTGGGAGATCAACAGCTCGGTCCCTGAGGGGAAGACACTGAGGACATTTGGCAGGTGAGAAGGGTACCCTGCTCTCTTTGCAGGCCAGGCCTTTCCTTCACTGACTGAACACCCCTTTTTTGGTTTGTAATTGGGTTTCTGCACAGCTGAGCTTCCCAAATTGATCATTCCCAGGTTATGCTGCTATGACCTGGCCCGATCTGAAGCCATTCTCACCATGCAGCACAACTCAACTCAGTACCAGGTCTGTGTTGACACCAAGTTTGTGGAGCCATTCCAAGCTCAAGTGGGATCTTCCTACATGGTCCTGGGAGAGGCTGAACACAGGGAAGGTAAATGCTCTGGGAACTGGTGCCCTTTGCTGCTCTTCATGGTACATCAGCTGTTTTGGGGCTCCCTGAGTCACTGAGGGCAGCCTGGACCTAGGCTCCTCTCGTGCAGCTCCTCCATCACACGAGCGTGTGGTTCAAGGTAGGAGCAGCCTGTCTGTCCCCACTGGCCATGAGAAGAGCCACCCTTATCTTGGTGAAAATCTGGTCCTCTGGCACAGATTTTTTTAGAAACAGGAAGCATTTCAGCCACATTGCTGGGCTTGTGAAACCTATGCTGAAAAGCCTTCTAGAATCACTGCCAGCCACCACACCGACTGTCTTCACCCCAAACGTGGCAGATTGCAGCAATACCTCATTGCAAGTGACTGGGTTGGTCTTTGCCATCCTTGAAAGGCTCTAATAATATATTATCCCTGCCCTCAGACATGTGAGGAATGCAGGCAGACTGTGTCATGCAGGGCACCCTGTTGTCCTTTCCTGGGGTGCCCTGTGTTCCAGCTGCTTGGTGCTTTGTGTGGGGAGCTGATCTGAGCTGAGCCATGGCATGGTGAAACAAATTCTTTGTTATCTTGGCCACACCTGATAAAAAGCATTCACATTCATGCCATAGAAGTCCTCAGCGGCATGTGGAAAGCCACACTTCACGTGGCCTCTGGAGAGTGACCTGCTAAGCCACTGCTGCAAAATTCCTTTAGAAAATTGTTATTTCAGTGATCCCAGCCTAGGAGGGAGTTGGCCCCATTTGGCAGGGGTGGAAGGGGAGCAGACTGAGCTGGTGGCTGTGTCACCAAGACTCTGTCACAAAGATTTGGCCCCTTCTGTGCAGCTCCATGTTGCCACTTGAATGCCACCAATGGACTGTTGGTTGCACTCAGCTTTGAGCATCTTCTAAGCCCTCTTGTCTGCACAGGGGTATTCAGAAATGAGCTCAGACCCATCACTGCTGCTTTTCAGCCCAGGAAAACCAAAATGCATCCAGCCACAAAGTAGACAGATGGCAGGCACTGGTACTGTTCCCCGGTGCAAGGGGAGTGCAGTGTCAGTCACCAGCATTTTGTAGCCATCAGGGCAGAGGGAAAGCACATCACTGAATTAAGCTGCTCCTGCTGCTCACATCAGTGGCAGCATGCAGCCAGACTGGTCTCCTGAAGTTCTCAGGCTATGATTATTTGCCCAGCTTGAGTCATATGTTGCCTGAGGGAACTCTCTGTCTCCAAGCTGCTCTGTTTTCCTTTCTCCAGAAACTTCCAGTCCTGTGGTAAAAGCACGAATATTGACCTGCGTGGAAGGAATGAATGCGGCCCTGCTAGAACAAGCCATACAGGAGCAGAGGAAATACTTCAGTGAGAGGCAGGAGCAGAGGGAAAGCAGCACATCCTGACAGCAGCCCTGAGACCAGCCACACGCTGGTCCTTGCACTGCCATTTGCAACAAATATGTTAAAAGTCAATTAGGAGGTGTGTTTGCTGCAGCAAACAGCAAAGTCACTGAGCAGGGAAACATTTGAAGACTGAGTCAATGTGTGTGACTGTGGGCTGTCCATTCCTGCCCCAGTTGTCATGACTGAAAATAGCTCTGGGAAGCAGGTTTGTTGTTTGCTTGAAAGGGTGGTTAAGGAAAGGGAACACTTGGTTTACACTGCTTCTTTCAAAATGCACAACATGAAGAAGTCAGAAGAAGTCTCTGAATCTGGAGTTAAGCAGCTCACCTTTGGCAGATGGGGGGAAAGGGCATTAACACAAAGTTCATTAGCCCTGCCTGGCTGTGGGCCCATGAGTGCCTGTGTTGGGGTACCCTGACTCAGCTGCCACACAGGAACATTCCTGGCAGAATGCTCACCTATCTGGACTGACCAAAGAAACAAGAACAAAGAGTCACTATTTTCAGTTGTACCTGCCTCTTTAGGTAGGAAGAACTAGTATCTAAGGGGAGGATTAATTCTAATTCTAAAATAAATATTTGCAGTAGCCTGAGTACTTGACTTTCTTCCTTGACACAACTAAGTTTAAGAGACCTTAAATCACTATTTTTGAAGTATCTAAAGATTTTTATTGAAATTTTCCTAAATAAAGATGAAAAAAGAAGGCAGCCTCTCTTTTATTGATTAAATCCCTCTTTCTTGCCAAGTCAGATGTGTTAGGCCCTGCATAAACCCTATAGATGATGTAAGAAAATTCAGTTTTCCTCCTCCTAAGTACTGGGTGTGTATGGAAGTGGCTGGCTTTAAAAAAGTTGCGAAAAAAGGAGATGAAGTTACATCAGAGCCACTCTGGTTGAAGAACATAGTGCCAGGCCCACACAGCTATATTAAACCATTGACAAAAGGACGGAACATTGCTAATATCACATGAGAATCAAATGTTTGTGCAAGGGAGAGAAGACTCTCCTGTACTGTGGAAATCCCCAAATTTGGAGTGAGCCGTGCCTGTGGTTTGCAGGGGATTGCAGCCATCTCCAGCCTTTTTTGTTTGCACTCAAAGATTTTGAGCTGCTGGCTCAGCAATGGGTTAAATCAGCCTTTTTTTGGGTCACCTAAAAGTTGGAGTCTTCCCTGTGGACCCACACAGCTGCAATGCCCATGTCCACCCAGAGCCATGGAGCCCCCAAGTCCTCCAGATGAAATTCCCTTTGCCTCTGCCTTTCCTGATGCCACAATAAATAAAGATTATTTTAATCTCGTCCTCTGCCAGCTATCAAGTCAATGATTAATTCCCCCTCAAGGACATTGTCCAAAAGGCTGACTGAGCAGCACAACCCATGTTGGGAGGTTGAAGGGACAATTGTGCAAGACAAAATAAAAGGGGGAAAAAAAGACAAAAAATAAAAAACCTCCACACACAACACAAAAAACCCCAACAAAAAAATCCCCACAAAAAACCCTGTCAAAAAACCAAAAACCAAACCAAAACAAAAAAAACACAACCAAAAAACCCCAACCCCACAAAAAAAAAAAAAAACCAAACCAAAAACCCCACACCAAAACCTCCCGCTCCCCCTCCAAACCAGCCAAACAACAAAAAAGACATTTCTGCTGGGTGTTTGCCCTCAGCATGTCCCAGCAAAGCCATAATTATGAACCTAATTACTCCACTGACACCCAGCACTGTGCAGATGGAGCAGGAGAGCTTCCCCTGGCCCTGTGCAGTTCATGCTGCTCTTCCTGAGGCTCCAAAGTGCATCTTTACATCAATTTTCCTCAATTTTTGGCTGTAGCCAGCACACTGCACAACCTGTGCAGCAGAACAACCAGCTCTGGGCGGTTTCTGTGTGGCTCTGTCCACCTGAAGCTCCCCGGACACCCCAAAGCCAACCAGGCCGCCCTGTCCACCCACAGCTGCCCCAGGCAGGTCCCTGAGGGCTCCCTCAAGGCCGAGGGAGCACCAAGGTGGGACCCAGACCCTGGCAGCACCTCAGGGAATGCCTGGGGGGCTCAAACACTTTCCCCACGTTCCCCTTTCTGTTTCCCGCTTTTTTCCCTCCCCTCAGAGCGCGGTGCCAGCTGCCCCCAGTGCCATCGCCAGGCCCAGGCAGCCCCATGGAGGCCATCCAGGCGTCGTTCCAGAAGGTGGAGAAGATTGGGGAGGGCACCTATGGTGTGGTGTACAAGGCTCGCAACAAGCGCACGGGGCAGCTGGTGGCCCTCAAGAAGATCCGCCTGGACGCGTGAGTGGGGCAAAGTCCTGGGCCTGCCATGGCGCCAGGCCTGTGCCCAGTATGGTGTGGGAGGCACAAAAAAGACTCGCATGAGGGGAAAAATGGTGTCTCTAGGATTAAAATAATCTTGTGTATTGTGGCACCAGGAAAGGCAGAGCCAAAGGGAGTGTTGTCTGGAGGGCTTGGGGGCTTGGTGTCTCATGGGCATGGCAGCTGTGTGGATCCACAGGGAAGACCCCAACTTTCAGGTGATCTAAAAAAGGGCTGATTTAACCCATTGCTGAGCCAGCAGCTCAGAATCTTTGAGTGTGAGTGTTTAGGGCCTGACCTGGCACCACTTGGCCCTGGGTCCACGGCACAGGGCAGGGGGAAGCAGCTGCCATGTTGTGAGGTAATATCTCCCTCAGGGCTGTGCTGTGGGGGCCAGGCAGGGTCAGCCTTGGCCCTCCAGGGTGGGACTGAGCAGGTAAAAGCTTATTTCTGTTCCCCTGGGTCATCCCTGAGCTGTGTGCACAGTGAGGGGTGTCTGCCTGGATTGGGAGCCAGTATGCTGGGGCTACACCCCATGGTGGCCCCTCAGAGTGGGAGAGGTGGCTGCCTGAGGGGCGAAGAGCTTTCATTTTCTCCGACCTCCCAAAGAAAAGACCTAGGAAATTAATACATTATTGTTTCTCTAAATGCACCCTTAGGTGCTTCCAAACAAGATCTGCCGCAACGCTTACATGTCTAGGTCATCCCCTCCTTCTCCTTGCCCACAACTCCATTTCCTCCTGCCTCATCCCAGCCCACCCCAGCCACTGCTGCACCCCAAACTCAAATGCTCCCTTGGGGGACAGTGGAAGAAGGAAGGGACACAGAGCCCCGTTGGGCTGTGGGATCCCCCTGGGTTGTGGGGTGCAGTACAGCCTGTCTCTGCCACAGGGAGTCAGAGGGTGTCCCCAGCACTGCAATCCGAGAAATCTCACTGCTGAAGGAGCTGAAGCACCCTAACATAGTCAGGTAAGATCTGGATGCACCTCCCCACCAGCTCATCCATGAGCTCCTGCTCTGGGAGCAGGCAGCAAGGAGGTTTTTCTGCCCTTCCCCAACTGCATAGCAGGACCAAAATACACAGCAAAATGCAGGAATCCCTTAAACTTCCCTGGCTTTCAGCAATACCTCATGGGTCTGCCACTTCACCAACACAGTGCTGCTGCCCCAGACTAGATTCTGCCCTTAAACTGCTCCTCTCTTCTCCAAAAGACCAACAGAGCAGAGGCATGTGTGGGAGGAGGGGTGTTTGGGCATTTGCAGAGGTTTGGAGCAGATATTGAAGGGAGAGCCTGTACTTCTTTTACAGGCTCCTGGATGTCATACACAGCCAGAAGAAGCTCTATATGGTGTTTGAGTATCTGAATCAGGACCTGAAGAAGTACATGGACTCATGCCAAGCTGGAGAGCTTCCTTTAAGCTTGGTCAAGGTACAGCATGGAAGGAATGCCAACAGGCAGGGCAGACAGCATGTCCCTGCTGCCTTCTGCTGGGCAGACCCATCTCAGAACTGCTCAGACTGGGCCTGGAACTGATTCCTCAGCCTCCCAGATCTCAAACATTTTAACTGGGAAGCTCTCATGGCACTATTGCTCAGAAATGTTTATTTCCCAGCAGTTTCCAGGCTCTCCAGCCTGTCTTGCTGGAGAACAAAGGAGGGATCTCTTGCTAGTTACCTTTGTAGACAGTAATGTGTGGGTGGAAGAGAAGGACAGTGCCTGGACCAGAGTCTCTCTGTCCCCATGTGATGTGGCAGTAGTTTGTGTGTATCTCTGAGTAGTGGCCCATAAACCTGATGTTGCACTGTAACAAGGGCTTTCTTCTCATTCAGATCTATAAGAGATCCAAAGTGCATTGGTTCACACAATCCAGAGTTCAAAGTGTTTTCATCATGGCCTTATCTGAAATCTCTTCTCTCCTCAGAACTACCTTTTCCAGCTGCTGCAGGGTGTGAGCTTCTGCCACTCGCACAGGGTCATCCACAGGGACTTGAAGCCGCAGAACTTGCTCATTAACGAAGCAGGAGCAATCAAGCTGGCTGATTTTGGACTGGCAAGAGCTTTTGGGGTCCCCCTACGCACGTACACTCATGAGGTAGTGTCAAGCTCCCCGAGTGGGGTACATAATCCAGAGTGGGTGAGCAGCAGCAGCAGCAGCAGAAGTTGTTCATCCATAACAGAGGCATAGCCATGGAATGTGCTCTTAACCTCACCTGCAGCTAAGGGACCTCCATGTCCCCATAAAGTGTGCTGTCTACTGGGGCCAGGCTGCCAGCTGGGCTCCCACCTTCTCTCCACGGGGTACATTTAATTGTTCCAGAGTGTGTCATTCTGTTAATCCCAACCTTGCAGGCACTAAAGTGTCTGTAAATTCAGCAAGGCCTTAGCATGCTCTGATTTGTACAGTCACTGCATTACAGCTGAGAAGGGAGGGTCCCACACCATTGGTTTCATCCAGGGAAACCAGACACATTTTGTTTGTTGGTTCCTTTCGAGGTGGTGACTCTGTGGTACCGAGCCCCTGAGATACTGCTGGGATGCAGATACTACTCAACCCCTGTGGATATCTGGAGCATCGGCTGTATCTTTGCAGAAATGGTAGGATGGGCTTAAATAATCTCTTTCATGAGCCAGAGGAGGCAGCTGCAGTGGGAAGGAGGGATGAGATATAGAACATCTGGGATACTGTGTTCCCACCCTGTCCTGGGTGTGCTTTATGGAAAGTCCACCCTAAGGGTTAGCTGGTCCTTCTCTCAGAAGGAAATCTACAAACCTGGGGGCCTGGCAAAAGTTCCAAATACGTTGGAACATGATGCCTCTCCTTGCAAAAGGGGTAAGTTCAGCCTTATTGCTGCAGCATTTTGACCCTGGGAGGAGATGACTCTCTTCCAGATGTCCCCATGGTGCGCTGCAGAGAACAAGCACTCTTGTGGCATGGCAGAATGGATCTCCTAGGGGCCCATACTCCCCTTGGAAGAGCTGTGGTTAGCTCTGCAGTATAATAGCACTTTTCCTCTTTCCCAAAGTCCCTGAGCTGCAGAGCAGGCAGGAGGGAGCTAGCCAAGAGTGGGAGCAAGCAGTCAGACCCCTGTGATGTTCCCAGCCACTGCATTGCAACTGCCCTGGTCTGTGCAGGTGTTTGCACCTGCTGGGACAGAGGGCTGCTTGCAGCAGGAAATAGGGCACACAACTGATGGAAAAGTGGGAACTGGCTTTTTCTTTTCTTCCCCCAGATGACCAGGAAGGCCCTGTTTCCAGGGGACTCTGAGATCGATCAGCTCTTCCAGATCTTTCGCACCCTGGGCACTCCCACTGAGGTGACCTGGCCTGGTGTGACCCAGCTCCCTGACTACAAGGGCAGCTTTCCCCGGTGGCCAAGGAAGGAGATGAAGGACATTGTTCCAAACTTAGATCGAGATGGGAGAGACTTACTGACGGTGAGTGGGGGCTCAGAACAGGGCCTGGGGATAGACAGGATGTTTTCAAACTGGGCTAGGAGTAGGGATATTTGAGATTTATCTGGAAGTCTAGCTGATCTGGGTTGAGTGCTCACCTCTGACTTTGCAGAAGCACCAAATCATGGAATAGGGCTCACTCAGTCTTAGTCTAAAGAGGGACTGTCATTGCAAGTTCCTCTAGGAACCACTGCACTGGGAGTCAAGGAACTCTTCTTACATAATCCCCAGAGTAACTTCAGTTATGGGTGACTCCTGGAGCCCAGAGAAGGAAAAAGGCAGGACCAACATCTGCAACTGGGCCCAGCTGTGTGCAGGTGCAATCACTCACTCAGTTTTAAAAATCCTAAATCTGCTGGGTTTTTCTCTTGGCAGCAGTTGCTCCTGTATGATCCCAGCAAGCGCATCTCAGCCAAAGCAGCCCTCAGCCACCAGTACTTCCTCTGCAGAAACTCTGGGAGCCCTGAGCAGCGACCTGTGCTGCGGAGAGACTGCAGATGAGAGGACATGACTGTCCCCAAGCTCTTGCACCTCCAGGTAGCACTGCAGATGTGGTCTGGGGCACTTAGCAGGGGCCTGGCTGGAACCCAGGGTTCTGCTTCTTCTGAAGAGCCTGGAAGGGGACATTCTTGGCATTTAGAGACTTTCAGTCTGTTGCTGGGGGAAAGTTTGGGTTACAGCCACGAGAGCTGTTTTGAAGAGGTCATGTGCAAAAGGGGGGGGCAGGTAATTTATCAGCATAAACCACTGAAATGTAGAGAAGAGAGCATTTCTCTGAGGTTTGTCCTTCCACTAGTAAGCTAAGGTGACACACAGTGATTTCTGTCTCCAGCACTGGAGCATTCCCAGCTCTGTTGGTGGCAGTTGCTGGCACCAGGGAAGGGGGACACTTCTCTGCTCAGCCCTTTGCTGCTGTTATCAGCCAGGCTTCTCAGCACTGGACAAGCTGTTTAGTCTGAGCTCTTTAACAGAGCTGACATTCTGCTCTTTCACAAGCTGAAGAGCACTATCAGGTGTCTTAGTTTGTGCCTTAGCTATGACCAGGAAGCCAGAAGATCCAGTTAGCATAAAGCAGATCCACTTAGGATAAAGCACTTACTGCATATGACTGGAAACAGGGAGCAGCTAAACCACTGGCTTTCCATCATCATTCCAGATGTAATGCTGTTTCCTTTGCTTTATTGCCTTGGAAATGTTTTTGCTGTTCAAATGTTTGGGGGATTGTCTCTGACTCTTGGTGTGGTGTTGACATCTTAATTTCTTTTTCTTCAGTGTAAAATAAATGCCTGTCATTTGTTCAGAAACCTTGGTGTTCATTGTTTGGTAAAGCCCATCAGGCTGGTAATGCAGGACAGCCTGGCTGGTCCTTTCTCCACAGAGCCTTTCTCCCTTCCTCATGTCCTGCACTCTTTCTTTTATCCTTTCCAGCCCAGATCCTTGGCAGGTGCAGAGATGTGCTCTCAGTCCTGTCATGGAACCGGTACCAAAAGCGTTAATCTAATTTCTGCTGTGTCTGTGTACTTTTAGCATAGAAACAGGGTATGCAGGAGCTGCTTTCTCATCAAGGACAGAAGGAAGATAAGGGGAAGACATCTGCCTTAGGAATGCAGCTATAGCCAAAACAAGATCATAGAAAAAAACTGAACCTGGGAACATGGGGAAGGTTTTATGGTAATGAACAATTATAATACCCACGCAGTGACTGCATATAAGCAGCGAACTTGTAGTGAACGGTGTGCACGCCAGGTGGAGCCCATCCCCCGTGCACCAGGCCTCTGATAACTTCTTACCACTACTTGGGTGTTAAGGAGTTTGATTTTACCCACTTTTTGGTGAATTTTGGTGACAGTTATTGGCTACCCAGATAGGAGCTCACCTCTGAGCCTCGACAGATCTGCAGTCGACAGATCTCCAGCCGGCACCGAGGGGTTCTTGGGGAGAACCTCGGTCTCAGACCGTCAGGGGCTCGAGGCAAGATCCCTGGGGTGAGTGAAGGCATCGTTTAAATTGTTTATCTTGGGGTTATTGATGAGGGGTACGAATCCCCTCACAGAGTCACTGGTGAGGGGTTTGAGTCACCCAACAGGGTTCAAGTCCCTGGGAAAGCTCCCTGTCCTGGGCTTCGAGTCCCCCAGGACTACTGGGGCTTCGAGTCCCTCAGGACTAGGGGGTTCCAGTTCCCTTCGAGGGGGTCCCCTGGAGCAGGAAACTTAAAGCACTGGTGTAGCTGGCCGAGGAGAAAAAAAACCAGGCTCATAGCATCGGAGCCAAAACATTGGTGTACTCGCTTTTGTGGTGGAATTTGCTTCGATACTCTGAATTCTTTTTGGTCTCTGGCAGTGTGCGTGCGAGTGTGTTGATTTCAGTTTGCCGGCCTGTAAAATCAACCCTGGGACGCCTGTGATATAAAGCTCATTTAGGAAGAGTGTTGAAACTTAACTGCCTGTTGGGGTTTCGAAGCAATCGGGGTTGTGTGCTATCGATTGTTGATTTATTTTCTGTGTGCGCCGCTGAAATCGCATTTGTGGACGCCAAGCGCCCTCTCGTGCCAGTGCGCGCCGGATTCCCGGCGCGAGTGGGAGCGGGCGGGCGGGGGCACCCCCAGTTGCAGCTCAGCCGTTCCCCCGCCGTCACCTTGGCTCGGGGAGGAGGAGGAGAAGAGAAGAAACCCAACAGACTCGCAGCACAGCAGCCCTGCCCCGGCCCGGCGGGCTCTCGCCTGCTCCAGCGCCAGCCGCCCGGGCAGCGTCACCTGCGCTGTAGCCCAGAACCGGCCGCGGGGACTCCCAGGTAATCGTTGTATTCGCTTTCCAGCCGTTGTTATATACTTGTATTACTGAGCATGGGGGCGGTTTGTTCTAAAACTAGAGTGGGAAATGATATCCCGAATTCTCCATTGAAATGTGTATTGAACCGCTGGGAAAAGATAGGGGGAGGCTCGCTACTGAAATCCAAACTAATCCAATATTGTAACCACTGGTGGCCGCTGTATAAACTGGACAATCAGGTGAAGTGGCCGGAGAACGGCACCTTAGATTATCACACCATGTTACAGCTGAGGCTGTTTTGTAGAAGAGAGGAGAAGTGGAGTGAGATGCCTTATGTAGATCTGTTCTTTACTTTAAGAGACCATCTGGAATTGCAAAGGGGGTGCCTGCCCAGCCTGTCAAACCCTCTCATGTTAGCTTTTGGAAAGGAAGGGGAAAAGGATAGGAGATCAAAGCAATGTTACTCTTCTTGTGGTATTGGGCACCGCTGTTTGAAACGCCACAACCGATGGGAGGAGGATGATGTAGAAATGATAGAGGCCCCAGATGCAGGAGACAGGGGCATAGAGAATTGGGGTGTGCCTGATAAGGGGAAAGCACAGGGAGGGGATGAGCAGGCAGGGGGGAGGCAAGAGTTAATTTCAAGTCCAGTGGTGGGGAGAACCCAGGGTGAGCAGGAGGTGAGAACAAAAGAGGTAGGGAAGCAGGGGGTGAGAAAACAGGAGGTAGGGAAGCAGGGGGTGAGAAAACAGGAGGTAGGGAAGCAGGGGGTGAGAAAACAGGAGGGAGGGGAGCAGGGGGTGAGAAAACAGGAGGGAGGGGAGCAGGGGGTGAGAAAGCAGGAGATAGGGGAGCAGGGGATGAGAAAGCTGGAGATAGGGGAGCAGGGGGTGAGAAAGCTGGAGATAGGGGAGCAGGGGATGAGAAAGCTGGAGATAGGGGAGCAGGGGATGAGAAAGCTGGAGATAGGGGAGCAGGGGATGAGAAAGCTGGAGATAGGGGAGCAGGGGATGAGAAAGCTGGAGATAGGGGAGCAGGGGATGAGAAAGCTGGAGATAGGGGAGCAGGGGATGAGAAAGCTGGAGATAGGGGAGCAGGGGGTGAGAAAGGTGGAGGTAGGGGAGCAGGGGATGAGAAAGGAGGAGGTAGGGGATCAGGGGATGAGAAAGCTGGAGGTAGAGGAGCAGGGGATGAGAAAGCTGGAGGTAGAGGAGCAGGGGGTGAGAAAACAGGAGGGAGGGGGGCAGGCGATGAGAAAGCTGGAGGGAGGGGAGCAGGGGATGAGAAAGGAGGAGGGAGGGGAGCAGAGGGTGAGAAAGCTGGAGATAGGGGAGCAGGGGGTAAGAAAGCTGGAGGGAGGGGAGCAGGGGGTAAGAAAGCTGGAGGGAGGGGAGCAGGGGGTGAGAAAGCTGGAGATAGGGGAGCAGGGGGTGAGAAAGCGGGAGGGGGATAAGCAGGAGGCCATAGCTCAGCTCTGGACAGGGCTGGGATCTCACAGCCTGGTAGTGGTGAAGGTGCCTTTCTCCCCAGTCGATCTCGAGGCATGGATGAGACTGGCAGGGCCCTACAGAGAAGATCCAGAGAGAGTATCTAGAGTATTTGAAACCATTCTCAAGACCCAGAACCCGGACTGGGGGGTTATACAAGTTCTATTAGATACTCTCTTAGACTCCACAGAAAGAGAGATGGTACTCAGGACTGCTAGGAAAGAGGTGGACAGGATAGGTACAGCAGGTGCATTACCAGGAACTGTGGAGGAGCATTTTCCCTCCCAGGATCCCCATTGGGATCCTTACACAAAGGAGGGGAGGCTTTTTCTGGGGCAATATCAACAATGGATATTATTTGGCTTTAGACATGCAATGCCAAAGGCAATCAATTGGTCTAAACTTTATGAGGTGAAACAAGAACCACATGAGACTCCAACTGCATTTGTGGAACGCCTAAGGGCAACTGCCAGGAGATACACCAATATTGATCCAGAAAAACCAGAGGAAGCTGTACAGCTGGCTTCCATTTTCATAGGGAACTCAGCACCGGATATTAGAAAGAAGTTACAAAAGCTGGAGGGAGCAGAGTCTCGTGACCTGGGAGAATTATTACAAGTGGCCTGGATAGCTTTTAATAACAGGGGAGAAGAGGAAGAAAACAAGATCCGGGAGAGAGAAAAGGAGAAGGAGCAGAAAGAAAAGAGACGCAAATTTGAGTGGGAGGAGAGAAAAAAGAAATGGGAAATGGAAAGGGAGGAGAAAGAAAAGAAACGGGTGGTGGAAAGGAAAAAAAGAGGAAGATGTAGGGATGCCATGCTCAGCGCAGCCCTGCAGAGGGCGCTGTTCAACCGCAGGACGGAGCGCGGCTCTGCCCGCGGGGCGCTGCAGCCGAACCAGTGCGCGTATTGCCGGGGACTGGGGCACTGGAAACGGGAATGCCCCAAGAACCTGAAAGGGCCCAAGCTCCCCCAGCTAACCTTCCATCAGGAATGACGGGAACAGCGAGTGAGAGCCCCAGCAGAGCCCCTGGTTACAACAGAGCTGGGGAAAAGAGAAAATTGAATAAGAGTTTATTATATTATATAAACTGTATATATTGACTTTTATATATATTCTCTCTCTAATAGTTTAGTATATTATAAATACTTATTCAGTATTAAATACAAATAACAGAAAATTAAACCAAGAAACTGTAAATGTTGTTGGTGCAACAAAAGAGGAAAAACAAACATTTTTTAACCTTTTTAAAACCTGTTTAAATTTGGCAAACGGTGGATAACACACTAATTTTTATATATGCCTGAATGTCCAGTTCCTCTATTAGGAAGAGACCTGCTAAGTAAATTGGAGGCACAGATTCTGTTTAAACATGGAGAAATACAATTATTGGAGCTTGAGACTAAAGCCATCGAGGGAAGGACTTTTATGTTGCAGGGAACAGTGGAACCAGACAATTCTGGAGGAATACCAGAAATAGCAGAAAATGCAGTAAAACACTCTTGACTTGGACCAGTGGAACTCCAGGCCATTCCCAACAAGCTCAGCCTGTAAGTGTTACCCTAAAACCTGGATGAAAACCACTAAAGCAGAAACAATATCCTTTAAAGTTAGTATCTAGGAGGAGAAATGAGAGTCTAATAGAAAATTTAAGGGAATTTGGATTATAGGTAGAATGTAAGTGAGAATACTCCCATTTTGCCAGTTAAAAGCCTGGGATGAATACACAGGTTGGTACAGGACCTATGAACAATCAATCAAATATTCCAGGATATCCACCCTGTTCTAGCCAGTCCCTTTACCCTGTCAACATCCCTTACAGAATATCACCAATGGTTTACAGTGATAGGTTCAAAGGATGCCTTCTTTTGCATACCTCTTGATAGGCAAAGCCAGGGCATTTGTGCCTTTGATGGGAAAATCCTCAAACTGGTGGAAAGGCTCAGCTTACCTGGATTGTGATACCACAGAGATTTAGAAATAGTCCAACAATTTTTGGGAGCCAACTGGCAAAAGAATTAGAGACCTGGAAAAAAGAGAACCCTGAAGGGTTGGTCCTACAATATGTTGATGATATCTTACTAATGACAAATGCATGGAATTGGCTATTCTAAATTTCCTAGGCAAAGGAGGTTACAAAGTATTTTGGGAAAAAGCTCAAATCATGAGGCAGGAAGTTACCTACCTAGGGCTTGAAATAATGCCAGGACACTGGGAATGGACAGAAAAGAGGCCATCTGCCAAGTACCCCAACCTGCAATTGCCTGAGATTTAACAGCATTCCTGGCTGTGGCTGGATGGTGAAGATTGTGGGTTTTAAATTATGGACTTTTGGCCAAATAATTGAGCTTTTAAAGGAGGCCCCCGAAGGACCTTTGATTTGGGCTCCTGAGGGTGAACACACTTTCTGTCACCTAAAGATGGCCCTGATGTCTGCGCCCATCTTAGGACTTCCAGACTTAACAAAGCCCTTTGAGCTTTTTGGGCAGCAATGGCAGCACCTCATGCTCGGAGTTCTGGCTCAGAAAATAAGTGACTTCAAGAGGCCTGTGGGGTGCTTTTCAAAACAGCTGGACAAGGTCAGCCAGGGATGGCCCCGATGCCTGCGAGCTGTGGCCGTGACTGTTCTCCTCATCCAAGAGGCCAGGAAATTGACTTTGGGACAAAAGATAGCAGTGCACACTTCACACACCATAATCACTGTGTTTTGCCAAAAAGGGGGCCACTGGCTTTCCCCAAGCTGTATGCTGAAATATCAGAGTGTTCCAGTGCAGCAAGAAGATGTGGAGTCGAAAGTAACCACAGTGGTGAATCCAGCCCAAGCCCTGAACATCCCAAAGCAAGAAGAGCAGCTGACCCTCCATTGCCTACACACAGTTGAGCAAGTTTGTGTAAGCTGACCAGACCTACAAGATGCACCAACTGAAGATCCAGAGTTCTTTACAGGAAGAGGTGGCTTGGTGCAAGATGGAAAATAAAAAGCTGGCTATGCCACAGTAACACCAGCCAAGGCAATAGAAGCTGCACCACTGCCCATGGACACCTCAGCACAGCTGGCAGAGCTCAGTGCTGTGAAGAGCCCTGGAACTGGCAGCAGAAGGAAGAGTGAACATATGGACTGACTCAAAATGTGCTTTTAGAGTTGTTCATGCCCATGGAACCATATGGAAGGAAAGAGGCCTATTAACAGCACGGGGTTCTCTGACCAATATACACAACAGATATTGTCCTTCCCTGATGCCACCCAGCTGCCCAGAGAAGTACCTGTACTACACTGCAGGGCACACCAGTGTGGGGAATCCCAAATTCTTGTAAGAAACAGACTTGCAGATAAATCTGCACAAGGGGTTGCACAACAAGGCATCCTGGCATTAATACCTAAGAAAGCTGTTTCACTCCCAGAAGTTAGCCCTGGCTATAGTCAGGCAGATTTAAAACTAGCTACTTACCTAAAAGCCCAGAATAGAGAGGGTGGATGGCTGATAACTCCCAATAACCAGATCATAGTCTCACCCCAAGTGATACTGCAAATTGTCAAGGAGAAATACCAGCAAACCCCCTGGGGAATCAGTGCTATGGTGACTGGTCCAAGGACTCAGATACCAGTGTCCCTATGACAAAAAGTGTCAAGACTGTTACAGAAAAATGCCTGATATGTCTTAAAAATAATCCTTTGAATTCAAAAGTACTGCCTCCATGGATCACTAATAGAGGAAACACCCCCAGGGGTTACTGGCAAATTGTTTTTCCTGAGCTGCCAGGAGATACAATACTGGTATCTCCCGGTATTATTTATTGGACACCTTTTCCAGGTGGCCAGAAGTTTTCCCCTGCTGCACCAACAAGGCCAGGAAAGTCACCAAGGTGCTCCTCAAAGAGATCATACCCTGGTTAGGAGTTCCCATTGGGATGTCACTGATAGAGATCCCCATTTTATATCTGAAGTGTTACAGCAACTTGGTAAGCAGTTGGGTATAAGTTGGGATTTACATGCTCCGTGGGGACTGCAATCTGTCAGAAGGGTTGAGTGAATGAATCAGACTTTAAAGAGACAGATTGGCAAAATGTGTTTTCTTAAAGGAAGTTTTCTTAAAAAGTGGCCACAGGTGTTACCACCAGGCTTGCTATGAGTTAGAGTACAGCCCCAAACTAACCTGAAGGTGAGCCTATATGAACTGGTATTTGGGAGATCATATTCTGCTGTAACTTTCTCTGGATCTGAGGAACAAATTGGGAATTGGGAAATAGAACAATATTTAATTTTATAAGGAAACCCTTGAATGAATGAAAAAGGTTTGTCATTCTCTCAGAACCTCTTACCCTAGACCCCCCAGTTCACTCATTTCAGCCTGGGGATCACATACCCATCCAGATCTGGAAACCTGGGCCACTTCAGGAGCAGTGAAAAGGACCTTCTCTGGTTCTGCTGACTACAAGACCAGCTGTGAAAGTGAAAGGAATTAACTCCTGGATACATTGCTCCCAAGTTAAGAGGACTCCTGACTCAGACTGAATCGTGGAAAACACCGGATCCATGCAGCTGAAAATGTTGAAAACATCTGTAAAGGAGCAACAAAATATATAGACTAATATTTATGGGAATTATTTTATATTTAGGTGGAGATAAAAGAATTTTAAAATTATTTTTAAATTATTTTTAAATTGTTTAAATTTTTAAAAAAATAATTTAAAATTATTGTGAAATTTTTCTGAAGAAAATTTGAAGAAAATTTAATATTGAAGAAAATTTAGTTTGAATGAAAATGAAGAAGAAAATTTAATATTGACTTGAATCTAAAATGCACAATCTGTCCAGCATTACAGCCTGCCTCCCTATCCCTGGATCAGCAGGGGAACATATTCCTTGGGGAATTATCCCCATAAATCTGTCACTGGTGATTCAATATGATAATCTGACATTACAGAACAGAATGGCCTTAGATCTATTGCTGGCCAAAGAAGAAGGGGGTTGTGGGTATTTAAAATTGGATAGAGAACGTTGTGTGTACACATCCCAAATGTAACAGATGATCTCCAGAGACCACAAAATGTGGGCAGTTGCTGATGGTAGCAAAGCTATACTGAAACTAATTGGTTCAATAAAATTCTTCAAGGAATAGTGTGATGGGCCCTGAAAGGAGGGCTGACTGGAATACTGGAAACCATCATAACTGTAATTGTAGTTGTAATAATTGTCAGTACTGCTATTGTCTCTGTTTGCAAAATGATCACTCATATCAGGGGCACTTGTGGGAATATAGGTGACTATAGATAAAAATCGAGTTGGAAATTATCAAATGCCTTAAGGAATTTGAGATGTTTCAAAGGGGGGGAATTGATACCAAAAGGGTTAATCCAATTTCTGCTGTGCCTTTGTACTTTTAGCAAGAAGAAATGGGGTATGCAGGAGCTGCTTTCTCAGCAAGGACCTATTGAATTGCTAAAACATCTGGCTTAGGAATGCAGCTACAGCCAAAACAAGGCTATAAAAAAACCTGAACCTGGGAGCATGGGGAGGGCTTTATGGTAATGGACACTTAAAATATGCATGTGGTGATTGTATATAAGCAATGCACTTGTAGAGAATTGTGTGCACATTAGGTGGAGCTTATCCTGTAATAAATGATGCCTCTTCTTAACACTACATTGGTGTTAAGGAGTTTTATTTTACTCAGTTTTCAGTGAATTTCAGTGACAGAACAAGGAGTTGATGGTTCTGCAGCCCAGTGATGTCTCAGTGTGGGGCTGCTTTCCACTTGAAGTTGCCACACACTATTTCAGAGTTGTGTTCTACTTATTTAAATACTCAAAAGTCACATCTTTACAGAAGCCAAACTTCTGCACTCCCATTTTTCATGCAGGTGCACACATGTGCTCTCTTAGTAACTGCAATCCAAAAAAACCAATTTCAGCACAACCTGACAGCTGTGCTCCTGCATCTAATGGCCTCTGTGTGGTGACAGCCAGCTTGGAGGCACATATTTGTGGATGAATCCATGGAAAGATGGATGAATTCTGCTGTGGGAATCATTTCCCTGCCTTTGCATACATGTTGTAATGTCAGTGCTCTGCTGTTTGCTCCATGCAAACAATGCTCATGTTGTACCAGACAAACTGTTTGAAGAAGAGCTTCCTTTTTGTTTTGTTTTTAAAAGATCTGCAGTAAAAATAAATACCAAGGACATTCATCCAGTCCAGAAACATAAATAAAACACTAGAGCAAACCTAGCCCAAAAATTGAATCCAACTGACTTTATTTCTTACCAACTCCATTGCAGCAAAGGGAACAGCAGCTGTGTTGAAATAACTGCTCTGGGAAAGGCACAGTGCAGCACCATCACCCTGTGCCTGGAAAGGGAGGAAAAGTCCTACCTGGCTCCTCCTGAGCAACTCACAAGGATCTGGGGAAAGCCCCGTGGCTGAGGTGCTTCCTATGGGCACATCAGGGCATGACATGAGCTACTTTCTGCAGATAAGGGGTGCTTGGCAGCAAACAAAAGGATTTTTAGTGAGTGTTTTTCAGACTAGACTAAACTGCTCAGCCACCTCATCATCTCTTAACAACTTCACCCAACCCAGGTAAATCCCTCCTGCCATGCAGTTAGGGAGCACTTTGTCCAAAATGATTAACTGCCTGCCTAATTACCACAACTCCAAGTCTGGTAGTTACAGAGCACTGCCCCAAACCGTTAATCACCCCAGAGCAGGGTGAGGAAGGCTGGCAGCAAACTCACCTGCTGGGCACCTGATTGATGCTCTGCTTTCAGCCAGCCCAGGGCAGCAGAGCCCAGGCACAGAGAGGCTGTTCCAAAGAGCTGGGACCTGAGGATTCCTGGGAGCTGCACTGCTCCAGGGCTCCTGGGCTGTGCTGGGACAGGATCCTCACCTGGCCATGCTCCTGTGCTTCAGGAGAGTTCCTCCAGGTCCATGAGAGCCCAGCTCCAAGGCCTTGCTGCTGCTCCAGGGCAGCAGTGTTCTACCAAAGGAAACGGGCTGGGAGTGGATGCTCCGGGCTGTGTGCAATGGTTTTCCCTTTTGTAAACCAACAGATTCCCAGCAATTGTGGCAGCTGAGATGGCCACAAACAGCAGCCGTAGGCCTGACAATAACCAGAGACCCTGCAGAGCCTGGGACAGAGCCTGGGACAGAGCCTGGGCACATCTCAGATTGGAAACTTGCTGTTACAGATTACTAATGCTGGACACTACCTACCACTAGGAAGGTCATGGGAGCTGAGCGTGCTGAGCTTGCCAGACTGGGAACCATTTCTTCCTGGAGCCCAGACTTCAAATTCCAGCTAGGCACTATGGAAATAGAGGCTATGCTGCTGGTCTGGTGGGTGAAGGAGGGGGAGAAAACCTCTACTTTCATGGATTATTTAGGATATGTTGGAGTTCCTGAATAGCATCAGCTAAAAGAGCCCTTGGGAGAGGGAAAGGAGTAGCTGATATAAATAGAAAGTAATTTTCTCATCCCATAAACCCAGGGGATGTCCACAATAGGGTAGATACTTGGGAAGAACATTTGGCCTATGAGAATTGCTTGTTTCAGGAAGGACTGGGTGATGGAAGTTACACAGAGGAGTAACTTCTTTTTAGTTCACCTAAAGAAATAGCGAGTGCAGATTTTCCAGTACTGTTTGGTGGGACTGCACCTCTTTGGTGTTCAAGTTCCTTTTTAGAGGTGTCCAAATGACCAGGAAGCAAAGTCTGGTTGGTTTTTAATTTTAAAGACAAATATAAAAAAATCTTTAAAAATATGGACTCACAGGCAGAAGGACACTTTAGGGGTTCAGTGCTGGGAGATCAGAGAGAGCAAGAGTCTACAAAACCTGTGTGGATTGGGCTGCAGGGCATGGGATTGCATGGAGGAGGAGTAGCTGTGCCTTCAGCCACAGCCTGCAGAGACAACACAGCCACAGACGCTCACTTGCTATATTTATTGCATGCAGAATGAACCAACTGGAAAACACTCTGGCTCTTCCCCCTTTCTGGGCACAGCCACATTTAACCTACAGCCCGTGAAGTTCTCACAATCAACCCCTCTCTGGGCTGATCAGGGAACAGCACCTGGGGACTGTGGGGACCCCTCCGTGGCAGGCCCATGACCACATTTTCTTCCTCACACGGCCGAGCTGTGTTGGGAGGCAGGTAGCTAAGACAGAAGAGTAGGCAGCCCTAAATGCTAGATGCTCCATTGCTGTGAGCCTGCTGCCTCCATAGGGAGAGGTGTTCTGAAGGGATGAACTCCTGAAGGAACCAGCCGCAGTAAGTGCCTTGGTCCATTCAATGCCTGAACCGCGAGAGCCTGGGGGAGCGGCTCGCCTGGTGGTACCGCTGATACCCCTCCGACGCGGCCGGGAGCAGCAGCAGCTGGCTCAGAGAATCCTTCTGGCAGAGGGCCATGGCCTCCTTGTAATTTATCTTCTCTTTAGTGACAGGGTCAATGAGATCTTTTTCATAGTTGGACTCATCCTGGAGCCTGTTGGCGAGGTTGCTCGTTATCATCCCCGTCTGGACAGCTTCCAGCACAGGGATGCGACCAGTTTTCTTGGGATCAATCAGCCCTCCAGTTAGATGCTGCACTTGCAGGTAGGGGAAAGCACTGTCCTTGGTCATCCAACCCTTCTGAACTGCTTCCCCCACAGACAGCCTTCGCTTGGTCACTGGATCCTCAATGCCTGTGAAAGCTTTCTGGGCATTGAGGAGTCTCTGCATGTAGGTCCTGTCAATCAGCCCCCTCTCGATCGCCTTATGGACCGAGAACCGGTCCCTGGAAATGAGATCTATGATTCCCCCCGTGGCAGCCTGGGCTTCCAGGAGCTTCTGAGCTGTCATGGGATCGAGCAGCTTCTTCGCAACAGCAGTCTTGATGTTGTACTTGGTGTTGGTGGTGGTGTCGTACACCCCAGCAATGGGGGATGTGTCATCACATATGCCCTTCTGTGAGGCTGGGGGGAAGAAGGTTTGGGTTTGGTGGGTGGTGGGTGATGTGAGTGGGGATTTGGAGATGATGGAGCCAATTGAGAGGGATGAGGGAGGCTTGGTTTCCCCAGCCACCAGCAAGGCAAATTCAGAGATGGGAATCTTGCCATCTCGGTACAGCTGGTACTCCTCCTTTGTGATCCTCCTCAGCCTTAGAGCATCATCGATGGAATACTGCTTCCCACTTTTCTTGTCAAGGAGAAGTGAGATCTCCCCATTTGGGCCCAAGGTGGTGACTTCTTCCCAGTCACACTCCAGCTCTTGCAGCTGGATGTACTGGCCTCTGTCTATGATACCTCGCTTATAGGCTTCGTACGGGGACATGTCCTTCCCCGTGTCAGGGTCCAAGATAGAGATTTTGGTGGAGAGGTTCGTCTCTCTCATCTGAGTCTCATGATTGATTTCTTCACGGTTGACCTTTGACTGGAGATCCCGAATGAACCTCTCCTTGTTGTAGATCTGGTCCTTCTCCCTAAGGATGTCTGCTTCCAGCAGGGAAACCTCGTGTTCCAGCTGCTTCTTCTTCTGCCTGTCATTCTCAGTCCGCTGGCTGAGCAGTTTGGATTCCTCCCGAAGGAAGAGAACTTTCTGCTGCTTCTGCCTCTCCAGCTCCCGCAGTTCACTCTCCAAGCTGGCTCTCTCCTGGATGGCCAGGTTCCTGGCTTTCTGCAGCTCCGTCTCTTCACGAGCCCATGTCCTCTTCATGCCTTCAGCTCTCTCAATCTTCTCCCGGAGCCGCCGTACCTCCTCTTCTACCTTTTGCTTGGCTGCCCTCTCCCTGCTCAGCAGCTCCCAGATGCGTGCACGTTCACTCTCCAGAGCTCTGTCCTTTTCCACTCGAATCACCTCCTTGTAGATGGTCTTCTCCTGGGATTTCGTTTTCTGCAGGACATCAACTTGCACCTGCAGGTTCTTGCATTCTCTCTGCAAGTTCAGCACCTCCATCTTCTCCCGGTCCAGCTCCACGCGCAGGTTGCTGGCAGACTGTTCCAGGACTGGGTCCTTCTCCAGCTTGACCACTTCTTCCATAATGATCTTTTCTTGCACTGGGGTTGGGCTCTCCTCCAGCTCCTTTATTCTCAGTGTAATTTGTCTCATCTCCTTCTCCAGTGCAAGCCTCTTACTTCGATCCTCCTGAAAGCTGAGCAACTTCTCTTGCTCTTCCACCAGCACACGAACCTGCTGCACGTCGCGTTCCAGGCGACGCCTGTTGCTCACCTCCTCATCCAGACTGCGTCTCAGCCTGCTGTGTTCATCTCGGAGCTTTGGATCCTTTTGGGTCAGTATCACCTCTTGAACAACCACCTTCTCCTCTGGCTTCCGCCTCTCCAGCAGCATGTATTTGTTCTGCAGGTCATAGATGGCATCCTCTGCAGCTCTCCTCTTCTGGGACATGTTACGCACCTCCTGACGCAGGCGATCGGCTTCTTTTTCCAAGAGTGGATCATTCTCATAGCGGATGACTTCCTTGTTGACCAGCTTGGTTTCCACCTTGGATCTCTCCCTCCTCCATTCATCCCTTTCCCCCTGCAGCCTAATGAGCTGCTCCTGGGTCCTGCCATTGGTGTTCACAAGTTCATTGAGCTGCTCTTTCAGCCTGTCAATTTCTCTGAGAATCTCTGGACTCTTTTCATGTTTCACCACCTCTTCTATGACCTCCTTAAACTCCACCTCTGGTTTTTGTGACCTGAGGACTTTGAGCTCTGCTAAGGCCTCTTCCACTTCACTGTCAATCTTTGTCCTTTTCAGAGTGACTTCCTGCAGCTCCCTTTTCAGGTGTGCAATCTGCCTCTCTGTTTCAGGGTCCACCAGGAAGATCTCATTGACCCTCTCTTTTACCTCTATCCTGGGCTTTTGCTTCTCTGCGATGCTGTACTGGGTCTGCAGCTCTCCCAGCTCACCTGTCAGCATCAAGTTTTTGCTCCTCTCTTCTTCAATCAGAGTTTTCAGCTTGGAAGTCTCTTTCAATAACTCTGGGTCCTGCTCTACCTGTTTCACCTCCTTAACAATAATTTTGGGTTCTGCTGTTTCAATCAGTCTTTCCACCTCTGCAATCTTGTTCTTCACTTTCACTATTGCTTCTTCTGCAGACTTCCTTTTGAAGGATTCCTCATCGATTTGTAACTGCAGGGTCCTAACAGACTTCAGCATTTCTGGGTTTTTCTCCAGTTTGATGAGCTCCTTCACCACCACTTTCTCTCGGATGTTGGGCTGCTTTCGCTCCAGCATGTGCAGCTCTCTCTTAAGCTGCTCAAGTTCAGAAGCAGCAGCCAAGCTTTCCTCCTGGAGATGCTTGATCTCTTGACGAAGACTGGCTGCTTGGCCATCCAGGCTTGGATCCTTCTCAATTTTTGTGATCTCTTTGGTGAGGAGTTGGGCAGGAGCAACCTTCTTCTCACTCTCCATTTGGACAAGCTTACGGTTCATCCCATCAATGTCTTCCTGCAGGCTCTGCCTCTTTCTGCCTTCCTCTTCAATCTGCTGCACCATCCTAGACAGGTTGCTCTCCACCTGTGGGTCTCTGTAGTATTCAATCACCTCTTTTTCTTCCACTCTTTCAATGGGTTTCTGAGTTTTCAACATCAGCAGCTTGTTTCTGTGTTCCTCCAGGTCCTCTTCAATCCTGGCCACTTTCCTCCTTTCTTCCTCCAGCTGTGATTTCAACCCCTCAGATTCCTTGCTTGTTGTGGCTTTGTTTTCAGCTTTCTGGGTTTTCTCATGAACAGCTTCAATGTCCTCATGCACTTCCTTCTGCAAGGTAAAAAAAAAAAAAAAATTTAAAGAAAGGCAGGCAAACCAAGCCACTCTTTTAAGGTGACTCAGAGATCTTTTAAATGACATGGCATGGTGGGAGACAAAACTGGCACAGAATCCTCAGGCAGTCTTCAAATAAGGCTGTTTGTAAATTTGTGAGGACACAACCACATCAACTCAAGCAACTGACTTGGTGGTGTGGGAAATGAATTTGTAGAAATTGGGTCTTCCCCTTCAGATGGAGGATGTGGAGACTCAGGGAGGGGTGGGGGAGCCCCAGGCTGAGCAGATTTGAACCCCAGTCTAGAGCACCCCAATCTTGCAGTGAGCTCTAAGCTGGTACCTTCTCCACGATCTTCTTGGCAAACTCCAGTCGGCTGAGCTGCTGTTTATTTTCTGCTGCCAGCTCCATGTAGAGCTTGGTGACATCATTTTCCTGCAAAAGAAAGAGTGGTGAGAGCCTTGTGCCCTCACCCAGACACAGCCCTGTTGCATGGCAGACTCTGCCACACTTCCTTTCACCTGGACCACTTTTGTGTATGTCATAGTTCTAGAGATTAGTGTCTTCCCATCTGACTCTTTAGAGAGACACAGAGTCTAAGGATTCCTGAAGGAGATCCTGTCCCTGTTATTTGAATGCCTGTTAGATGCCTGCAGGCCTACACAGGGCCCAGTGTTCCAAATCCACAGATGAAGAGCAGCTGGCAAAAGCCTCAAGGTGATGCAGAACTGGGCTGTAACTGAGAAGAGCACAGAGGAGCTCTGGCTTCTTCCTCTCCCCACAGACCCACCCTGTAAGTTTTATGTTCATACACAATGTGGTGAGGAAGCAACATCAGTAATCTCAACCAAAGGTGCCAGGCACAGCCCTAATTCAGGATCTCACATTCAGGATCTGTCCCTGCTGCTTTGGCCCAGGCACAAAGGGATCCCTGAGGACTCTGACTCTGGGATTAGGACCATAACCAGTGGTGGCTGTAAGAGTGGATTAAGGCCTTGCAGAGGACATTGGGGCATGGGTAATGAGCTGGACAATGGTTTCTGTGTCTTCATGTTAACATTTTACCTGGGCCTGGATGCTTTCCTGCAGGGGGGTCACACGCAGCCTCTTTGCAGCAGAGTCAGTCAGGGAAGGGTCCAGAGAAGAGCTGTATTTGCCTGCTTCAAGCTCATAGTCCTGTCCAGAGCAGACACACGAGAATCAGGTGGGAACTCTTGGGTGAAATGCTAAGGGAGTGACAAATGGGAGAAGCCATCCTTACATTCAGTGTGGACTGCACGTTCTGGGACAGCCTGACCAGGGCGTTCTTCTCAGGCTCCTTACTCTGGATCTCCTCCACCAGCCTCTGCAGGAGACACACGGGGTGTTAAGGACACTCTGAAACCAGCTACCCAGTAATACTCCTGCAGCCTAGAGAATCAGCTTAGCTGAGGGAATGGTGGCAGCAGGAAGACATTTAGGAAGAGTCTCCAGGGTTTTAGGGTGTCTCAGCTGTGCTATAACTTGCCTGGGACTTCCCACACTGATTTATCACAAATAAGATAAATAACAGCCAACACAGAGACCTCCACAACTCCTTGTCTGAGCTAGTGAGCTTAGAGTCTGATCAAAGAGAGAAAAATTAAGGACTTGGATACAACATCTCAGCCTGAGGTGCAATATTTCAGGATCTGAAAGTGTCCTCTCCATGGAGAAGATTTCAACCTGGAGGTGACTGGCACAGATGAGGACACCAGCACTGGAGATAAACCCAGCAAGGTGAGATACACCAGGTATCACCATCTGTGGGCTGCAATCCTTCTCTAGTTCATACACTGTGGTTGGGGAGCACACAGCTAGGAGCTGGCTGGTACTATTTTGCATGTGCTGTTCACAAGCAAATTGCCCCATCCCTGTAAAGTCACAGGCTTTTCTTGCCCTGGAACACACCTTCTGTGCCTGCAGCTTGTAATTGATCTGGCTTGGCCCATCAGTGGTCTTCACTTGGTGCTTGGGTAGGTTGTTCATCCAGAACATCAGGTTCTCATTGGAGTTTTGGAACTGCTGGTAGGTGAGGCTGATGTTCCTGAGGGTCTTCTCTCTGCACAGCACAAAAGTGGACAGCAATGTTAAGGGAAAGGGCAAAGACTCATGTGCAAGTTCCTAGGGAGGAAGGTGAAAGGTGAAAACGTCACCACAACAAACACCAAGATAACAAAAATGAGGAGGTGACAGCTGATGCCTGAGTGGGGAGCACGACTCTGGAAGCTCAAAGCCTGTGCTGTGAATAGGAAAGTGGCAACTGCACAGAAGGACACACCTGGTCCTCAGTATTACAAGACTGGGGTCGGGATCAGGGTCCTGCAATGAAGAACATGCTATGGGCTCTGACCCTGCCCCATTCCACCCTAGCTAAAGGAGCAGAGATGCCCCAGGGTGCTCACCTCTGGTCCAGCTGGTCGGCCACAGCATGGTAGCGGTCATTGAGGAGCTGCACCTCCCTCTTCTGCCGGGGCAGGTCGGGGCAGTACTCCTGGAAGTTGTTCTGCACAGCACTGCAGCTGTGCTCAGCATCCTTGAGCCCCCTGTTCAGCCTCAGCACACAGTCCTCCTGGCCCACCAGGTCCCGCCTCATCTTCTGCAGGGCAGAAAAAAAGACACCGTGTGTTGGCATCAGTCAGAGCAGCACCCAAACACCCTCCCTGATGTGCCACTGACTGGGCAGCACTGGGGGCTGGCCAGACTCTCTAAGTGAGGTGGAAGAGGTGGAGCAGTGAGGTTTATTCACCAGGGAAGCTGGAGAGCAAGGTGGCTTGGACAGCGCACTGAGAAGTCCTGGGGAAGGCAAAACATCACGTCACTGTGGGTGCCAAGGATGGGGCAAGGAGACTGGGAGCAGGAAAGATTAGGGGGAGGTGTGAGGGAGAGCAACAGAGATTGGATGCTAAGGGGGTCATGATGCATTTTAGGGACTGCAGAGGGAGGGACAGAGTGTTTTACTGTCCAGTGAGAGCAGGTCAGCCTGCAACAGCAACATTAAACCTTCAAGGAAAAAGTCCTCAAAAAGGCTTCATCACTGGGGCCTCAAGGTGCTCTATTAAATCCAGCTCCTCCCACTCTGGTCCCTGAGCTCAGGGATCTCCCACCCTTAATGAGAAGCCTGATGCTCCCCTACCTGCAGGTCATTGGCCCGATCCTGCAGGGCATTGGGGGATGCAGGAATGATGCTGTCCTGAGCCAGCTTGGCCTCAAACGTGCTGACAATCTTGTCTGTGTTCTCAATCTGAGTCTCCAGGTTCAGGGCAGCCTTAGCCCTGGGAAAGGGGAACACAAAGGACAAGCTTAGCTACAGAAACCCCACTCTTCTTCTTTTTTCCCTTTGATGTTTAACCTTACTTAAAATTAAAGCCTTTGCAGTATGTCAGAGAACAAGCAATGTGCACTGACAGCCCTGTCATGCTGGTCACAAGTCAGATATGTTGCAGTTCACCACACAGCAGAGCTGGGACACACACCCATTGTGGTGGATTTTCCATGGTGAGGGGATCTCCTCACAAATTACACACAGGAACTCCTTCAGAGGAGTCCTTTGAGGATGGATGGGAGGTTTCCAACCTGTGCTGGATCTCAACCAACATCATATAGATCAAAAGCATTTTCTGTCATGCTTCTGTGTTGGCACACCTGTGCAAGGACACTTCCTTCCCTCACCCCCATCACTCACTTCTCGTTGTACAGGCTGGAGAGGATTTTGACGTCGCTGTATTTGCTCCTGAGGGCGTTCAGAGTGACAGGGAGCTGGGAAGCTGAGGTGCTGCTGGGTTTCTTGGAAAGGTAGGTCTCACACTCCTTCTGCAAGGCATCCTTGGCTGCCCCCAGGTTCTCAAGTTTCTTTGTTGTTTCCTGGCACACCAGATGGAAGCACAGTCACCCAACACAGCCAGAACAGTGCTGCTGTGGAAATGTGTTTCCCTCAGGGGCAGATTTGGCTGTGGGGCTCAGGGTGTGGTGCCCCTCCAGTGCCCCTTGGGGCACAGCCCCATCCAGACTGTGGCTGTCTGGCAGTGGCAGGGTGTGGGAAAGAGATCCACATAGACAGATGGAAAAAACCTGCCTGCCTGAGCCCATCCTGCTGCCAGAGCCAGGTAAACACCCACAGATGAAGATGTAACAAGCTGAAATACTGCAAACCCAGACCTTGACCCAGAGGAAAGGAGGGGGGCTCCAGGGCACTGCCTCTTTTCCTGTCTCACTGACATTGACAAGTCTGTACTTCCCATCAGGGGAGACAAAACTGGCCCTTGGATTCATTCCCTTTACTCTTCAGTCTCTTTGTTACAGACTTGAGAGTGTGACAGCATTCCTAAAACTGGCCTAATTCCTGGACCACAGCTCTGAAATGAATGGACCCTCTTGCTCCAGAGACAAGGGAAGATCCTGCATTTCCTGAGGGTTTCACTTGGTCCCATTTCAAGGGTTCAAGCCAGCCTGAAACCCTTAAATCTGCAGTGTGGTTTTGTCCCTTGGAGCACCAGCTGTTATCTCCAGTGTTATTTCCATGTTGTCCTGCTTTGGGCTAAGGACACAGAGCTACCAAACTGCCCCTGCTCCAGCTCACCTGCTGCTGCTTGATCCTCCTGCCAAGGTCATCTGTAGGGTCACTGTAGTTCACAGGAGACCTCACTCGGTTCAGGACCTCCTTCTCTACCTGGACCAGGTCCTTGCCCACACGATCCAGGCTGCTGAGGAGCTGGTCAGCTTGGGGATCATCCTGGGCTGCTGGAGGGCTCTTGGACAGAGCTGCAGTGAGACATAGCTTAGGTTAATCCCCAGGTTTTAGCTGTGCCATGGTGAGCCACAGCTCCAAAGAAGGGACAAAGCCAAGTGCTGCCATGCAGACACATCCCTTTCTCAGCTTTGCCTTTGAACTGCAGCACAGATAACCCAGGGTTGGGATTTAGCCACAGCTGCCTGCTCATCCCACAGCCCCCAGCCAGGGAAGAGAATTACAAGGGACCCAGATTACAAAGCAGGTTTAATTAAAGTTTCTGGACAGGCATATCCCCCTGAAATCCTAAATACCCTCCAGCTCTTGATGGAGCTCAGAGGTTTGAGAAGGGCAGCAGACTTTAAGTGAATTGCTGAGACAGGAGTCAGGTTATCTTTGCCATGGAGGAGAAGGCATCCTTCCACAGGGACCTCTGCAAGTGTCTGTGTGTGAGCTGCAGGTGCTCTGCCCACCCTGGGTGGGTGCTCTGCTTCCAGAGCTGCCTCTGGAGAGGGCTGGACTATCCAGGTGACAAACCTTGC
>NW_005054370.1:2151488-2173446 GCF_000277835.1 Geospiza fortis | reverse complement strand
CAGTTCTCCTTCCAACCTGTGAGCAGGGAAAGGCATCATCAGCCAGGAGGGGACACAGCACTGACAGAGCCCTGCAGAGCAGCAGCAGCTCCATGGCTGTGCTGGGGAGGTGTCCCCAAAGGCAAGGCAAGGAGTCCTCAAAGGCTGGGAGCCTGCAGCCTGCTGTAACTCAGAGATGTCCCTCAGGAAAGGGAACAGCAGCAAGAGCAGCTGGTTGGTTTGAGCAGCTGAGTTCTCTCAAGGAAGCCAATGTTTCCAACTCTCAGCAGAAGCTATCAAAGCTGGAAATGTGTTTCATATGGCTGCAGTGCTGTGCAGCCTTGCAGGAAACAAGTACAAGTGGCTGCTGCACTAGAAATGCCACGTCTCACTTGTAAGGATGGTTCCTACCTAATGAAACTAGGGCTGGGATCTGCCAGAGCTAGAAGGACCAAAAAATATTTCTGGGTGAGAAAGGACTCCTGGAAGCAGAAGGAGGGGGAACAGGAAGGACCAGGCTGGTTCTCATCCCTGCTGTGGACTGTTCCAGCTGAACACTGTGTGCTAAAACCAGCAATTCCCAGCTTGCCGGGCTGCTGTCAGATGAGGGCTGCTCCTCTGTGCAGAGGAACTGAATTTCTGTTTCAAAACACTCATGAAACCCATAAATCCAAAGGATTCAATAGTCTGGGATGTGTGAAGAGGGGTGCACACTGAGAAACACAATGAAGCAATCACACCCATGGCACTGGGGACCCAAGCTCCCACTCTGGGCATGCCTGCATAGCTCTGAGTCTGGGCTGTGGCCTTTCCCCAGCACTTGAGCAGCCCTGATTTGCCCAAACACCCGGGGCCATGATTAGAGAGGCAGTGCCAAGCCAAGCCCCCTGCACCCTGCCCCGTCCTGTGGGAACGGCAAGAGCTGACAGAGCAGGCAGGAAACCCACAGAGAGGCTGAGGGAGCACTGCTCAGTCTCAGCTGAGAGCAGATTCCACAGATAACTCTGTCCTGTTTGGCAGGTCCCAAGCTCCAGACTGATTCTGCAATGAATTTAGTCAAACCTATGCAAGTGACATGTTTGGGTAAAGAAATCAAGCCTGACTGCCAGAAAACTCACTGACAGTGAGGTCTGTGCAGTGTGCAGGGATGTTGAGGAGTGGTAGACACCTGGATAAGACACCTGGGTGCAGGAAAAGTCCCCCTCCAAGAGGGATTTAGTACTAGATAGTCAAGAGGCCTGTCCCCAGCTGCTGTTTCTCTGTAGTCAGGCTGGTTATGACCCAAGAGAGTCCAAATGTCTCTCTGGGTGAGGGTCTCTGCTGCAGACTCACCTATTGACCTTGTCTATGGACTCAGGGTCAGGAGGAGGGATGGAGAAACAAGCAGAAGGTGCCTCCTGGATCACACCAGTGCTGCTCTGGATCACCCACATCTCTGGGTTGCTGTTGTCCTTTAGAGTGTACTTGTCCCCTCTGGTCAGCTGCACCTGGGAGGGGACACAAAACCCGGTGAAAGGCTTGGTTTTCTGGCACTGGGACAATTCCTCACACCACAGAGCCAGGATCTGGAGCAACCAGAGAAGAATCCAGCTCTCTGTCCCTTCTGAGGGTCCAGCCTCACCTCCCCAGCATCCCAGTCACAGAGGGTGTCCAGGGTGAGGGGCTGAGGGGGACGTGTCCTGCGCAGTTTCAGGGGGCTGATCTCTTTGCTCCTTCTCTTCAGGTCAGTGATGCTCTTCTCTGCCTGCTTCAATGCCTTCTCCTCATTCTAGACAAAACAGGGGAGACAGACTTTGTGGCCAGGTTTGGGTAAGAAGGAAGGGGAGGGTCACACTACAGCAGGTATGATGGGACCAATTCTTTGGGACTCTTTGTGGGTGGAGTTGGGAGTTTCTCCATTCTCAATCCCTCCATGTTCCTCCTTTCCCTTTCCATTCCCAACACTCTCCTCAGTTTCCTTTGCTCACAGATCTGCCATTGAGCCTGGGTTAACCTTAGGTGAACCCACACTTTCACATCAAATATCCTGAAGGAGTTTTCCTTTTCAGAAATGGAACACCTGCCAAGAGGTGGCTGCATTCCAGTGTCAGAAAGTACCAAGATTCCAGCATCTCATGAGAGCCAAATGTGTTGCATACTTGGGAAGATACCACGGTGAACGTGTCCCCTCCCTCTCTCCAGGGCAAATCTTCCTGTCCCATCTGCATCTCACCCTGAGGTCAGATCTCTTTATTCCCTCCCTTGCCCTTGGCTGATGAGAGTGCTGAGGAGATGGGAGGATCTTTCCCTGCTTGGATGCCAGGCCCTCTAATCCAAGTGTCTTTTGTTAGGGACAGCACATGGCTTCTCCCTGCACTTCTCCTTCACTCTGATGGTGACCTGGGGCCTGGCTGTGTGTCACTGATGGGGACAGTGCCATCTCAGGGCAGAGTGAGCAGCGTGGATCCCCTCCCTAGCACAGAGCTGGGCTGAGCTCTCCCTGTAGGATTATTCCCCCACCCCTTCCCCTTTTTAATTTATTGGGGAGTTCTAAACTTTGGATTTAACTGAGGTCTGGCTGGTGCCACCAGCTGTGAAGGCCCCACCTCCAGCTGAAGCAGCAGATCTGACACCACCCCAGGGCTGTCTTTGTTGAATTTGCTGTATTTGGTGTCCAGGTCAGAGCTCATCTTCTTCAGGGAGCGGCTCACGGCCTCAGCATCATCCTGGAACTGGAGGTGTGGGTAGGGAAACAGTCAGGCATGGGGGGACATCACTGTCCCCAGGTCCAGTGGGGTCTCTCAGTTCCCAGCACCCCTAAGATTCTATTTTGAGGGACATTTCCCCAAAATAGCTTTACTAGGTGCAAGCAAAGGGTCTCCCATCCTCACAGCCCTTTGCTGTCTCTCCTCCCCGCCTGCCCACTCTGGCCTGACCTGCAGAGCCATGGCCCATGAATTTGCTTTTTACCTTCTTATAGCTCTCCACACTTTTCAGTTGGCTCTCCTGGCAAATGCAGAGATTCAGGAAATTCTGCCACTCGTTCTTCAAGGCTTCCTGGTGAGCCTGTGGTGGGATAGAGTACATCTCAGTGGGTTCCAGCTGGTCCTGCCTCCCCCACCACAGGTCTCCTTTCCTCAGAAGTGCCAGAGATCAGAGGAAGAGCAGAGACAAAGCTGTGCCCAGGCAGTGCCTGATGCTGAGCCTGAGTGAGGACACCCCTTGGAAGGACCTGGCCCACACAGAGCAGCCATCACTTCTCAAGTGTTCTCAGCTCCAGTGGTGCTGAGGATTGAGAGCCCACCACAGCCTGGCTTGGAAATCCAGCCTTGGAGGATGGGAGCTGTTTTCATGTAGGAGAAGTCACACCATGTCAAAGCTGGAACTTCCCAATGGTGTGAGGGTGGCTGCACTGGTGTGTGTGAGCACCTGAGCGAGGACTGGTCCCAGCACACAGATGTTGGCCACTGTCTCCTGGAAATTTGGAAAGGGTGAAGACCCTGCATTTCCCTCATCTTCTCTGTAGGGCTGGAGCAGGCAGAAGGATCCTGCAGTGCAGCCAGTGCAGTGTGGAAGGAAGGAGTAGGATAGCTGCAGGGAGAGGTGAAGGGGTCTGCTCTGACCCACCACCTGAGGCACAGAAACACTCTCGTTGTCCCACGGAGCTGGGGAAGGGACCCCCTCTCCCCACCTGGATAGGTTTGATGGCTGGGTGCTTCAGCTCAATCATCCTGTCCCCATCGTCCTGGAGGTGGTTCACAAACTCCTCCTGGCTGAGCAGCTCATTGGACTTGAAATCCTGGAGAGGAAAAGAAACTTTCTGACCTTGGGAGCACACAGGGAGCACAGAGGGGTCTCCTGGGGCACCAAACACAACCAGCCAGAGATGAGGCTCCCAAAGCACAGACATCCTTGCCTGTTTGTTTGTTTTTTAAAACAGAAGAGGCTAGACAGAGCTAAAACAAATTAGACACATTTGGGCCTCAGAAAGCACCAGGGCATTTGTTCAAAGAGCATTTTCCTATGTAATTATCCCTCTCATTTTCTGTGTCCCAGCACATGGCAGCCCCTGGGTATTGTACTGTGGCCACTGAGGCTGATGTGGCACTGAGCCCTTTCCCTCTCTCTGACCATGGAAAGCCTCCCTGGCAGCTCTCTGCTGTATGACCCCATGTGCCAGCTCAGGGGACTTGTTCAGCAGCTCGTTCCTAATTCCAGCATGGACCCAGGGGGGCTCTTCCCCCCCTGTTTTGGAAAGCCTCATGCTCAGGCTGGTGGTGGCTGTGCAGGAGGCTGGCATGCAGATCCCCTGTGCCAGGCACCCTGCAGGGCCCCTGTGCCAGGCCTGGCCAGCCTTCCATGGGCAGGACACGCTGGCAGCCCCGAGGGCTCACCTCGTACTCGCGCCGCACGCTCTGGACATCCATCATTTGGTCACTCCAGTCCTGCTTCAGGATCTTGGTCTGCTGCTCTGTCAGGTAGCCCAGCTCCTTGGTGCAGCCCTGCAGGTGGTGGTAGAGGCTGCCAAGGCTCTGCCCTCGCCAGATGGAAGCTTTCTGCCCACACACAGGACAGAGAGAGTGTCAGTGCTCAGCCTGGAGAGTCTCTTTCCCCTCCTCCTCCTCCTCCCCAGGACCATGCTCCCATTGCACATCCAGCAGGAGATTCCCAGAAACCTTGGTGAGAAATCTGCTACCACTGGCTCTTATCTGATGGGGCTGCTGCTCCCTTTCCCTCCTCACAGACAAGATGTGTTTGTCTAACCAGAATCCCAGGTGTGGGCTAGTGCCTGGGGCAGTCTCAGAGCTGTCCCAGCTCTGCTGAATTTCTCACAAATCCCATTTTCAGCATCAGCTTCATGGGCCCAGCTGGGTAAACCCAGGACTTTCTTCGTGGCCACCTCTTTGCCCTGGTTGCTCTTTTCCTCTCTGGAACCCTTGTTAGGGATCAGGGCAAGCCTCCACATTTGCAATCCTGATTTGGAAGTGTGTGGGTTGGGCTGCATTTCCTGGTGCCTTCTGGTCCCTGTGCTCATGGACACAGAGGAAACTGCAGGTCCATGACCCACGAAGAGGAGAGACATGGATCTCACCCTCTGCACTGCCCTGAGGACAGAGAGTTCTTTCATTTACACCTATCTCAAGGAGGGAAGGAAATAGGGAGATGATATGAGGGACACAACTTTACTGTGCAAGCCCAGGGGTGGCTCCTGTTCTGAACTGGGTGTTCCTTGCCCATCAGGGATGGTGTTACTCTGCTGTAAGACCCCATCTGCTCAGAAAACCACCCAGAACCTTACCAGCAAGTCCTTGTACTGGCTTTTTAAATCTGCCACATCCTGGGTTACACCACAGCCAAGACCAAGGAGGTGAACAACAGCAAAAAAAAAGATAAAGAGAAGTTGTTAACAAAACATGTGGTGAATGCTGATGAACTGATTTGGGGAATGTGCTTTAGAAACCATCCAAGAACCACCTCCTGGGCCCTCTGCAGAACAAGGGTGTGGAGGAGCAGATGGGACACAGGGCCAGCAGTGACACAGCCAGCAGGGTCCCCAGTGCAGTGACAGGACAGAGGGGACAGAGGGGACAGAGGGGACAGAGGGGCCTTACCCCGGAGCGCAGGTTCTTGATCTGGAGCCCGTAGGCCTCGATCTCCTTCTGCAGGATGTTGTGCTCAGCGATTTGCTTCTCCAGCTCCGACATGCCGGGGCCATACTGCCCTGCATCGACTTGTTTCTGTGCAAAGGAGGCAGGGCAGACACTAAAGCCAAGGCTTCATTTCAGGGAGAAACCCCAGGCAGGGCTGGTAGGGCATGGAAAGATCTGGTACCTGATAGGGGCCCAGCGGGAAGGGAGGGGATTTTTTTGTTGTTTCCCACAATTTTTGTTGGTTGCCATTTCCCAGCCATACACAGGGGTAAAAATAACCAGACCACACAGCCCTGGGCTACACACCTGAGCTGAGCCAGCCCCCTGCCCATGGTGACAGGCATGGGATGCACTTAAAAACCATCCAGCTTTCAGGGGAATCCAAACTGCCTCCAGTCTGGGAACTCCACATACCCAAACCCTGGAGTGTGAACCCTGAAAGGCAGGGCTGTAAAATCCTAGGAGACATCACCTTCTCCATCCCTTCATCCCACAGCAGGACTCTCTACCTGATCCCCCTCTAGTAACTCTTAACCTGAAGAGGTTAATTCACAGGGTGCTCCAGAGGGTTTTAAGAGGTAGAAGGAGAGTCTGCATTTCACTTAGAATTATTATTATTATTATTATTATTATTATTATTATTATTATTATTATTATTATATCATTATTTTATTATATTATATTTATATTTATTATTTTTATATTATTTTTTAATATTATTACTGAATGATTCCTACCACCTCCAACATCCCAGCATTACACTGAGCATGATTATATTATTTATATTTATTATTTTTATATTATTTTTTAATATTATTACTGAATGATTCCTACCACCTCCAACATCCCAGCATTACACTGAGCATGATTATATTATTTATATTTATTATTTTTATATTATTTTTTAATATTATTACTGAATGATTCCTACCACCTCCAACATCCCAGCATTACACTGAGCATGATTATATTATTTATATTTATTATTTTTATATTATTTTTTAATATTATTACTGAATGATTCCTACCACCTCCAACATCCCAGCATTACACTGAGCATGATTATATTATTTATATTTATTATTTTTATATTATTTTTTAATATTATTACTGAATGATTCCTACCACCTCCAACATCCCAGCATTACACTGAGCATGATTATATTATTTATATTTATTATTTTTATATTATTTTTTAATATTATTACTGAATGATTCCTACCACCTCCAACATCCCAGCATTACACTGAGCATGATTATATTATTTATATTTATTATTTTTATATTATTTTTTAATATTATTACTGAATGATTCCTACCACCTCCAACATCCCAGCATTATGCTGAGCATGCAGTGGCTGGCACAGCCCTAGAGACAGCAGCAAACACTGTCTGTCCTGGCAGGAGATGGAGAGAACACGCAGCCCCAGGTGTGTTACCATTTTCTGCTCCAGGATCCTGGCCCAGTCCAGCCTGGGCCCCAGCTCGGGGAGGTTCAGCTGCTCGTAGAGGGCGCGGTACTCGGCACAGAGCTGTGTCACACGCTCGTGGAGCTGCTGGATGCTGCAGGGGAGAGGCACAGGTGCCCGTGTCACTCAGGGTGCAGGAGAGCCAAGGTGGAGCCCAAATTTCACCCCCAAGGCCCAAGTGCTGTCCCCTCTGTGACACTGGCCTCCTTCAGCATGCCCAGCCCTTGTCCTGCTGTTCTCCAAATCCAAGGATGTCTCAGGAATTGCTGCCTGCAGGATGCTGCAGGGAGGTCAGGGCTGCCCTTCCCAACTGGGGAACTTCCCTCCTGATTTCTGCATAAAGGGCTGGAAGTGAAGGGCAGCAAAGCACCAGAAGCCAACCAAGTTCTTTTCCCACTCCAGCACCCACCTCTGGCTCTGTACTTGCCCCAGATTAGAGGTATTTGTTTTAGGGAAGGCAGAGGAAAAGGGGATTTGCCTTGATGGTGGGGCCACATTTTAGCTCTGCATTTTTCTAGTACCTTTTATAAGGGCTCCCAAAAGACTGGGGCCTCTTGGGCAATCACTCTGGCATCCACCCTGCATACCAGTATCTTTTACTATAAATTGGCAGAAAAGATGATTCTAAGGCTAAACTCTGTGGGAGGAAGAGTGAAACTACCACTCATGGCAAGGAGTGGAGCTCATTCCATGTCCTGAGGAGGATCCCAGTTGCTCAGTGCCCTCATCACACCTGTCCCTCCACTGTACTCACTCTTTCTCTATCTCGAGAGCCTGTGGGTGTTTCAGCCTCTTGGCACGGTCCACATCCAGGAAGAGATCCTTCAGCAGGGTCTCAGCTTCCTTCAAATTCCTGGCATTCTCCGTCTGGAACTCAAAGGCCTTGTTCTTCTGGTGATTACTGGAGTCCTGGAGGTCAGGAACACAGAGGAGAAAGCCTGGTTGGACCACAGGGACCTCCCCACGCTTTCCTTGGCCAGCACAGAGGCTCTGCATCTTCCACAGAGGAGGCACAGAGGAGCCCTGGTGCCCAGACTCCTGCCCCAGCTCCCTCCCTGCCAGGGCCTTTGTGGGTCGGGCTGGCAGCCCCTGGGGCTGTGCTGCCACAGCTGAGACAGCCCTGGCTGTGCAAAGCCTCAGGCACTGAGCTGAGAGAATGTGAGAAGCCTCAGGATGCTGCCCCAGGGGCTGGGAGGCTCTGTGGGTGTGGGATTTCTGTTCCTCCTCAGCCTCGAGCCAGCCCCCAAACCTGCAGCAGCACACCCAGAGCAGACACCTGACCTGCTGGAGTCCTGCATGCTGAGAGTTTGGGACTCTGAGCTGGCAGACTCTGACCCCCAGGAGAACACTGCATTTGGCCTGAGGCCGTGGAGAAGGCTTCCAAAACTGATTGATAGCACTGGGATTGTGGGTGTGTAATTTGATTAGAGGTGTGTAATATCACAGGGTGGAAATTTTAGAGTTTAAGGGCTTAGAATATAATAATATATATAAAGCAAGATGGAGGTTTTAGGGTGGAGGCTGGTCCTTCTTCTTAACCTGCTCCATGGGTTTGTGTGGTGAACTGGACAGTGCATTTCTAGGCAAATCCTTTCACCTCCCACCACCCCCTGCCACGAGTGACCTGCTTGAGTCTGGACTGAGTCTCCAGGATGTCCTTCTCCACCTGGTCAGCATTTGTCTGCATGCGGGAGATGAGCACGGCCAGCTCGTTTGTGGAGGACCTGGAGAGGGAACAGCAAAGCAGATGGGTGGGTAAAGGTTCAGCCTCTCCATCCCTGCCCAGGACCTGCTCCAGGCTTTTCTCCATGTCCCCTGGGTCTCTCAGGAAAGAGCCTGAGCTGTGGCCAAGGGCAGGGGCACACACAGGGGGTCACCCAGGAGAAGGACAGAGCTGCTGTGTTCAGAGTCTGGTGGTGGGATTTAGCCACCACCCATCCCCTCTGCACAACTCCTTGCTGCAGATGCTCAAAACTTTGTGTGGATTCAAAAAAAATCAGAGGGGGGAAAACAATAGGGGAAAAAAGGGGGAAAACCCACTGTAGGGTTCCCAAAGTACCAGTGTGGGGTTGGAAGACCCAAAGCCACAGAAAGCTGAAGGCCAGGGGAGCACCCTGCAGAGGCAGCACAACATGCTCACCCTGTTTGGGGGTGCTCCCCTGGGTGCCTGCCCTGGCTGCTGCTGGCACAGCAGAGCCCCAGCCCGACCCAGAGCTGCCATCCTGCTCCTGCCCTCCAACCCAGAGCTGCCATCCTGCTCCTGCCCTCCAGCCCAGAGCTGCCATCCTGTTCCTGCCCTCCAGCCCAGAGCTGCCATCCTGTTCCATGTGGAGCTCCCCACAGCTGGGCCAGTGAGACACTGGAGAGCCCAGTGCCACCCCAAGACTGAGCTGCAGGGGACAAGGACCTGCTGTGCACACCACAAGCCCCTCTGGGTGCTGTAGGCTGCTGTGGTGTTTTCAGAGCTTGGGGAATAGCACAAAGCTGGGTCAGGACAGGTTTAGGTTGGATATCAGGAAAAGGTTCTGTACCCAGAGGGTGCTCAGGCACTGAACAGGCTCCCAGGGAAGTGGTCACAGCACTGAGCCTGTCTGAGCTCAGGGAGTGTTTGGACAATGCTCTCACATGGTGGGATTCTTGGGGTGTCCTGTGCAGGGCCAGGAGTTGGACTCGATGATCCTGGTGGGTCCCTTCCAGCTCAGGATAGCCTGTGACTCCCAGACTCCAATCTCCCAAGGCCTTGGCACACCCTCCTCACCCCAGTGGGGCGCCACTGAAGGTTCCCAACAACCATTCCCTACTGCTGTCACCTCAGTGCCACCACACATCCCATCACAGTGCCATTGTCCCACCCTAGGGAACGAGCAGCCCTGCTGGAACAGCTGGATCCAAAGGCTCAGCCAGGCACAGGATGGCTCCCAAGGCTCCCTGCAGACAAGGAAGCACAAACCTCAGTGCCACCTTTGTCCCCGTGTCCTGTTGTTTCTAACAGCATCTGCCCTTGGGGACAGCCCTGGCCCTGCCCTGCAGGCAGGGAGAGCACAGCCCTGCCAGGAGGGTGGGCAAGGACAGCATCACCAGGGATGGAGCCTCGGAATGCTGCTGAGGGGACAGAGTTCAGCAGAGCTGAGTGCATTGTGTGCTGGTGCTGGCAGCTGAGAGCAGGAAAGAGTCTGAGCAGCAGCAATGGGACATCACTGGGGGTCAGCTGGAGTGGGGACACTTCTTCAGGGCAGGTTGGTGCCTCTTTGGTGGAAGAAGAAGGTAGGAGAAAGGTGATGTCCTGCAGCAGAGCCACCACACCTGCCCTTTAGCAGAGTGCTTCCCTTCCAAGCCCCTGAATCCACAAAGTTTGGGGGAAATGATTCCCTTAATGGCTCTGTCATTGCTCCAGCTCCTACTCATGGCTCCAGTTGTCCCACAGTTCATTCCAAAGGCTGGAACAGATGCTGGGATGTTCATTTATTACAGCCCCAAGTGACTGTAACATGCCAGGGAGTGCTATGGTCACCCCAAGCCAAGCATTCAGGTGCCACAGCTCCCGTTTGAAGTGAGCTCTGCCCCCACTGAGCACGGCCTGTGTGGCTCCAGAGGGGGCACAGCCCCACCACTCCTGCTCACAGTGTCCTCCTGTCCCCTTTCCCTGCCCCCTCCCCTGTTTTTAATTTCCCAAGCTCTCAGCTGCCCCAGGTTTGGGGCTGGCAGCATCTCCCGCCGTGCCTGCAGTGCTCATCAGCTCCAGGTCTAATTCCAGGGACTGTGGAGCCCAAGCAGCACGTCCATCACCACCAAAGCATCATTCCCTGCTGCAGCCTATGTTTAACACCCCGTTAATGATCCCTCCTACTGCATCCGTGCCCTTTCCCGGTGTAACCTGCAGTGCCCAGGCACAGTGCACGGGGTGGGTGGGAGCAGCACAGGGCTCGGTACCTGCGAGCCTGAGCGTGCAGCAGGCGGGAGCTCCCGGAGCTGCCCCCTCCCCAGGAGGTTACACAACCTCCCACTCATCCCTGACACGCCTGGAATGAGGTGGTGTCCCATGAGCAAATACTTGAGCGCCACCCAAATTTCCTGCCCGGGCTCTCTGCGCAGGGAGGGGATGTGAGTCACGGGCTGGGCTGGGCCCGGGGCCGGAGCCTCTCCCAGAGCCCGGGAACAGCATCGGCCCCCCGGGAGCTCTGCCTGAACCCAGCTCCTGCCTAAAGACCTGGATGCGCTGTCCTGTTTGAGCCCATGTGGCTGTGGATAACTCTGTGCTGCTCCAAGAGGGGAGAAGTGAGGATCCATCCTCCCAGGATGGGAAATCACAAACAAAATCCCATTTATTCCTGCTTGCACTTCCTTTCTGGTTGAAGAAAACACTGGGGCACTCCATCCCTTAGTTCCTAAGGTTGGGCACAGGAACCTGCTTTATTTAGGCTGAGCCACAACAAAACTATGGCCAGAAAAGATGACAGCAACCTCGTGGTCACAGGGACTCAGCCCATCCCAGGCTGCGAAGCACGGAGCACCTGAGGCTGGAGGCCAGGATGCTGCTGCCAACAGCCTGGTTTTCAGGAAGGGGGGATGATTCCTGGAGAGCATCATCTCAGGAGGAGCAGGGGTGTGCTGAGGGGAGTCTGTGCAAACACCCACCCACACAACCCACAACCAGGGGATCCCTGTCCCTCCTCGGGGTGTCCCCCTGTCCCTCCCTGCTGCCCCTGGGCAGGAGCTCTCACTCAGCCAGAGCTGGGCCCTGCATTTCAGGGTGGACATGCTGACACCTGGGCTGCAGAGAGGCAGCCTGGCCTCAGGTGGGATACAGGCAGCCACAGGCTCATATTGGACACCTCTCTACCCCCTGAAATTCGGGTCCAGCCCCACACACAGAGCATGGTACAGCCACAGCCCCGGGATGGCTGAGGGCACGCTGGGCAAAGCTCCTCCTGCTCCTCCTCCTCCCCAGCAGCCAGGGCAGCCTTCTCCCCAGGGCCATCTCATGCCTGGGAGAGGCACAGCACTATTATTAGCATTATTAATTGGTTCATTTCTCCTACCACTTTCTGCCTCCTGGACAGTCCAGCTGCACAGAAGGGATGGTGTCTCCCAGCAGCAGCAGCAGGACTGTCCCCCACTCCTGGTCACCCCTGCCAGGGCACTTCAGGCAGCACCACAGCTGCACCCACGGCAGCCCCTGACCCCTCTGTCCCTTCCTCATGGGGTGAAAAGGGCCCAAAGCTGTGTCTGTTCTCTCCAACACATGCAGAAGTCCTGGCACTTTTGATCACAAATTTTGATTTGCCAGCAGATCCCAGCAGAGCACCCCTGACCCCTGCCAGTTCTGGGTCAGTACCTGAGCCCCTGCCAGTTCTGGGTCAGTACCTGAGCCCTGCCAGTTCTGGGTTTTAGTAACTGAGCCCTGCCAGTTCTGGGTCAGTACCTGACCCCCCTGCCTGTCCCCACACTGCTCCAGACTGATGGGAGCTGCAGAGGGAGATGGTGGGAAAGCAGCAATCCTAGGAGACACTTAAATCCCAGGAGATGACTTGCTATCCACCTCCTCTGTCAGAATCACACCCAGGCACAGCCAGTCCAGCCAGATCCAATCCAATTCCACCTTCCCAAGAGTTTTCCCTTTCAGCCCTGCAGTGCCTCCACCTGGAGCAGGGCACATCCAGGAAGCTCCTCGGGCACAAACCTGTGCTGCTGATGCCTCCCTGGGGTGCATCCACCAAAGTGAGACAGCAAAGGGCCCTGGCAGGAGGCTCAACACCACAGCCCCAGGGACCAGGAGCCCTCTGTGAGGGTCCAGCTGCTCATTATGAACCCCAGAGACAGGGAAACTCAGCTGCTGCTGAGGCTCTGGCCTTGGGGCCACCAAGAGAAGCTATGGGACACCAACACTTTCTTGGGGCCATCTGCAGAGCGTGTGCTGCTGGCTGCTCCCAAGACAACTCATCCACCTTCATTTTCTCAGCTACTTTGGGCACTGACCCAGCCCCAGGCCATGGCCAAGTGAATGAGGCTGCGTCTGACGGTTGGTGCCTCCTGAAACAAGCACAGCTCAGGAATTGCTGTGCTCCTGGCTCCAGCCTCCATCCTGCAGGAGAAGAGCTGTGAGCTCTTGCTGGGAAGCAGCTCCAGTTATTCTGGGAGGTTCATGCTGGGGCAGAGCCTGCCCAAACCCTCTGCAGCTCCTGAGAAATCCCCAGCCTGCTCTGGGAGCTGGTTGGGGAGGTGCAGAGATTGCATTAGTGAGGCTGAATAAAGCAGAGCCTCACACAGCTCCAGGCTGCTGGGGAGGTGCCTCACTGCAGCCAGGCCCCAGGCAGAGCTGGGTGCTCAGAGAGCCCCCAGAGCTGCCTTTGAGATGAGTTTGTGCATGCTCAGCTCCACTGAAGGTTCCCATGGCAGGGGCCAGCTCCTGACACCCCTCAGGCAGCCCCAGCCTTTGGGGGGTCACCGTGTCCCCAGGCCCTGCTCCCTGCCCAGCTCCCCCTCCTCAGTGGCTGCTGGCTGACCTGGGGTTTGGCCCCAAAACAGCACATCTGGGGGCCCAGCACTGTGTTGTGACCCCCCAGGTGTCCCCACACACTGTCCTGGAGTGCTGCTGCTGGCCCCAGAGATGTGGCCAGCACCCCCCTCACCCTGCATGTCCCCTTTCCTCAGCCACCCCCCTGGCTGCTTCCTCAGCTTCCTCAGTGGCAGGGCAGAGAATTCCCATGGAATCAACCAACCCTACAACATGCAAAACTGCTGAGGAAGGTGGAAAATAATCTGGATTTAACAAGAGCAGCTGGAGGGAGGGCTGAGATCTTCCTGCAGGAGAGCTCCCTCCCAGAGGAGTCCCTGATACTTGGGAAGCATCACACATCTCATTCCCTCAGAACTGAGGGACTCTTCATAAAATCACAGGATGGTTTGGGTGAAGGGACCTTAAAGACATGGCCAGGGACACCTTCCCCAGAGCAGGGTGCTCCAAGCAGGTCTGAAAGAGGCAAACTCAGCAATGAGACCTGGCCTGTCCCAGGCTGGGTTAGAGCAGCCACCAGCAAACCCTTCCCCCCATGTCCTCCCCCTGAGCAGCAGCAGGCTCAGCATCCTTCTCCAGGGATCCAGGGCAGCATCCCAGAGCCTCACACAGCCAGGGAATCCTGGGATCCCAGAGCCTCCCACAGCCAGGGAATCCCAGGATCCCAGATCCTCCCATAGCCAGGGAATCCCGGGATCCCAGAGCCTCCCACAGCCAATGAATCCCAGGATCTCAGACCCAGCTTGGGATCTGCTTCAGCACCGAGCACACCCCACTCCACCCAAGCACAGAGGCTGCTTTTATCCTGCTCCTACCTGCCCAAAAAGGGTGTTTTTTTGCACCTCCCTGCTCAATGTCCACAGCTCTGAGCACATCCCAGGGGCTGCAGATACTGCTGGGAAGGAGCACAAAGCCCACCAGAGACCAAGACAGCAGCCAGGCAGCACATTTTGGTATCAGCTCCCAGCAAACCCCAAAGTTCTGCTGCTCCACGGGGGGATGGCACTTAGGGTGGCTTAAAAGCCACATATCACCCATCTCTTGTCATCCTCCAGGGTCACACAGCAGTGACACAGAGAGGGCACACACAGACACACAGACAGGGGACACACAGCACAGACAGGGGTCAGACAGCACAGACACAGTGAGAGGACACAGACACAGAGAGGGGTCACAGAGCACAAACAGACAGGGGTCACACAGCAGTGACACAGACAGGGGACACAGACTCAGAGAGGGGACACACAGCACAGACACACGGCCAGGGGTCACACAGCACTGACACACAGACAGGGGTCACACAGCAGTGACACACAGGGGTGACAGGGCACAGACACACAGAGGGGTCACACAGACACAGACAGGGGACACACAGACACAGGCAGGGGTGACAGGGCACAGACACACGCAGGTCACACAGACACAGAGGGGTCACACAGCACTGACACACACAGGGGTGAGAGGGCACAGACACACAGAGGGGTCACACTTACTTGCTCGGTTTGACAGGGGAACCTCTGCTGGGGGAACTTCTGCTCGGGGAGCTTTTGCCCACCCCCTTGAACATGTTGGCCAGGTCCCAGCTGCTGTCCCGGGCTCGGCACGGCTCTGGTGGCTCCCTGCTCTGCTGTGTGGGATGGAAGGACAGCGCTCGGCGGCGCATAAAGAGCAGCTCCTGGGAGGCTCCTCCCCGAACGCAGGTGAGCAGCAGCAGCGGAGATGGAGGCACCTCTGAAAAAATGACTCGAAAAACCAGTTTAGGGTGGAAAGAGCAGAGCCCCAGAGGGAGAACGGGAGACCTCGCCCTGGCTCGGAGAGTGCTCGGGCTCACACAGCCGCAGCCGAGCAGCAGCTTCCCAGCAGAGGGACAGAGAGCACTGTGCAGGCAGGAAAAGCCTGGGAACGCCGCTTGCAGGGCACTGCAGCCATTGAGGCACATTTTAAAGCATCTCCTTGCAGCATCTGTTTAAAATGCTACAGAACAGCAGAATCCCCACGGACAAAGCCAACCAAGCGCTTTCTGAGGTGGCAGCAGCAGTTTGGGAATCAGCAACTCTCAGAACATTTTCAGTCCAGCATTTCTTTCAGCCCAACATTTTCTCAGAACAATTCTCAGTTCAGCAATCTTTTGGCCCAGGCTCAGCATAAGGTGGCCCTGGCTCTAGGAAAACACTGAGGGCTCAGGGCAGGGGGGAGATCAGCAGCTCCACACAGCAACCCAGGAGCCCCAGACACCAGGATCCACTTGGGACAAACCCAGCGCAAAGATCTGGGTCTGAGGCTCTGCCCAGCCACCCTGGCTGCAGCAGACCAGGCTTTGCCTCTGGGCAGCTCTTTCCTCTCTCTGTCAGAGTCCCAAGTGGTTCTCACTGAGCCCAGCAGCACCCTGGCATGTCTGTGGCTCCTAGGGGTGCCCATCCAGGCTGAGCTGCCCAGAGGGGCTGCCCAGCCCCATGGCCCTCCCTAGCCACACCAGGGCTGCTTTCAGACAAAGCCAAGTTCAAAGGTCCCCACAAACCAGGAACCCTGATCCAGCACAGATCCCACAGCAACACAGGATCTTACGCAGTGCAGGACCAGGGAGGGAGGGGACAGGAGAAGATGGGGGTCACAGCCCCCACATAAACACCAGCGAGACACCAGTGGTGCCAAAAAACCCCACAGATTTGTGGCTGTTCTTCACCTGTTTTGTGAGGTCCAAGGACATCTCAGGACCACAGGAAAAGGCCCAGGATCCACTGTCCCTCCCTTCCTGGGTGACCTCTTTGTCCTCTTTAAATTTAAATCACACTTGTCTCAGGAGAGAGGGGAAGACACAGACAGGATGGATAGTGGTTGCTGAGAGATCACCCCTTTGCCATTGACATCCCACTGATGCCAGCAGTGATGCTCTGTGACCAGAGTTGCTGGAGGCCCCAGGAGGGCCCCCAGACCAGAGCCAGTCCCTGTCATTGGCATTCAAAGGCTTTGAGTGACCCAAAGCTTTGGCAGAGATGAGAGCTGAAAGCATTTGATTCCACACAGACCTGATTTTGTACTCACACAAAACAGGAGCATGGGACAAGCTCTTGTGTGGGGGGCTGCTGTTTGCATGGGCCAGGAGGGGATTCATTCCCTGTAGAGTCACAGGAAACTAAATTGGACAAGATCAGCTGCCTGTAATCCCCTGGAAATGTGGAGGAAGTTCTGAGGATTAGCACCAAGAGTAAACCCAGCACACACCAACACAGCCCTCTGCACAGCCTCTTCCCCAGCCATCCATCACCCGGAGCAGCCTGGAGCCCTGGCTGGGCTCCTCCCCTGCACAGCTCCAGCCCAGCACCTCTGCTGTGTAACCAGACACTGCTGGGATCCTTCCCCTGTGTCCCTGCCTGTGAGGATCCCTGGCAGGACAGAGCATTCCAGAGCAATGGTCCCTGCTGTCAGCCTGTGCACACACTGAGACGTGCCCTGGCAGGCAGCAGCAGCCACACAGACAGGACAGACAAACAGGGGATCAGCCTCCTTGGCAGGGCACCTGGCTGCTCACAGACCGTCTGAGGCACCAGCTGGGAAGCCAGGCCAGCTCCTGAGCCCCATCCAGGAGTGATGCTGAGCTCCCAGCCTGCCTCAGCTGCCTCTCCCTCGCTCAGCCACACAGGGAGGAGGACAGAGTCCATGCCAGGGACAGCTCCTGGCTGCCTGCTCATCCCAGGAGAAGCAGGGCTTGCCCAGCCCTCAGCAGAGCCCCATCCCAGCCTCAGGAGAAAAGGCTGGCAGGGGAAGCCAGGGGATGGCTCTGGGGTGTGGGTCTTGCCAGCCCAGCAGCCCTGGCACAGCACCAGCCCAGAAGTTTGCCCAGCACGTGTGGCACACAAGGAAAGTTCTGCTGCTGCCAGCCTGGCCTCCCCTGCTCTGTGATGGACACCAGGACCTGCTCAGGGGAAGGGGAAGGCGCTGCAGGAATCCTCAGGGGATTATGGCAGACACACTGGTGACAGGCACTGCTGCACTGAGCCCAGCTCACTCCACATCCCCGTGGGTTTTGCCCAGACTGGCCCGAGCCGTGCCAGGGCAGAGCTCGGTGGTTAACCCAGACCCTGCAAGAAGCAACAGGCAGGGAGACCAGTTCAACCAGTTCTGCAGCACAGCCACCCCCACAGCTGCACCTGGCACTGGGAGCTGGGCAGGACCCACCTGCCCCAGTGCAGCTGAGGCCTGGGCACAGCCCTGGGACCATCCTGAGAGCATTGCCAAGGGTCCCCTTCTCCAGAGCACCCCAGTCTGGCAGCCCCATCCCAGCTCCATCTCCAACAGGATCACTCTGTGCTGCAATGGGGACCAAGCTCCCTCCTGCCAAGCTGGCAGAGCTGCTGTCCCCACACTGGGCAGGGCTGGGCAGCTTCTCCTCATCCCAGGTGTTCCAGCCTGGAAATGCTGCCTCTGAACCAGAGCTGCAAAGCCAACCCCAGAGCAGGTTGTGCCTTGCCCAGGCTCATTCCCAGCTGGGCTCCAGCTCTGTTTGGGGGCTCAGACACATCTCCTGGGGGAACAGACCTGGGGCTGGCTGCTCCTGCAGGGCTCCAGACACAACAGGAGGTGGTATGGGAAGTCACAATCACTTCACTCGTTTTCCAGAGCAGGATTTCTCCCCGTGGCTGGGAGCTGTGCCAGGATGCAGATTCCTGGTTTTCCAGGACAGGCACACAAGAGCAGCTGCCTCTTGCTGCTCACCCAGCTGAGTGGTTGCCTGCAGGGATAGATAGCAGGCACAGCTGCCATGGGGACCTTGGGAGCACAGAATTTTTCAGGGCAGGAAGATTTCAGAACCATCCTGGGCTCACCTGAGAGGCTGGCAGAGACTGCAGGATGGGTGCTGTCCTTATCAGCTCTCTGCTGTGTTTTTCAGAGGGGATGGCAGGTGAACATGGCCCATAAATGATTTCCTGTTACCTGTGAAGACCATTTGCATTCTTGGATGACAATGAACTTGCCTCCCCTGTGCCTCTCCTTCCTGAACACCTCTGCACACCATTCCTTTGGATCAGTTTTCCTTCCATTTCACCTCCTTGCTTTTGAACTTCTTCATTCCTGAACTCTTCTCCCTGGGATGTGATGCAACAAAATCAAAGCACTGCACAAACCTCCTGTGTCATCACACACCCAGAGCTGCTTCTGGCCAGACACTGCAGGGGAAATTCCACTTTTAAGGTCCTAAATTACTCTGTAGAATAGTGGGTGCCACAGCAGAGAAGAGAAAGACCTTTACAACAAATTTAACCATTGGGAAGTAGGAGGAGAAACACAGGAACAACCAGTGAGCACAGATGCAGTGGGGGGGTTGGGGTTTGGTCTCCAATTGTTTGGCACCTGGAAACAGCCTAGAGCTGTTTATAAAACACCTATGGAAAAGCAGTTTGTGCATCTCCTCACCCTGTAAGGCCCCTGCTCACAATGCCCCACGTTTACACCCAATAAAACCAACCCATCTCACCAGCAGCTCCCACCACCCCATCCCCAGGGAGCCCCCGCACCCATGAGGGATGCTCTGCTCTCTGGAGATGCTGTTTGGCAACAGGACCAGCAGGTCCAGGCAGCCCAGGCCAAGGCTTACAAAGGATACCTGGTCTTTGCAGCTGGAGACTGAGCCTGCAACACTTGAGCTGACCTCAGCCACAGGGAAACCCTTCTGAGAGCCTCCAAAGCCATGGAGAGCAGTGGGGCATGAAATCAGGGCCCCCACACCTCCCTGGGAGGGATCAGAGCCTGGCTGCACACACTCATCAGCCTCTGTTTGCCTTGCAGGCACCAAGGGCAGCACATTTTCATACAACTCCCATTCCAGCCCTTTTCCCCCCTTGTGGAGCAGTTTTCATACTCCACAAGGCAAAGTGAATCTCCAGAGCCTCAGAACAGCCCAGCTGAAAAAACTGCCTCACCACTGGGATAATAGGACGCTTGATACTCTGGAGTCTAAAATTACTGGGTCCTCAAACCTTGTTTTGCTTTGCCTTATCTTTGCCAACTGATAAGCAGAGGGGAAGTGCAAAGGCCCTGGGATCCTCCCTCCAGGTGGAATTAAGCCCCATTAAAAGCTCCCCAGACTGGGGCAGGCTCAGCACCCTGCCAGGGGTCAGGGGGCTCTGGATGCAGAGCCAGCTCAGCTCCAAGGGTCTTTCCCCAGGAGCCAGAGGTGGCCCAGGCCAGCACAGCACAGATGGGCAGCCCTTGTCCTGCTCCTTTGGATCTCTCTAAGTACAGGGGACATTCCCACCACGCCATCTCCTTAACAGCCCAGTCCCAGGGCTGTTGTAGACTACTCATCCTCAGACCCTTCAGACATCAAAAGGACCTGCCTGCTTGCCACCCCACGGCCTCTCCAGCCTCATTCCAGCATCCTGCAGCTCCTTGAGTTCAAGCCCCAGAGCTAAGGAGCAGGACATCAGGACAATTCCCTGCAGCAGTTAACGCCTTAGCCTCATTTTCCTCTCCCCAGAGGATTAGCAAGGCTGTAATAGCACCAAATAAATTCACTAATGGCAGATTCTCAGGACACTTTGTCTGGAAAACTTGCTTGTAACTTACAGGATGCAGCCTGCAAATTTGGCTTTATTATCCAGTGACACAGCTGAGGAGCTGCTCCCTGACAGAGTGATTGGATCTGAACAAGATGTGTCCTAGATCATTAAGGAGGCAATGAGGTAATTAAACACCTGCTTGGAGAGGCAGCCTTCACACACATGGCACAGCTGGAGAAGGAACCCATGGAATCAGCGTGGGAGAGCAGAGCTTTTGGAGTGTTTCTTTCAAAGCTGCTTTGCCCAAACAGGAGTGCCCTGGAGAAGGAAGCATGCCCTGCAAATGCTGGGATGAAGCACCAGGCAGGCAGCCCGTGCTGGGTGATGGAAAGTGAAATATGAGGGCAGGTTTGCTCTCCACACTCAGGTGCAAGGCAAAAGCCCTGCAATGTGCAGAATACCTGCAGGATGGTGGATTGCAGGTGGTGGCCAACTGAAACATGTCCTTGGAGCAGCTCACAGATGTTCCTGCTTGGGAGAACAACCTCAACAAAGAGCTGGCTGAAGCAGCAGGTGCTCAGAGGGGCCCAGGCTGGAGCAGCCCATCCAGCAAGACCTGGAGGCCCTTTAGGGAGGAGGGTGCTCACACCAGCTAGGAAGGATCAGACACCCTCCAAACCAAACCAAGCTCCTGGGAGGGCTCTGCTTGCGCCACAGGGCTATCAGGGAGAGGAGACAAACCCTTCCAGGGTGACTAAGGCAGGGCACAGAACGGTGACAGCCCCTGCAAAACACCCCCCAACCCATCAGCAGGGGCAGAGGGTGCAGCAGCCAAGAACATTTGAGCCAAGGGGGCTCATACCCCAAACTGCAGCTTCCAGCCCAGAGCCCCAAATTTCAACCACACATAAACCTTCTGTAAAGCTCCAACTGCTGTTGCCTGATTCAGCAGCAAGTGCTTCTGTGTCAGAGGCAGGGACCAGAGCAGGATGAATGTGTCTGCCACAGCTAATTCTCCATGGCCAGACCTCACCTTCCCCGACTTAATTTGATGCTCTGAGAAAATTAGACGCTCTCCTGCTTCTGTGGAAAAAGGCAAGCACTGAAGGTAATTCAGAGGCTTTGATGCTGCTCTTTAGTCATTCGGGCACCACAGCCCCGGCACGGCTCCCTGGACTGACCACGGGCAGGGACAGGAGTCACTAATCCTCATTGCACAGCGTTCGAGCCTGGGGCAAAGCGCCGAGTCTGTGCTGGGCACGTCCTGCAGCCGGCGACGTCCTGCAGCCCAGCGAGGCAGGGACACGATCGTTCCCACAGCAAGAATTTTGACTTTAATATCGGCAGCACCTCGGGTGCTCAGCAGTGGAGGGGTTTGACGAAGATCCCGGCGTGGCAGTGCCTGGAAATGCCAAGTGCACGCTCGGAGCTGGAGCGATGCATCCATTCGGGATGTGAATGGACGGCACTGGGGAACATGAAAGCTGCGCCCAGGGCCGCCCGCGCACAACAGACACGTAAATAACACCCTTTGAAAGTGGTTCTAAACCTCCCCTCTGAGCCATTACTACCTTTTAGGCCAAAGGGGGGAAGGTTTTCACCACAGGTCCCTCGCAGCAGCCCACGGAGGGGCAGGGGATGGACACAGCCTCCTCCCTCGCAGGCGGAGTCTGCACCGGGGCTCAGCTCTGGCGCTGGCACTGAGCCCCAGCACTGAGCTGCTGGTCACAAAGCAAATCCCCAAAGCACACAGAGAGTGAGCAGATGGCGGCGTGGATTTCCCTGCCTTGGCCCACCCGAACTCCGCGGTGATCCCCTCCCCGTGGGCCGAGGGGCAGCCGCCGTGACTCGGCCGGCGCGGCCCGGCGC
>NW_005054370.1:2150802-2151141 GCF_000277835.1 Geospiza fortis | reverse complement strand
CCGCTCTGCCGGGGTCCTGCCACACATCCCTCCCTCCCACCCGGGTCACAAAGGGCTTTTCCTTGGCAGGAAAACCGACCTCCAGCTGCTCCTGTTTGAAAATAGCAATCCCATCCTGAAGAAAGAGGAGCAGCCATGGAGTATCACATCAAATTACTCCTTAAGTGAGCAAACACCTCAGTCATCCCCTGGCTGCAGCCCACAGGGTACCTGTGCTGTCAGGGCAGTTCACAAGAGCTGTGAGGGAGCACAGGAACCCCTCAGCAGATGCATCTTCTCCCAAGGATGAATTCTAGTCTCACTGCAGTTGGACAGGGACTTCCCACTCCTCGGTTCAGC
>NW_005054370.1:2138956-2150792 GCF_000277835.1 Geospiza fortis | reverse complement strand
CCTTCTGTCCCTTCTCCACAGCCACAAAGGCCACAGAGAACTCCTGGCAGTCCCCACCTGGGGTGACCCATAGCTGGAGCAGCCTGGATTAGACAACAATTTTCTAGCAACACAATCCCTTGTTTAAAATACTCCCAATCCTTTTTTCAAAGGAGGCAGACACTGTTATTTAGGAGCTCCCAGGTCAAACAGTTACAACCCCATGTGCCACCTTTCAGTTCTTTCACTGCCCAGTTTGCCTCATGCTCTGTCCCCCATGAGTCCCTCGAGACCCATCCAGTGTCCCCAGACCCCTCAGAGTGCACAACCAGAAATAAACATTGCTCAGGCACAGGTCTAGCACTGGTGGTGGAGTGAGGGCCGTGATGAACATCTCATTCCTATTTTAATAGATGCAATGGTTCCAGACACGGCTAGCTCAGCCTGTAATTAAAATTCCAGTGCTAATCCCAAAGATACTCCATAGGAAAAGTTGATTGAAAGCAATCCTCTTGACCATTCTGCTGGAGTTTCCTGTTTTGAGGGCAATCACATGGCCTCCTCGCCAATTAATTCATGGAAAGAGCACAAGCACTTTAAAGGAGCAGCGATGAAAGAGCAGGGCAATGAGGAAGTTTCAAGCCCCACAATGTGCTCTGAACCTTGCCCTGGCTGTTCCAGGCCCAACACCCGGGCAGGCCCAGGGGAATTGGTTTGTTCTGCACATCAGCCACTTCACCTGCCTGCCCTGTGCCCCTGCAGCTCCGTGAGCTTCACCTGAGCCAGCCCAGGCTCCACTGCAGGGTTAAAAGCTTCAGCTTTGTCAGTCTGGTCTGGTCCGTACAGGTGACTTCAATAACAATTTTCCCCCTTCTTTACATTTTTAGGTTTCTTTTCCTGAGCCTCATCAGCACCTTCCATGATTTAAGCCACACCACTGCTCACAAACCCCACTCCATTCACTTTCCACTAACATTACACCAAAACAAACAAGCCAAGCACCTCGGAGTGGCGTTATCTGAGCCTCGGGGCAGAAGAGCCTCCTCCAGAGCTAAGCGGCCATTCCCCAGAGGCTCAGCAGCCCCAGGTGATGGTGTGACCTCGATCTTCTGAGTGCTGGGGAGGCAAAGAGTGCTCAGTGCTCCTAATACAAACTACACGCCTCAGAGGTCAGGAATAAAAGTTTATTGTTTTCAAATTCCTTATCTGCGTTCAACTCATCAGTTCCCTGTCAAAAGACGTTTGGCAGAAAGAGGCCAATTGCTCTTATGTTTTTGTAACTGTAACTAGAAAGTGGCCACAGGAGTTTCCCTGGAATCAATCCAGGCACAACACAGAGCCGTGGAAGGAAAGCAGAGTTTGGTGCAAACCAAAGGAGAACACTGCTGTGACTTGATCCAAAAGCCGAGAAGAGCAGCTCAGCTGGACACAGGGACCAGGTGAGCCTGGTCATTGTGGGCTTAAAAAGAAATGGGCTGTAAGGGGAAGAGAAAGCTGCCAGTCAAGACCAAGTTTTCTAGAAATTGCCATCTGATGAATAATCTTCCACATTTCTTTCACCTGTACACCTCCCTTTCTTCTGTAAAATGCCCCTGGAATCCAGAGGCAAAGGGAACTGGCTATAACACCAGAAATTCCCATTTTGTTTCCATGTTGCAGAATTTAAATACAAACAAGAAGTTCCTCCTCCCACTCCCACCTCTTTTTCAGAAGAGCACACAGTTCTTCTGTACTTCAAGAACTCACAAATCAGATCGAACTGAACAAAGTGAACATTCATATTAAAATAATGGGAATTGTTCATTCCCCCCATTCATCTGACATGCACCTTGCAAGGAAAATTCCCATTACAACAAAAGCCCAATAATTCAAAATGGTCCTTCTGTTTCCAACCTCTACTCCAATGCCTACAAAAGGAGAAAAAACACAAAGTCCAGACAACCAGAACAAACTCTTGCTTCACCTACCCGGACAGGCTGAGTGAAAACCCACACAGTGCTGGTGGAATCTTCCAAATGCTTTATTTAGGAACAGTTCTGCCCATGTGCTGTGGGTTTTTTTCATACTGAATTGATCACAATTATGAAATTATCTGCACTTTCAAAGTGCCCATCCCCGTGGCACCTGAGTGCTTTATAAAAAACGCTGTCTGGCATGACAGATGAATTATCACTCACAAACCTACTGGTCTGCTGTTCCTTATCCCTCATTTCATGTGTAGCTACTGACCAGGGACAAGAAACAAAGCAACAGATGAACTCCAGAAAAAGATCATCTTGTTTTCAGGCAAGGTTTAGATCAGAGACAAAACAAACACCAAGAGACCCAACTTCCCAAGAAGAGCAAGTAGCTATTGCTAAAGCCACCCATGAAGCTATTTTCCCAGGAAAATACTTTCAGGAATAGGTTCTATACTGTATGTAGGTATCTAATGAAGTGTGTGTATGAATAAAGAAGGGTGCTATCGGCCCAGAATACAAATTCACCACCACAACAGGAGTAACCATCAATATTTGATGTTTGCCATCCTTATTGATAAGGAAAGAAGCTCTATTTTGTCTTTCAGAATGTTACATTCTTAAAAAATATAGACTTCTGGGTTGAAAGGGAAGGAGAAGTTGCTGCCTTGGCTACTGTTCCACAGCCATTGTGTGGAAGCCTCACCTTGCTGGTTTAGCTCTGCATCTACTTCTGCCTCTATTTCCCAATTACACGCCAATTTCTAGATCAAAAAACCAAATAACAGTGTAAAATTATGGGACAGAGGCAGGAATCAAATTGTATCTATGCCCTGGTCCATGGTGAGTAAATGTGTACCAACCCTGGAGAGGCCACTGATCACAAAACTTCTCCAAGCAGAAAGGAATTTCTCTGTGCTCCAGGTTATCTTCAGCTATTTATAGTGTATGTTTGTTTCTGAGTAATTGTTTGTCTTTAATACACTGGGAGAGAATGTGTGTGCACAGACATGAACACAGGACACAGGGGAGAAGATGGTAAAACTTCCCTCTCTTGGTTTCAGGTGCAGGTATTTGTGTCCTAGAACCTCTTGGAGCTTCTCCTTCAATACAGAATAAAACCTCTGTTCCTCTGGGGGTCCTGGTTAACTTTTGAATCCAAAAATGCCCTTTATATATCCTGTGAGGCCACTCTTGGCCTTCTGCTCCACCTTGTCCTCCAGAGGTGGGAAAGCAACATGGTTAAGGGCCAGGTCAAAGAACAAGGGTTTGCATGGAATGGGCTGGAATCCTGGTGGGAAGTGCACGAGGCTGACTTGCTTGCTGACCAGGGAAGGATCCAGGCAGAAAGTCTCAAACCGTTCTGAGAGAGGCTGCAAGAGATCAAGGCAGGGACACAAATTAAATCCCAGTCACGTCAAAATGGTCAAACATCAAACAGGACTGAGCAGCAACTGAGACAAGAGAAGTTCAAGCTCCCTTGTGAGGCCTCCGGGGACTCTGAAAATGATTTAACCTCCTGTCAAAGCACAGACGCAGGATCTCTGGAAAACCCTCCCATGTGCAGGGAGAAAGCCAAATAAAGCAAGGTGCCACACTGGGAGCTGCATCTGCCTCCCAGCTCCTACCCCAGCACCCAGCCTAATAAAATCTCCTAAATACACCAGTCATGACTAAATCTTGACCAATGTGACATTTCTTGTGTTGTGAGGACACTCAGGTAGCAGGATGAAGGTGATGGTCATTAAGAGCACAGCTGGAATTTGCCTGAGCTCCTGGCTCTTACCTTGCCATCCTTGACCTGAGATGGAGACTCAGTCTCATGAGGATCATTTGCATCTGCAAAATTGAACAAAAGGGGGTAAGAATAACAGGCTTGACCTTGGTGTAGAGTAAGATTGTCTCAGGAAGCAGCTATGCTCCAATCTTAGCCATGATCCTTGCTCTCTGGGATACACAGGACAACATTTTCAGTAGAATCAACTTGATTTCTAGAGTAAGCACCACACACACTCATCTACAGCCAACACAGCCCTGCAGTGGTGGAGCTTCTCCTTCACACTGTCATGAGAAGGTCTGGAAAGCAGCACAGACTTGGAGTGAAGCACATAACAAAAGATTATGAGAACACCCCGGGGTGGGGGGTCTATTAAAGCAACATTCAGGCAATAAAGGAGGCACCACACTCCTTGTCCTGGATTCCCAGCAGCAGGCACAGCAAAAACAGCAGCCCAAGAAATCACAAAGTTCATCCATCCCCCAGAGTTCTGTGGGCCAGGCTGACACTGACAGAGAGAACATCACTGCTCTCCCTCGTCTTAGATCACCCAACCAGGCAAAACTGGGATGAGTAAGGCCAAAGTGTCTGCAGCAAAAAATGAAACACTGAACTGTTCTTTGCAGGCTTCCAAAATGGGTGCACATCCCCAGGAAGGGTTTTAATATCTCTGGGCAGGGAGCAAGATGCCAATGTCCAGCCACTGCCTGCTGACCTGCACCACACACAGCTAGAAGCAGCCAGAACTGGGGGAAAAGTACTTTTCCAAAGCTTGAGTGAATGGTGATGGAAAAACCTTTGGAACTTCAGAAATGAAATAAAAGGAATGGAATAGCTGCAGGGGCTTTAGTCAAGATACATTAGAGCAGAGCTCTAGTATAGCTCTGTTACTCACCTAAAATAGCTGCTGCTTGCAAGGAATACTTCTCTGCATTGACTTGAGTGATGAGATCCTGAACATCAGGCAGCTCCTAGAGCATTAAAGAAAATTATTTCTGAGAGCCTGAAATGTGCCAGTCTAAGAGTCAGAGCAAAGGTAAGAACTAAGACAGAGTAAGAACTAAGAAATTAACTCCTACTATTGATAAGCTTTCCCAGAAGGAGAAAAGCTACAGCACTGTGCTTCAGGCACTACAGAAGTTGTATAAGAGAAAATGCACAGGTGAGAAAAAGTGGTAAATTGTTTTGGAGTCAGTGCAAGTCTGTCCCTCCTCCAAGTGGGGAGCTGAATTGTTCCCATGTCACTAGAAAGTCTCTGCTATAATGAACATTACCCTTTTCCCGAGTTAGAGATCGGTCTTGAACTAAAATGGCCTGGCACCTAATTAATAATATTAATAATAAATAGTGGGACAGAGCTGCTTCATAAAACTTCAGCTTCAGGACTGGGCTCTTACCTTCAGGCTGTTCCTGTGAGCTCCAGCTCCCGACTGAACCTCGCGGGCGTATTTAAGCACCCTCTCGTACAGCACAAGGGCTTCACTCCACTTCTTCACCAGGACATAGGACTGGGCAATGAAGAAACACCTGCAACAGTCAAGAGAGCAGTCCTGATGTGTTTGTTGTCCACAGCTTTTGCCAACTGAAATGACTGGCAATAGGAGATATCCTATTTTCCCTTTAGGAACTGTCTCAAAGGACAGAGGAAACTGCATCAAAGGCCTGCACAGCACACAGAGCTGTGGAATTAAACTTCTGAAGGTGTTACATGTGCTAAAGAAAACCTGGCTGTTTCTCAGTCACCTGTAAGCTTTGTACACGAGTGTCTTCAATCCAATCTCCTTTTGGAAGTTCTTGTCCTCCTCTAGGCCAGGAAGTTGTGTCAGTTCCACAAGGTTCTGTGCAAAAGAGATAATAATAAATGCAGGCATTGCCTTCCTCTGGAATCTGCTGGTCTAAGAGAAAGCTGACCCTTCTGACAAGTCAACAGAACACTCCCAAGAAAATAGTTTCCAGTTTTCTAATCATCAGTTTTCTAACCTTGTGAAGGACTCTCATTGAAACTTGTGCAAGTTGCCCTCAGGACAGACTTCCTGACACAAACAGGAATTAGGACAAAGACTCCTTAAATTTCACATGAACTAATTCTTCCATAAGGCATTTCCCTCTCCCATTCACAACTGCTTCAGCCACAGGCTCCCTCAGTTAACTGCAAAATTATGGGAGAAATGGAGAACCTGCTTATGCAGAACAAGTATTTTTAGCTGCTACTTTCCCTGGCCAGCAGAAACTGAGGCAGCTCTAAGGGTGCTGCACAAGAGCCAGAAAGACTATTTTAAAACTTTATTAGAGTGCACAACAAAGGACACCCAGTCAAGCAGCAAGTTCTGCTCATAACTGAAAGAGATTTTTTGTGTTTCATGCAGATGTTGAACATCTTTGAGGTACTTGAAGGTACTCAGCTACTCTTCAGACTTCACGGTAGCTCACTTACAGTGCTGTATTTCTGCAATAACCTTTTGTAACACTCAGATTTCCTACCCATGCGCATCCTGTTTGTCCTAAGCACACAGTTAGTGTGTTCTCTGGCTGGGCTGGAGAGCTGGATGTGTTTCCTCAGCAGTACCTGCAGGATGATGTCGTAGAGGCGGATGAGGTCCTGCGGCCGCGGCGAGCGCTTGCCGTCCTCGTCGGAGCGCTGCTGCTGCAGCAGGGCCTTCTGCAGGGACTTGGCCATGCTCTCGTTGCGCTTGATGGCCGTGGACAGCTTGATGTAGGTCAAATAACTGCCAGAATAAAAGGAGAAATCCCATCAGCACTGTCAGAGCTACTCAGATATTGCTCTGTGTTCTGAACTGGTGGCGGAAAAACATCTGGGAGGTCAACATGAGAGTCTGGAGTGAAATGTTTACAAAGCTCCCTGAATCAGATCCTTATCTGTACAGTCATCCTTTGGGATCCCAGAGGCCCAGAACAAAAACCCATAAAATAAAACCAAACAAAATAAAATCTTGACATAAGAACATGGCTCCTTCACACTAGCACTGGCAGCAATGTTTGCCTATTACCTGTGTAAGTACTGGATGTTGGACACCTTCCCAGAATCATTTTCCAGAGAGTGTTCTCGCTGCTTCTGTGGGCAATGGAGACAAAACACTGCATGATTTACTTAAAACTGGCAGCCAAGGGATGAAAAATACAGAACAACTCAGGGTTTGGGTAAGCCATGGAAGGAAGACTTATAGGCAAAAGAGGGAGGACTTCTCACTGCTATTCCCCCACTCCAGCTCTGAAGAGAGTAAATTCAAATTTTGCAGCTCTTTATTAAAGAAATCCCAGCAAGCTGAACACTAAACCACTCCCAAGTGGGTGTCATTGGAAGTAGAAACTGGTGTTTGCTGCTTACCTGGTCAGGTTTCAATTCTTCCCGAACAGCCTGAATGGCATCTCTGCACTCACTGAGTAAAGACTCAAACAAACGTTCCTTTGTCTCCTCATTTTCTGCCTAAGAGCAAAGCAGATTCAAGAAATCAGAATTTTTTGTATGATGCATGAATTAACTGAGGAAATTAAACAAAGTTTCTCCCAAATTATGTCTTTAAGGTCCATGGATAGTTAGAACTCCAATCTGTGCCTGCCTGCAACATATTCTTGGGGGAAATCTGCCAGAAATCTTGGGGAATGGGGTCTGTGCTGAGAACTGAACAGCAGTGAAGGCCTAGCAGACACAGCTCATGGCCTCATTCCTACACCAGTTACCTTCCTTCCCAGCAACTCCATTCCCTCCTGGATGGCACCTGCACTGCCCCCTGAGCTGAGGCTGGACTGCACTGTGGGAAAGGCCCAGCAACACAAGAGCTGAGCAGTCCTGAACTGGCAAACTACCAATGCAGACAGCTCTTGTTATGCTGATTTAATGTTCCCATGTGGTAAGAACATGCAGATGATTATCTTTTCTCCACTCCCACTCCAGCAATGCTCACAGTGGCAATAACTTGCTTGTTTGAAGCATCTTTCACAGTAACCCCATATTTCAGCAGCAGGAGTGACCGAGTGCTTTTCTGCTGTCACCATAAGTTTTGTTTAAAAAAAAAATTTAAAAAAAAGTGAAGCAGCTTTTGGCCTTCTGCCCCAAAACCAGAACTTGAAAACAACTTTAAAAAACAAGTTGAAGCCTGATCTCTGCCTAATTTATTGGCATATCGTGTACCCAATTAAACAAGCTCCCAAACCGAAACTCAGCCTTTATTCAGATGCTGAGAAGGAAACCAGGTGGAGATTACAAGACTTTCAATGATTCAGTAAGAAAAAGCTACTCAGAAGCAAACCTCAGCCTCAGTGATTGAAGGAAAATTCAAGAGCACCAGCACCATGTTCTGCCACTCTCATCTCATGTAACAGTGTAAGATGAGCTTTGCTGCAATAAATTTGCAATTGTCAAAATGAATACAAAAATGTCTAAAACCATGCTCACTTGTTCATTTATTGTACAGCTCTACAGTCTCTGCCTCTCTAAGCTGCAATAAATTTGCAATTGTCAAAATTAATAAAAAAATTGGTCTAAAACCATGCTCACTTGTTAATCTACTGCACAGCTCTACAGTCTCTGCCTCTCCACTTCCCACATTCACAAACCCAATCAGGAATGTTATTTTTACTCCCTCACAAAACCTCAGGTATCCTGCGATGGAGGCGTTTTTTTGAGTTTGGGATTTTTTTTGTTTTTAATTTAAGATTTGCTGTGAGAATTTTTAAGGTGGGACTGGCTCCTGAGAATAACCAGAGACAAGTCTGACTGCATTCTCAACCTCACCCAGAGCAGCACAGCAATTTCACTGTAAGCACAAAAATGAAAACAGACACGGCCAGATCATCATTCAGGCACAAAGAGGGCAAGGGCTGGGCCCTGCAATGAAACAAAGGCTTTCCTTTCCAAGCAAAAACTCCTTGAGCTGATTCTGTGCATAAATCAGAACACATGTTCTGATTTGGGAGATATCAGATTATAGGACTGAGACACAAGTGCTACAGCTGGTGATTCAACTGTCCTGACAGAACTGCACAGGTTCATCTTAGAGGGTTCATGGAAACCAATCCACTGAACCCAATCCCAAAAATGTGGAGTGCTCAGCTGTCAGATTTTCTTTGGTCTAAACCACTGTCTAACATCTCTGACAGTTATTAACACCCATTTTTGCTGCAATCCAGAGATGAGAATCCTTGAGGCAATAGCAGCTAGGAGCACACCTGTGTCATGCTGCCCTGCAGCCTTGTCACTTCTGCCTGGTGAGAGGCACTGGGCCCTCACAGTCACACCTTCAAATCCACAAAAGGACTGACATAAGCAATTTTAAACCTGGATTTCTATTTCAGTTTGGCTTATTTATTCTGTTCCTCCCATCACCAATAAGGCACCAAAGGCAACAGTATAATTGCATTGGGAGACTCCATTTTTACACAAAACAGACTGGTTTTACTTCTAATTAAAACCTGCAGAGCACTGCTGTCATGTCAGGGTTTCAGCTCAGTGAAGATGAGCAGAAAGGTGCCAAAGATCCCAGGAAGCACAATTCATTCACCTGAAGCTGGACTGCCCATCACAGCTGACACAACTGCAGAACTGCTGCCAAAAAGGCAAGTTTTAGCCCTCTGGGAATGTAAACAGTGCTGCTGCAATGCTCAGCTCTCATCAGTCCACTCAACTCTGTTTAGTGAGAGCTTCCCAGGAATGCAAAGCAAGATTAGAACAAATTCAGGCTGTTCTGCCACTACTTTAGAGAGCAACTAAACTGAGGAAGTCCAACTGTCAGCAGGATGGAAGTTAAATGAGGGAACTCTTGAGCTGTACTTCCACCTGCTGGCCACACTTATGTGCGTCCTGAAACCAAATCCATTCAGCAACATCCAATTCCTAATATTATGGGTAACACTCGGGTTTCCCACCCAGCCACATCCTGTTTATCCTAATCACACTCCTCTCACCACTGTCCCCTGCTCTGGTCTTAAACCTCTGCAGGGTTTTTGTTTTATCATTTCTGTTTTTATTTACCATTATTATTCTCCTGGTGATAAAAGGTTTTTAATGCTGCAAAATCCCCATTTTTAGTGGCAAGAGTTATTACTGAAGATCCTTTCACTGTCTTTAAAACTCTGAGTGTACATGCAGCCACTGAAAAGCAGGATACCTCCTCTGGTCACCACTTCCAAGGAAAAAACTACAAGTGGAAAATTTGACTACAATACTAAAGACAGGAATTGTATGTGCCACTGCAAGTTCCAGTGAGCTGGACTTCAATGATCCTTGTGAGTCCTTTCCAACTCAGGATATACCATGATTCTATAAAGTGTTTCAGAACCATTACATGTGAAATTGATTTACATCCTGACATTTATTAATCCACTTCCTGCTTTTGAAGATTTCCATAAGTCAATAAGAGAATGGAATAGATCTCATAGCACCTGCTACACCTGGCAAATGGCTATTTGCTGCTGAAGAAAACATGGTCAATATGTATCTTCATTTTGGCTACTCTGAAGTTGGAGCATTTGAGCAAGATGCTTAAAGAAATTAGAAGAGTAATTCAAAACCAGTTACTCTTAAAAATGTAACCTTCATTTCCAAGTGATGCACTAATAATAATGGTTATCACCCTGCTGCTGCAAGGCAGCCCAGAATGTTCCAAGGAGCAGGAATACTCAGAACAGATCTCCCAGACTACTCCACTCAGCAGACTGTGAGAGCTATCCCCAGCCAACACTTCAGCTTTGGGTTATAATCAGTATTCCCCCACTTTTACCTTCAGCTTTCCAGCCCCAAGTTTGAAAAAAAAAATGAAATTCTCAAAAGCTTTTAGTTCAGGTGCCAGGTATTGCACAGAAGGAAACAGGATGGTTGGAAAGGCAGGATGGAGAGGGCTGCTGGGTTACCTGAGCAATTGCTGCCTCGTTGTCAGCCAGCCCCAGCAGGAAGATCCTCACTTTGTCAATCTTCACTGGCACAGTTCTCCCTCTCCACTCCACCTCACTCATCGTGGCTGCCTGCTTTGCCCGAGTCTGGGTGATCAGTGCCTGCACAGAACACACTGAGCTTAGGAGCTTGAACTTACAGGGATGCAAAACTGAACCTCCTGAATTCATGTTACACTTGACTACTTTGAAATCAAAGGGCATTTTGGGAAAGTGTTGTTTCCACAGAGCCCTTGTTTGCTTGATCACTTCTGTTCCATTCTGGCTCTTGAATGGTTTGCTGCAGCAATATTCATGCTCAGCACAATAATAATGAATATTTCAAGCTGAGGCATGCAAATAAATTACCTCCAGTTTTTCTGCAAGAAGACCTTCAGTGCCACCAGACCTCAGTCTCATCTGCATCAACTCATTCATGGCAGACTGGTCACCTGAGAGAATCAACAAATTGAGATCACATTTCCATTTGACTTCAAAATCACTTTCATATACAAAAACTAATCATTAGATTTTACACTGGCAATTTAGGGACAAGCTTGCAACTTTATTCTGATTTCATAGGCAAGCTACCACAAACTGTTATTCTGTCTTTCTACACATAACCACGGGTGCTGTTGCAAAATGAGGCCCTTTCTGCATTGCTAAACTGTCCCAATACACAAGCAGAATTTGCCCAGAATATTATGGCCTCAGTGTCACTTAGACCAGGGTTTAACTAAATGAATATTGCTTTCCTGGGAACAGATGAGGCCCCCCTTCCCTTACCAATGTTGTAGGCACAGTAGCGGATGTTGGGTGAGATCTCCTCCACACGCTGGTTATACAGCACAGCTTGTTCTTCTGTGAAAGCATTGGCCAGCTTTTCATAGATGGTCCTACAGCAAAGGACAAATGTTAGCACTGCAGTGTGTGTCACTTGTGAGGTGCTATCCTAAGGGAACAGCTTGTGTCTGTGCTCTGGAGGATGCTATTTCTTCAGCAGCACCTCCCAGTTAAGCACAATTAACAATGCACAGAGTTAGTTATGTTAGTTTAGTTATGTACATAACTAAAGTGATCCAGCACTATTTCCTGAAGGAAGCTGGTGAAGTCAGGGACTCACTTGCACTTGTTGAAAGCCTCCATTGCTGCCTTCCACTCCTGGTGCTCGAAGCGAAGCATGCCGGTGAGGTAAGCCATGTACGCCTGCACACAGAGCGAGGGCAAGGTCACTTCC
>NW_005054370.1:2131449-2138912 GCF_000277835.1 Geospiza fortis | reverse complement strand
AGGCTGCTGTGGCTCCTGCAGGGGGTGACTAAGCTTTGCCCTTTTCACTGGGGCTTCCCACAGAAGACAACTGATTTGGATGACAGCTTACAGCTACCTACCTCTTCTCCTTTAACTGACTCTGCTGCATTTCTAAGGAAGCACAGAATCATAAAATGGAATCACAGAATGGATTGGGTTGGAAAGGAGCTTAAAGATTATCTAGTTCCAACCCCCCTGCCATGACAGGGACACCTTCCACTAGACAAGGTCACCCAGAAATTAAAGATATTTCTTGTTTGTTATGCAATGGCCCACTAATGTCACACAACTTTTTCTCCCAGCAATATGCTATACAATGGCAGTTTAACGAAATGTGTATAGCACTGCTGTTCCAAGATTTCACAAGAGCTGTTTCCTGTTTTCCAGGAACCAAATCCCCAAATCTTGCATTCTAGGTGGTGACTTCAGCACATTTAACAAAAAGGTAACTCAGTAGATAAGCAGTTTCTTAGGCTGTGTTGCACCATCTTAGCTGCCCTCGATTCTTTGTACTTCTATTACCAATTGAGAGATAGTAATTATTTCCTCACCCCAAATTCCAAAGGTTTCTTGTTCAGCCCTTGCTGTACAGCAAGATGAAAGTGGTTACCTGAGCTTCCAGCTTAGTCTTGGCATCCACCCTGTTGCTCTCACAGAGCCTCTCCAGCTCCTCGGCGTGTTTCACAGCCTTGCGCAGCCGCGAGAGCAAATGGAAGCGCTTGCGGGGCTCCGTGTTGGCCTCCTGCTTCAGCTGCATGGCATAGCTCCAGGCCCTCTCTGCATCCATCAGGATCAGCAGCAAATACCTGCAGGGCACAGGAGGGTGCAAGGGACAAGAATAACACTCAGACAAGAGTTGTATCACCACCACCTCTTTGCCATTTGGTCAGCCAAGTTCAGTAGCAGAATCGCAGGTTAGTAAGAGACAGATGCTTTTACTTCTTAAAGTTTTAAGCACACAAAGTCTGGTTATTCCTGACTAGTTTCTGCTGTGTTTCGCACTCAGAAGTGTAATTACCCCACTGGGGAAGAGAATCAGGTACCATTCTGTAGCACCACAGACCCTACAAAGACAAGGGACTTATCATTTTAGGCCACTCTTCAAACTGGTTCAAAATGTTCTTAACAACACAGGTGAATGCAGCATCATGTGTTGTTTTCCCCCAAGAAAAGACAAGACAGGAAACATTTCAAGTATTCCTAAAAGATGGGAAGTGAACCCAAAATCCTGGCTACTCTGCACATATTCTGTCAGACAAGCATCTGTCAAACTTAGAAGATTCAAACAGAAGGGACTGCATCTCTAACCCCAACCTTGTTGGCTACACCATTTACATTACCAGCATTCCCATGGCTACCTCACAACAGACCTGAATAAGCATCTCCTCTTCAATGTCACAGGAATTTACTGATTATGAAAAGAATCCATTTTAGTAACTATGAGGGAAGAGAAGGAACATGCTGTTGCTGCTCCTTCTTGTCCCACTGGATCTGAGCAGTGTCTCTTACACCTGCACTACAGCCTGAACTTTTATTAATACCAACAACACACATCTCTGAACAGAAATGGATGATATTGCACAAAATAGTTTTCCACCTGAAACAGAAATTACTGAAAGGAATTTCCTTTCAGAAAAACTGAAAGGAAACTCTTCAGTACCATACTGAATTCTCAATTCCATCCACTCCCTGTACCTGTTGTCTGAGAGGATCTCTTCAGTTACTTTCTTCCCAGTGAACTTGTGTCTGTTGCCCATCTTGAAGTTGAGAGTTTTGCGGAGCCGCCTCAGCCTGCGGGAGCAATAACCCCTAAAAAAGACAACCACAGTCAGTTTGGCCAAAGGACAACTCTGCTTCTGTTTACTGCTTTATCCAAAGAGAAAAAAAAAATTAAGGCTGTACCAGACAATGTTTTAACTATTAAAACTCCATGTGTGACATATGGTAGCTCAAAAACTTCCTGTAAAGCAGCAATTAACAGAAAACAAGGTAAGAGGACATGTATTTATTAATGATCTTGAAAAATCAGGGTGATGTGGTTATTACTAACTGCTTTATGTGTGCTTATTGAACACTGAGCTCTGAAGGAGTACAGTGCTTACCAGGGAGCTGTGAACAGAAGCTCCTGTGGGCAGTGGAGATGGCAGAGCCAGCCTGCACAGCCAAGGGCGATCAGCACACAGGGCCCCACGTGGAACAGCCTGTCAGGGCTTTCCACCTGGCAGATGGGTTTTGCTGTCTGCTACAGGGGGGTTACAATTTAAATTAAGTGTAGGCAAGGCCCAGGAGCAGCCCCCAACACTCACCTGTACCTCTGGAAGTCCCCATGCCTCAGGCCGTGCTGCTGCTGCGACTCCTTCACGATCTGCAGGACTGCGGCTGGCGTTAAGGGACACTCACAGTGCAGCGGCACCAGCTCCTCCTTCCAGCCCAAAATAACAGCAGGGAACCCACAGACCCCACCAGACAAACACACTTTGAACACTGGGGCACCCCAAAACCTTCTAAAAGCAGACAGCCGATGGCTCTAAAGCACCTCATGAGGCCAGAGCTCCTGCCTGTCAGCAGAGACCGAGACAAACCTCAAGCACCCCCTCCAGACACCCACGGGAGTGCTGCTGTCACCAGAGCTCCTTTTGGGATAAGGACCCATCCAGGATAACACACCTGGTTACAGGACCTCCCCAGCCACACTTGTGACACAGATTTGTAGAAAAAACTGAGGTAGAGAAGTTTTCTGCTGCCTGCCCAGCACAAACAAACAAACAAGCAAAGTGCCTTCTGAGCACAGAACCTCACAAAAGGAGTTTTTGGAAATTACTCCAGGGCTGATTTTGCCAATTTTTCAGCACATTTCTAGTCTTGCTGCAACAAATATCAGTGACCCAAAGCACTGCCCTGTGACCTGGGGCACCATCCCTCCATCATTTCCATGCAGCCTCCCCATCCTTCAGTGTATTGGCAGAATTCCTGCACTTCCTCTATTCCCTCAGGTATTCCTGCCAAATAAAACCATGCCACACTCTAGTAAATCTCATGTTTTTCATTCAGTTTACAAGGCAGGTTATTTGGTGAAACAAAATCTCCACCACACACAAGAAACCTCTGTGCTATACATATTCATATCCTAAAATTTCCCTTTTAAGCTTTACCAAGAAGCCTCTAAAGAAAACCCACAAGAAAAAATCAGACTGTGCAACAACCCCAACAAAAGAAAAACTACAACTACACTTAAAGAAAACACCAAACATTTAAAGTTTAAAATGCCAGATGTCTAGCAAATTGTTTTCTTGGGACTACACCTAAAAGAAACTCTCTGAAGCACTAAAACCCCGCACCAACAGTTATTACACTGAATTATTCTGTATTTGCAGAACAACCCAGTCCAACTGCAATGTCTCAACACAGCTCTCCTCATCCCTGCTGTCTACCCAAGATGTTTTTCAGACTCTCTTTTACCCTGCACAGTTTCTTGCTGAATCCATACCCTCTGAACTTTTTTATTTTTTCACTGACTTAGACATTCCCAACATTCCCAGAGCAATTGCTGTGCCTGCACCTTACTCCACACTTACTGACTACACAACACCTGCCACATGCCACGTGGAAAACTGCAACCTGATTTCCCCCGGGCTTCCCTCTGACCCAGAAGATAAAACTCAGCTCTATCACAGCTGTGCAGCTGGACTGGTTTCACGTGGAAGTTTCACCTACAAAACCTCCACGAGCTTTACATGCCGAGATTTCAGAAACACTAAACCTGCAGGAGCCAGTCTGCCACCTCAGCGGACATGTTAAGGTTTTTTAATGTATTATTGCTCACTTCAAGCTGCAGTAACACCAGGAGCAGCTCACGGGTGCCCTGCTCGTACCCTAAAGCACCCGGCCCCGCTGTGGAGACTGACGCCAGCTGTCCCGGGGTTCGGAAGCAGACGCAGCCCAGGTAGAGCGCGATTCCATAAATCAGGAAAGCCAGCTGGCCTTTTACCCAAACCAAACCCTCATAGGCCCAGGCCAGCACCGCCCGCAGCTCCGGATCATCCGGGACAGGGAACGGGGAAAACGGGAACAGGGAACGGGATTTGGATTGGGATCATCCGGGACAGGGAACGGGGAAAACGGGAACAGGGAACGGGATTTGGATTGGGATCATCCGGGACAGGGAACGGGGAAAACGGGAACAGGGAACGGGATTGGGATCATCCGGGACAGGGAACGGGGAAAACGGGAACAGGGAACGGGATTGGGATCATCCGGGACAGGGAACGGGGAAAACGGGAACAGGGAACGGGATTTGGATTGGGATCATCCGGGACAGGGAACGGGGAAAACGGGAACAGGGAACGGGATTTGGATTGGGATCATCCGGGACAGGGAACGGGGAAAACGGGAACAGGGAACGGGATTGGGATCATCTGGGACAGGGAACGGGGAAAACGGGAACAGGGAACGGGATTTGGATTGGGATCATCCGGGACAGGGAACGGGGAAAACGGGAACAGGGAACGGGATTGGGATCATCTGGGACAGGGAACGGGGAAAACGGGAACAGGGAACGGGATTTGGATTGGGATCATCCGGGACAGGGAACGGGAACGGGAACGGGATTGGGGGAACCGGGACAGTGAACGGGAACGGGATCGGGATCATCTGGGACAGGGGTCGGGATTGGGATCGGGGGAACCCGGGGCAGGAAACGGGATCGGGGTTGGGAACGGGGGGAACTGGGACAGGGAACGGGATCGGGATTGGGAACGGGGGGAACTGGGACAGGGATTGGGAACGGGAACGGGGGGATCCGCGACAGGGATCGGGGGGTCCCTGCGGCCTCCCGGGCCACATCCCCGCCCGGCCCCTCCTGCCCGTGTCCCTCTCGTCCGTCCCGGACTGAGCCCCCAGCTCCGTCACTGTGTCTGCCCCGGGGATCCCCAATGCTCACCCCAAAACCAGCCCCACCAACCCTGCCCCGCTCACCCGCCCCAGAACTGACCCCAAATCAGCCCCCAGGGCCCGGGGGAGCCTCTCCCTCGGTGCCTCTGCCCCTTCCCGGGACACTGCGAGCTGCTGCTCTGGGCAGCCCCTGCGGAGCGGGGCTTTACATTCCCCCGGGCAAGCACTGAAAACAAATCCTGCAACCTCCAGCAGCCTTAACCTGGGGCAGTGCAGTGGGAAAGGAGAGCCTGCCTTATCTCACCTCACCCCGGAGCTATTTCATGGTGTAAGCACTGAAGACCAGGTCCTTTTGCACATGGGGTTGAATACCCCATTTGGGACAATCACCAAATCTATTTGAACACCTAATGGTGATATTTGCATAAACCCTTATGAGTACAAACTGCTCCAAGAGCTGCTCGTGCCCCCAGACCCATCTCTGCCTGCCTGGCTGCACTTTGCTGTCACACTCCCAGAAGCAATTTGGCTCCTCTCCCCTTCCAAGGGCTCAGCTGTGACCTGTTATTCCTGATTTCAAACTTCTCCTTTCCTCTCATAGACAGCAAGCTCAAAGGGAAAAAAAAAAAAAAAGAAAAAATAAAAATCAACCATGTCCTCAAGTGGCAGCTTTCTGTGCACATCTTTTAAACTCCCTGCTCCAGGCTCCCAATGCATCTCCCAGGGATTCATTTCATTCCCTATCTGAACCAAACCGTGCTCCAGGACGATGCTGAACTAAGCAGGCACAGCAATTAAAGCCCATTTTACAAACAACAGCTCCTCTCTTGCAGCTGGGGCAGTTCACACAGGCTTGGCTTAGGCTGGTGCAGCAGCACCCACCCTCAGGTGCCCAAAAAAGCACCCCAAAGGACCTATTCCAGTGTCAGGACAGCCACCACGTGTGGCACAGGAACATTTCTGCCACACCACCTTTCTTAAAGCACACTGGCAGGAAGCTTTGCTGCTCCTCTGGATTCCTCTGGAACCTGGAAATGGGAGGATAAAACCACCTGGGTGTGTGAATTCCACCTGCAGAGCCTGGAGGGGAGCTTGCAGTGAGGCTGAGGTGCCTTTGGTGTCACAGGGACTGCTGCAGAGAACAAATCCAGAGAGTTACAGGCACTCACATCCCTCTGCCAGCCCCACAGGGTGCCTTATCCCCTTGGTTTTAGCCTTTTCCTGTTGATTTTGGCCTTTTCCTCTTGGTTTTAGCCTTTTCCTGTTGATTTTGGCCAGAGGATCTTGCTGTTGGGGATCTGGATCATCCTCCTGCACCCCTGCCCAAATAACCCATCTGGGTCTCAGGACAAGAATATATTTTGCTGCTATTTATTTCAATCCTGCTACTCCCGAGTTTTACTGCTATTGGGAACAAACTGAGTGGTTTCCCTTGTTTTGTTTTTTTTTAATAATCTCACTCTGCAGCCTAAGGATGGACCCGGCCTCTCTGCAGGCTGACCAAAGACACCACCAGTACCACCATCCCAATACCCTGTGGTGTCTGAGGACACAGAGCAGGTCCCACAGCGTGAAACCTCCCCTGGGGCCAGGCTTTCCCACGAGATTCCAGCAATCCCCATGGTCGTGGCTGGGGCTGTGGCACAGGAGTGGCTCCCTGGGGACACGCAGAGGAAGGCAGAGCTGTGCTCTGTGTCTCAGCAGCTCCTCAAGCCCTGTGGGGTGCCCGAATTTCCTCTGTGCTGGTCCCAATTGCCTGTTTTTCCCTGTGGGATGTCATAAGGACCACGGAGCATCCTCACCCCAAAGGGGTCGGGTTATCTCCAAGCGGGAGCAGGTTTTGCAGGGCTGGGCAGCCGAGGGTGGAGCGGGCTCCGAGTGCTCTGGTGGCCGTGTCCCAGGGCTGGGAGTGTCCCCAGAGCCCCCAGCACGGCGGGTGAGTTAGTTACACAAGTAATCGACGCATTAAATATTTCCCTCTCCACAGAAGCAAAACAAGGCAGGCTGCGGTGGGGTCACACGGAGAGTCCTTGGAGAGCCGATTGCAGCGGCTGCTCCTGCGGCTTCCACCCGTGCAGGACCAAAAAGGCAATTCTGCAGGAAGACACGGCACGAAAAAGATTTGTTCTCGCTGCCATGTATCACACTGCCCTCCCAGCCGTGGGGAGGAATGCAGTTTCTCTGAAAACCTCACCTCGGGTGTTGTGGTGCGAGGATTTCGCTGCCGCTGGACAATGCGGACACATTCGCAGGCAGAGGATCCCCGTTCCTAAAAACCAGCCCTGCAGCCCCGGGGGGTGAACAAACAAACCCTCTTTCAGTGAATACTGAAGGGGCATGCGATAAGAAAACCCCGCAGACGTCCCCCTTTGGGTGCCCAGCTCCCTTTGGGTGCCCAGCTCCTTTTGGGGTGCCCAGCTCCCTTTGGGTGCCCATCTCCCCTTGGGGAGCCCAGCTCCCTTTGGGGTGCCCAGCTCCCTTTGGAGTGCCCAGCTCCCTTTGGGTGCCCAGCTCCCCTTGGGGAGCCCATCTCCCTTTGGGTGCCCAGCTCC
>NW_005054370.1:2118966-2130962 GCF_000277835.1 Geospiza fortis | reverse complement strand
CCCGTGCGGCTCCCGTGCGCTCTCCGTGCTCCCCTTCCACCCTTCTCCCCCTTCCCGTGCATCCCCGCTGCCGTCTCCTTGCACCCCCTTTTCCCGTGCATCCCTGCTGTGCTCCCCAGCGGGCTCTCCCTGCACCCCCTTTCCCTTGCAATCCCCGCTGACCTCTCCCTGCACCCCCTTTTCCTTTGCATCCCTGCTGCACTCCCCACTGCACGTCTTCTCCTACCCAGCCCTTCCCTGTGCATCCCTGTGTGCTCCTCACTGACCTTTCCCTGCACCCCCTTTCCCTTTTCCTCCCTTCTGTGCCCCCCACCGTGCTCTCCCCGCACCCCACACGGATCTCCCTGTGCACCCCTCACCCCGTGTGCCCCCCGGTGCTTTCTCCACGCACGGTGCCCCCTCCAGCCCCTGGGGGGGCACTCCCCGGCCATGAACGGCTCGCTGGCGGGCTCCGGGGGGGGCTGGCAGCCCGAGTCCGTGATCATCCCACTCGTGTACTTCATCATCTTCCTCGTGGGCACCGTGGGCAACAGCCTGGTGCTGGCCGTGCTGCTGCGCAACGGGCAGGTGAAGAACACCACCAACCTCTTCATCCTCAACCTGGGGGTGGCCGACCTCTGCTTCATCCTCTTCTGCGTCCCCTTCCAAGCCACCATCTACACCCTGGAGGGATGGGTGTTCGGGCCCTTCATGTGCAAGGCCGTGCACTTCTTCATCTACCTCACCATGTACGCCAGCAGCTTCACCCTGGCCACCGTGTCCCTGGACAGGTAGGAGAGGGAGCAGGGGAGGGGATGGCTGCATCCTGAGGCTCTCGTTTCCCTGCATCCCAGCGGGGCAGGGAGGGGGCGAATTCCCCTGGGGCTAAATCCTGACTGCTGTGATCTCCCGGAGCTCCTGGGGGAATCCAGGAGCATTTCCCACTTGATGTGTGTAAGGAAGTGCAAGGACCCAGTATTAGGAGATTAGGCTGCAGAGGGGGATCCCTGGCCCCAATGCCCAGCTGGAGGAAGCTTTCAGACCCCAAAACTGTAGGACTGTAAGATTAAGATTTTTCACTGGCCCTGGCAGTGGAGTGGGGATGAAAAATGAGAAAGAAGAAAAGCTCAGTCCCTGTGCAGCTCTGGCTCTTCATGAGATGCACAGAGAGAGCCCCTTCCCTCCAAACAGCCCCTGGCAAAGCAGGCAGACCTTGAGGAGAAAAAAACCACAGGGATGTTTGAGCTAAGACACTGATTTTCCCACCCTCCCCTTCTATTAGCAAAAAGCCCCTTTCTGTCCCTGTGCTGTCCCTTGTCCCAGTGGTTATCCCAGCCCGTTCCAGAGTGGGTTTTGCTGGGAAGCCTGGTGCTCCTGCCTGTGCTTTACCTCAGTCCCTGCCTCTGCAAGGGCCGGTGAGTTATGACCCTGCAGCGAGAGGCTGGGAGCTCCTGGTGCTGCTCCACTCGGTGCCCAAGCCCTGTGAGGTGGGATGTGGAAAATCCCTGTGCCAGTCCCCTGGGAGGCCCTGGAGCCCGGCTGGATGTGTCCTGCCATCCCAGCACAGCCCTGCACTGGCTGCTGACAGCAGCCCCAGGGGCTGCCTCTCCCCCTGTATCCCATGGAGCAGAGGGAACAGATGTGTTGAGCAAGGGAGGGCTTGCACAAGCCTCAGATGTGGGTGCAATTAAGGGACCAGCTAATTACAGAGCTGGAAGGGGGTGATGTGCTCTCACGTGTGCCAGTACAAGGAATGCTGTGTCTGGGGATCCTGGGCACTTGCTCCTGCCTTTGCATCCTCACTGCTCCAATCATTTGTTCCAGACACTGATGGTTAAGTGAGGGTCTGCTGGATTAGGGGACACAGAATGAGACCATCCCCACTGTCCCCACAACCACTGCCAAGAGCAGAGGGTGATGGGACAGGGTCAGGGAGAGAATCTTCTTCAATCCTTTGTGCTGCACAGGGTCCCTAAGAAGCTCCAGGGAATCAGTTGTGTGATTCACTGCTCTGGAAATCCCAAATCCATCATTTCTGCCCTCTCTCCAACCTGTTCCTGGTGATGCTCTCTCTGTGCCCTCCCCAGGGCTGCGGCCATGTCCCTCTCCCTTTGCCATGCAGGTACTTGGCCATACGATACCCCCTGCACTCCAGGGAGCTGAGGACACCCAGGAACGCCCTCCTGGCCATTTGTCTCATCTGGGGGCTCTCCTTCATCTTCTCGGGCCCTTACCTCAGCTACTACCAGGAGTTCCAGCTGGCCAACCTGACTGTCTGCCACCCCATCTGGGAGATCTCCCAGCGCAAGATCATGGACACCTGCACCTTCATCTTCAGCTACATCATCCCCGTGCTCATCCTCAGCCTCACTTACGTGCGGACTGTTCGCTACCTGTGGCGCTCCGTGGACCCTCTCCAAGACATGTCGGAGTCCAAGAAGGCCAAGAGGAAGGTCACCAGGATGATCATCATTGTGGCCGTGCTGTTCTGCCTCTGCTGGCTGCCCCACCACCTGGTGATCCTGTGCGTGTGGTTCGGGTACTTCCCCCTGAACCACTCCACGTACGTGCTGCGCATCCTCTCGCACGTCATCTCCTACGCCAACTCCTGCGTCAACCCCATCGTCTACGCCCTGGTCTCCAAGCACTTCCGCAAGGGCTTCAAGAAGATCTTCAGCTGCCTCCTGCACAAGAAGGCAGCGCACAGGGTGCACGTAGCCCAGGCTGCCCACACGGTCAGCACGCTGGAGGCAGAGCTCAGCGAGGTGACCCAGCTGAGCGAAGCCCTGCCCGGGCGCTCTGCCGCGCGCTGCAGGGTCCCCGCACAGCCCTGGGGGGAGGCAGGGCTGGAGGGGCAGCAGCACAGAGCAGATGGCTCCTCTGTCACCTTCAACGTCAGCTAGCAGAGCTCCCTGCCACCCCAGGGCTTTGCAGTCTCCTCCAGGCCTGGGGCCGGGCGACGTTTTGGGTCCAGTTGAATTCTTTTCATTCAAATGCACCCAGAAATCACAACCGTGATGCTGCTGACACAAACTCAGCCAAGAACCAACCAAGGACAAGATTTGCTTCCACCAAGCACTTGCTGAGAGCAGAGAGATCAAACCCAAAAATCCACTGCCATGTGTAAACACCTGCTCCTCTGCCATGGATGGACTTACTCCCTGTTGCATCTACGCCCAGAGCCTGTGAAAAGCTCTGGCCCCTCCAACCAGCACAGCATCTGGAGCTTGTGGGTGCACTTTTAGGGACATTTGGAAAGTCTTGGTTTAGGAACTGCATCCCAGGGCAGCGCTGGGCACAAACCCAGCTCAGGTAGGAAAATCCAGAAGCAAAGCCCAGAAGGTCACCAAGGACCAAGGGGGGGGAGGTTGTTTGCCAGGGAAGCACAGCCATGGACCCATGGTAGGGGAAGGATTTTGATGCCTTTGCACAGCCTGGGGAGAGCTCAGCATCTCAAGCAGGAGACAAGCAGGGCACTGACACTGAGGTGGGACACCCAGGGCTGTGTGAGAGCTGGGGGTGCCCAGCAAACCTGGGAATAAATAAAGCCCCTCCACCCCACCTGCCGTGTCCAGCTCCTTTGGGAAGCCCCACAGCTGCAGTGGAGGAGAGGCTGGGGGGTGGTGGGTCCTGCTGGAGGCAGGGAAGCTGAGGGGGGATGGAGGATGTGGGTGATGCCCAAGCACATCCCTGGAGGGGAGCACTGCTGCACAGGAATGTCATGAATGTCACTGCACGCTGAGTGACACTGCCCACAAGAGGCTGCTGTGATTCACACTCCCACCTCTTAACCCTGCAAAGGCTCCGCGGGTGCCTGAGCCCTGTGACTGCCACCAGCCAAGGGCTGTGAGTGAAATCCTTCCTTTTGTTTACCAGAAGAGCATCACGGGACTAGGATCAAGTCAGCCTTTTGAAAACCCCGTGGCACAGCACAGCCAGAGGTGGTGGCCAAAGTGCAGGGAGCTGGAATGAGCTCTGCATCCTTACAATTCCCAGGGGTGTACCCCAACAGCCCCCATGAAGGTCAGGTCTCTATAAACTGCCATTGCACAGGCTCTAAGTCTGTCTGCACAGATTTCACTGTTGTGAATCCCCACAGCAGAGCTCCCCAGGGCTGGGATGGGTATTTCTGTCCAGGACCCTGGCTCTCCCTGGGGATCTGCTCCTCCTCCACCCAGCCCCAGTGCTTGGCCTTTTTTTCTTGAGAAGCTTTTGACTGTAAAACATTTCTTTTCCCCTGCTGAGTGTTATTATAACCAGATCTTCCTCTCCCCACAGAGAGGGCCATAAATTGGCCACCTCCTCCTATCAGTGATGGTGATATTTAGTCTAGTCCTGTTCCCAGCATAAGTCACAGACAGCAGCATATAAGCAGCTCCATTAATTACATCTGCATTTATCTCCCTGCTCAACCCTTCACAGCCAGGGAAAACATTGAAGCAGCTGCACAAACACAGCTAAAAGCCTCACTTTCCTTGGGCCCTCATCTACCTCTGCTCTGAGAGCCACAGATCTGCTTCCAATGGATCCCACACACACTGAGGGGTTCAATCCACTCTCTTGGACAGTTATCAGCTCACCTTGGGGATGGAGGTGTTGGCCCACCCCTCTGCACTGCCCAAGGGCACAGGTCCCTGTGCTGGCATGGCAGGGGGTGCAGTGTCCCCATGCCCCCTGTCAGACACTGATTCTGCTCCCCCATCCATCCCACCCCAGCCTTTCCAGCAGCCTCCCAAGCCCATGGCTGACCCTGCCCTGCTCTGCTATTGCTCTAGAGCTGCCCAGCCATTGCCCAGCCACACCCCAGGACAGCCCTTCCTCAGCTCCCAGCCCAAAGCATCACTGTGGCCCCTCTGGGCACCACTGGCCCCTGCTTATTTCTGGTCACTGCTCAGCAATGAGGTCCCAAAGGGTGACAGCAGGCTGGGGGCAGGCTCTGCACAGCTCCCAGCCTGGGGGGCTGCACCTCCCTGCTGCCTCCAGCACCCCCAAATCCCCTCTGCCATAGCTCATATGGCTGCTCTCACCCTCTCCAGGGGCAGAGAGGGGCTTGGTGATGGTCAGACAGCAAGGTCAGGGCTCTGTGATGTGACACATCCAACACCCCCCTCCCCATTTTATGGATCCTCACCCATCCACTGACTCTCACTTGGCTGCAGGTGTAAGAGGGAAGCCTGGGCCAGATCATTACACTGTTCACAGCAAATTCAGAATTACAGAAAAAAGCCCCCTCCAGCTTATCTGACATTGTCCCTGCTCCGAGGAGGAGGAAACCATCACCCTCACACCCAGCCCGTGCCTTGATGAGCCCTCCAAGGGCAAACACAAGGTTGTGCTGCCAACACAAAACCATACTGAGAAGCTACTTTCCCCCTCAAATAACAGAGCATATCAGGCCCAGATGGAAAAGACAAGAGCATCAGATTCTGCTGACACTCACCATGCTCCCAGCTGAGAGAAATGGCCTCCTGGTCCATTCCCCTGGGAGGTTTTATCTTAAATTAAGAGCCCTGCAAGTCCTTATGTTCCAGTTAAAATTTAATAAAAGCATAATTAACTGGAAGTGAAAAATGAATAGGCTGAACTGAGCTTCCATCAAGCCCAGGAGTGGGCAGGGAGGTGAGGGCCACTTGGCTGAAACCTCAGTCAGTGTGAGCTTTCCAGTGAGCTTTGCACACAGATTTATCACTAGGGTTAGAGAAGTTATTTTGGTTTGTGGGTTTGTTTTCAAATATTTACTCTGCCAAACTTGCTCTCCAGTCTGAGGAGGCAGCAGAGAGCACCCCCAGACCCTGGCACAGCCCCCAGCATGGGTGCAGGGCAGCTAAAAAATAAGGGAGAAATGGGGCTCTGGCCCCAAAACCTTGGATATAGAGACACATTCCTTGTGTGAGGGCAGAACAGGAGGTGAGGGAAGGGTGTCAGACCCCACAGGAGCCTCGGGGGAAGCAAAAGGGGAGGCAGAGGGGGTCCAGCCGCACTATGGCCCCTTGCCATGGTCTCAGCATGACTCCAGGCTCCACTCTCAGCTCTCAGAGGGGCAGGAAGGGCTCAGCTCTGAGAGGGTCAGGCTGTGCTGGCCACCATGGTCGCTCTTAATTAACGTGTTGCAAACACATTCCTGACCATAAAAAGGCAGGGAGCTCACGGAGCCCTCCCCTGGCGCTGCAGGGGTTGGACACAGCTCAGCCTGCAGGCTGCCCCGCTGCCACCCTGAGGAAGGGGTGGCCCAGGACAAAACTGCTGCTGCTCCCAAAGCAGCTCTGGCTCCCCACACTCATCCCCTGAGCAGGGAGAGGCAGACAGTGAGGGAATGCTTACAGCCAGGCTGAGTGGGAGGCTGGATTTGGGGAACAGGGACCTGGTGGCTCAGGTTTCCCTTTAAGTCAGGGAAATGAGGGTCTGGATTCCCACCTGGGAGCAGCAGAAGTTACCTGTTCCCCCAGGGAATCATCACCTCCAGCTCCTCCTTACTGCAGATACCAGCCCCCAGCAGCCTCCTACCCCCATTCCTTCCTCCAGATGCAGCCAGGGCATCGCTGGGATAGAAACAATGCAGTCAGCTACTGGTGCTGCTGATGGAGGGACCAGGACATTTTACATCCCATCTCTGGCTGCATCTGCCCCCCAGCCCTGGTCTGGTACAGCTTTCCTGGGGCAACAGGCTGACAGCAAAGCCCAGAAAGGCCTCTTTTGGTGGTGGCCATGCAGAGGCATTCCCAGAGACTCTGGAGAACAGGATGTGGCCCTATCCCTGACCCCTGGACGATCTCACAACTTTTCTTTGGGCTCTGGTTGGCACAAAAGCATCAGCTCAGGGAGGATTTCAGCTCCTGCACACTAAAGCTCAGGTGCTCAGTAAAGCTGCAGGCAAAGCTCCCCCTCCCCTCTCCTGGCTTTCCCTGTGACTGTTCCAGGTGAATTGACTCACCCTGGGAACAGCTGCAATAAAACATGTTTTACAGCTCAGCATGAATTCCACGCACTCTGCTCAAGAAAGAAATTCATATCAGACTGCTGCAGTGTCAGAAACAGATCCAGAAAGATGGAATCCAGCTCCTTCTGGTGAATGTCAGGGTGTGTATCCAGCAGACTCAACACTGCATGAAACACAAATCAGCAGAGCTTTGCTTGTGTATAAAACCCTGCCCGGCGCCTGCCAGCCTCCAGAGGCTCTTGGTTAAAAAACAGCAAGTACAGGATCTCAGGTTTCCACAGACATTTGAGATTTGATAGCAGGAGGAAGGTTTCTGCAGGGAGGGCTCAGGGTTGGCACTGTAAGCCTGCATGGTCAGACACACAAAAACAGTCAGGTGCTGGTCAAGACTTGAACTCACACTGTGTCCAGCTCTGGGCTGGATGAGCCTGTCACAACTGCTGTTTTCAGGCATTTGCTACACCAGGCTAAGAGCAGGCCAGGGGTTCAGAAACGGCAGGAGCTACCTGAAAAACATCTGTCTGAGGAGGCAGGCAGCTGGGTCTGCCACAGCACCACCTGTGCTCTCATCCAGGTTCTAACATCCAACAGCTCTTCCGCTGCTGGGCTGATCAGACCCCAGCAAACTCTGCTGTAAACAGTGCTCAGGTGAATAATGGACTTGCTCCAAGCTGCAAAGCAGCAGCTATTGTGAGTGCTCCTCGCTCTATGGAAACCCTGGGTTTCAATTGTTGCAGGCAAACAATGGAGCAGGCAGCAGGAGAGGGAGAGGGGAGCAGGAAGTGCCTGGCCAGAGAGCACAGGTACAGCACAGGTGCCCCAAGGCCCTGAAAAGCCTTGGTGCAAAGTGTCAGAGTCCAGCTCCCCTCTCAAAGCCTGCCAGGAATGCTCCAAGGCACGAGGGAGAGCAGCACTTGCTCTTCACGTGATCCCCACAGTTAAACAAAGGGAATGGGCTTGGCTGCTTGCAGGGAGGAGATGCATTGGATTTAGGAAGACAGGAGACAAAGAAAAACAGGGATGGGAGGAAGGTGCTGAGTGGAAATCACTATGGGAACACTTGCTCTGCCTCAGGTCAATAAGGAGCAGCACCCAGCCAGGCCACAATGGAGCTCCCTCTGCTTCCACTGCTCTGTCACAGCTGCAGGCCCTGCCATCACCCCACTGCCACTGCCTCACGTGGCACAGAGCACTGGCACAGGTCTGGCTTTGGGGTAAAACATCCCTGTACATGACTGGACTGCAGCCCTGCCAGGCACCCCCAAACCCCAGATTCAGCATTGAGCCCCATGACTGAACTAAATAACAGCTGAGATTAACAATGTGAAGATAAATTGGGATCCTACAGAACTGAGATTCCCAAAACCCATCAGGGAAGCAGGTGGCACCATTTGGAGCTCACAGCCTCCTGCCTCTAACAAAAGGGCTATACCCATGCAGGGTTTTTTTGGTAGTGTATTTTTCTTTCTTTTTGTTTTTAAACACACTCCCCCTGTCTGCTGCACATCAAGGAATTAACACAAACCCAGGTGAGGGGGATGTGCCAAGATAGGAGCCCACAGGGCAGACTTGGCCTTATCCCATGGATCCAGAGCAAAGACAGCCAGGAGTTAGTGTTTCCACAGGTTTATAAATCTGATAAATACAAGTATAACACCCTGCCCACCACAATGGGGCAGGGGAGAAGGGAAGGGAGTCCCAAGGGTTGCTGAGAGAGCACTGGCTCGTACTTGGCAGCTGGAGAGTTCACGACAGCTGGGAATTTATGCTGACGTGTCAAACAGCTTCTCAATCATCTCCCCCACCTGGTCAACCTGGTATTTGATGTATTTCTCAGGGTTCTTGGTGAAGGGCACATTGCCAAATCTACAAAAGAAAACAGGTGACAAACAACTGGAACACAGCAAAGAGACCCACTGGTGCCTCCTCTGTCACAATTCAGCTCCAGCACACCCCACTCAGTGACAGAGTATCCTGTGCAGAGCAAGTGACCTGGTTACAACTGGCCTCAAGTTTTACATCAACAGCGCAGGGTGGGCTCAGGGCTTTGTGCTCACTGACCAAGGAATCAGGGTGACAGCAGATGTCTGTGAATACTCAAGGTCAGCCTGGGGATGTGTGAGTGTGCAAAGTAGAGAAGCTAAGACAGGACAATAGAAAAGTGGCTTGCTCAGGCTATGCAAGGCCCCAAAGACCTCAGTAAATCCAAAGAGGAGAGGGCAGTGCTGCAGGAGGTCTCACCTGCTCAAAAAGGCACCATAGGTCTCTTTCACAATGGTTTTCTGTGCCCGGCGGATTTTGTCCCGCTGCTCCATGTCTGGGATTGCCCAGGCCTTCTGGATCTTACACAGCTCCTCCAGCCCATCATTAAAACCCTGTCCAAAGAGACTCAGTGAGCAGCCCATCTGCAATCAGAGTCTGATGCTCCTTCCCTCCCCTGCTGATCACCAGAGGTCTCCTCCTCAGGCAGATCTGTGTCCCAGTCAAGCAGGGATGTTCTGACACCACCCAACACCTCCTTACCTTAAAGCGCTCCTTTATCATCTGCCTCTCCTTGTCCTTGAGCTGCAACAAGGAGGGAAAGGATCTTTTTTCATCTCCAGAAATAAATATCCAACACCAATGTTTGCCCACAGCTTCCCATCCAACCTACACAATACCCAGTACTTGGTTTGGATTCCCTCTCCTAGAGCAGTGAAGAGAGAGGTGCAGAGACCAGCACACCCTGCACTCAGCTGAAACAGGTTCAACAAGGATAATTTTTAGCCAGAACACACATAAAATAGACTTTTTCATTGCTCTTCCAGCCCTTTCCAATGGAAGGTCTCAGGTTTCTGAAAATCCAAAATAGAGGCATTGCTCAAGTGGAGATACAAGAATGGAGGCAGAGATTAAAAGACTTGATGAATCTAGGGCAGGGGAGATCAGAAGGCACGGCTGCTGTCCACTTGTGCCAGCCACAGTGGTCACTCTACAGAGTGATACTGACATGAGATACAAAGGAGGTTTCTGAGAATTTTTTATGACAAAGGAGATGGTGTTTCTGGCAACTTCTGTTTTGTCAAGCCTATCCTTGCCCATCCTCTCACCTTCACTCCTGGCTGAAAGACAGGCAGGTTTCTCTCAGAGATGTAATCTGTCACCTTCAACCAGCTGCACGTGCAATGAGATGGGAGAGAAGCAGAGAGTTACTCACACATCTACCAGAACACCTCTGACTTCACCTGTAACCCAAAGGCCAACTCAGACAATACACACCCCAAATCTTCCCACAGTGACCCTTTCTCAGGATGGATTAATTGCTTGGAAACCAAACATAGTGTGCTTTGGTTTTAGCCAAGTTTCTGGTTTAGGTGAATCCCTCCCACTGCTCCAGCAGCTCCCAGAGTGCCAGAAGCAAGGCAGAGGCAGAGGATGTCACTGACCTGCGCTGGTAGGTCTGGATCTGCTGCTCAATGAGCTCCCGGTAGGACCTCTCAGCTGTTTTCTGTGTCACAGCCACCAGCTGGATCAGCTCAGACCTGGAAGAGCAGGAAACCTGAGGAAGCACCTGAGCCAGCTGCTCTCCGAGCTGCTCTCAGGATGGCAGCATTTCAACCCCCACCACCAAGTTCCTTTCAGCCCTTCACAATAAAATGTTCCTTGAAATGTGCAAACTGGGAGACAGAAGCAACTCTGAGTTACTTTCCACATCCACATCCTCAATCCTCCCAAGATCAAAGGATTCTCTAAAACCTAAGGCATCTCCTAATGCTTTTATCTTCCACTCTCAGGTAATGTGATGTTTATTATACTGCAAAACCTTCAAAGAGGCAGTTTCAAGGATGAAGAAAAAGCAGATATGAGGCTGGCAAGTAAATGCTCTCAATGCAGAGCTCCAAACCCATCCAATCAGCCTTGGACTTGAGGGACATTCACTCAGGACACACACTTACTTCTCCAGAGATTTCAGAATGTAGTTGTAGTTGTTATGCAGAAAAATGGCACTCAAAGCTGGGTCTTCATAAACCTTGGATTTGCTAAGCAGGTTAAGCTGCAGGTTGCCCAGAACTTTGCCTTAAAGAGAGAAAAACACAGAACAAGAAGTTTTGAACTGAAACTTATTATTGACAAAGCAAACCAAGCTGTGGGCCCACAGCAAAGTGAGCAGCGCATGCCTGACTGCCTTGCACAAAGGCTACAATCACATGTGCTTAACAGTCCTTACACAGATTTTCTTCAGCAGAGCCTCTCTGCAAACTGCTGCCTTCCATGCCTTGGCAATGGAGGTGCACTTTGGGTTCAGAGGAACCCCCAGAACCTGCCCCAGTGCAAGCTCAGGTCTCAGAAGCTGAAGGACCTGCTCTCCATTGTAATAGAAAGAGAAACCACTGATGTCACTTTTTTAACCTCCCCTTTGGCAGCTGGGAGCCTTCATGGGGCTGAAGGTGACTGGTTTAAGGGAACAGCACTGCAGCACAGTGAGCTGCTGCACTGTGCTTTGTCCTGTCCTACTCTAACAGCCAAACTCCCAGTGTGACCCTTTTTTCATCAGACTCCAGCTCAAATGTGGAAAGATCACATGGAGAAAAGACACAGCCTGTGCTCTTCACCCAGGAATGAGCCCAGTGAAGGCATGTCCATGGAGCAGAAGCAGGAAGCTGATGCCTTCTAGGGGCTACCTAAAAACAGAGGCTCAACAAAATTAAAAGAATAAAAAGCAGTTATATTTATTGAAGGGCCTTCAGGTACATTTCAGCCTCCCTCCTTTGGGGCTACACCCAAAAATGGACAGGGTCATTTTCATACTTTTAGAAGTTTGGTCTATTTGCATATTGGGGGTTAATCTTCCAATTACAGTTTTAGGTAATGAAGTAATTTACCCAAAGTTTGCTCCTCCCTCCCCCCAACTCAAATTTGTTTACATTTCTTGGGGCCTGACACACTGAGGTGTCCTTGATTCCCAGGCCCAGAGAGGAATTGTTCTGTCTGACCAAACTGGGAAAGCAGGAGCTAACACTGTATATGGAGTTTAGAGTAAAACACTAAAGAATTGCAGGATTACAAATAGATGAAAAATACAAAAGCTAAAACCCTAAGG
>NW_005054370.1:2104117-2118956 GCF_000277835.1 Geospiza fortis | reverse complement strand
CTGAACTCTGAGCTGCAGCTCCTGGCTGAGGAGCTGGTCTCTGAAAGGAAAGTCTTAGGCCAGTTAACATGCCCTGGGAAGAGGGGGGTGTGTGATCAGCCTGCCCCTATTCCTCATCCCTGTTGCTATGGAATTAGCTTCCACTGACAGTGAAATAGCTCCTGCTGCAGAGCCCACTGCCAGCAGCTCATCCAGGCTGAGGGGGCAAGAGCTCTGCACCCTCAGTCCTTGTGTCTGCATCAAATGCAGAACACCCTGGCAAAAATATCTCCTTCCAGGTGCTCAGGAAACATCCTTTTGATCAGAAAGAATCATAAAACTCCTCCTCCCCATCCATTCCCCCAGCCTGAAAAGTGTTGGTAAGCACTAGAAACTGGCAATCAGAGAACAATGAGCTGGAGCTGTTAACAGCAAGCACACAGCAGTAATTGAAACAAGCAGAAGGGCTCTGGAAAGCTTCAGCCATCCCCATGGTTGCTGACAGGGCCTGCCTGGCTCTGGGAGGGACTGTGCCAGCATGGGAGGCTGCCTCTGCAGGCAGCAGAGACTCCAGGCTGGCACATGCTCCTGTCTGGAGATGCTTTTCTGCCCTCGAGGGCTTGTGGGCATGGGGCCCACAGGACACGTGGGGTGGCCACCTCCTCCTGCCCCCTCCAGAGTTTGGCAGCCAGACCCAGCTCGGGTGGTCTGAGTTCAGCAGCACCCCATGGGAAAGGCCTTGAGGCTCCTGTTGCTGGGAGCTGGACAATAAGGAGCTGAGTGCATGTGGGATAAAGCATGACACCAGCTGGGCCAATCTGCCACCTGTGCCAAAGAGAGTCAGTGCCATCAGTGTGTCTTGAGCCTGTTTCAGCTCCTGTGGCATCCCTCATTGTCTGCTGCTGACAAGCCCTCCCTATTCTCTCCAGCCCACTGGCAAGGATTATTTACCCTCCCCTTTTCCCCCTTTTCAATTATGTGTTAATTTATTTACAACTGCTGGAGGATAAAGAATTAACATACATCACCAGAGTCCGAGGCAATATGAACAGGTAGGTGTGGTAAGTTTGCTTACCTCTGGGATCTAAAGGAATATTGTATGTGTCCCCAAGAACTACAGGGATTAGGCAGAGCAGAGAGAAAAGGGGAGGGATGAGAGAGAAAAAGAAATGCAAAAGTGCAAAAAGACAGGTTAGAGACCACCATTCCTTTGAGAACAAAGCAGATATTAACACAGAGCAGCCACAGGCAGGTGCACAGGAGAGCAGGCAGGAGTCCCCTCAAGGCCACAAATGGAATGGAGATCACAGAGGAAAGGCAGAGTCCAACCACCGTCCCCTGCTGGAGACATTGTTTGCATTGTCATTGGTTGTATTTAGCACAACACCTCATTCCAAATCAGTCCAAACCCACTTTCAAGGCAAAGCTACCTCAACTCTATGCTGACTTTTCAGTCAGCTAAAAGAGATCTCACTGCAAGACAACATGTCAAGACTTCCAAACAGTGCTGACATCACCATTCAGGGGACAACATGGGAAACAGCTGGTTGTTCCAAGAAAAGATTCAGACCAATTCTTTGGCCAAGGAGAGAGAGCCAAGGCCCAGAAGGGCCTGAGCACAGTGAGCTTGCAAGTCAAAAAGGCACCAGGCAGTGCTAGAAGAGATGGGGCAAAAGCAGAGACATCCTAGTTTGAGTTGATTTAGAATTAGCAAACATTTCCAAGCAGAACTTCGCAGGTAACAGTCTGGAAGCACCTCTGCTTCTAATGGGCTCTTTAACCCTCTCCAGTCTGTGCCTCCTCAGGGCCCTGTGCACCCTGAATCTCCAGTCTGCTCTATTCCAACCTCCTTGAAAGCACAAGCTCTGCCAAGAGCTCACTGGAGAGCCTGGAGCTGCTGCTCTGCACAGAACCAAGAATCCCACTCCTGCTAAATGAGCAACTCTCAGTTTCTGATCTATGCATTTATTTCCAGTGGGTCTCTTCAGCAGCCTGGAGAGCAGAACTAAAACTTGTCTCTCTGATAGGATGCACTAATGCACTCTCTCCAGAGTGCCAGCCTGCCCATGTCTCAAGGCTGAGGAGATTCTTGCTGCTGCTGTTGTACTCTGAGCAGAGGATGGTGCTGCTCACACACAGAGCCCAGCTGGAGCAGCCACCCTCCCGCCAGTACAGTCACACAGCACCAGGCCAGGGCCAGACTTGGAGCTAAAAGACCCCTCTCAGAGCACACCAGCAGTAAACACCATCCTCACTGTACCTGCCAGGAGCAGGGAACTCTGCATCCCTTGGAATTCTCCAGACAATCAACTGTGTGGTCAAGGCAGATCAGAGGACAAGACAAACCACAGGGGGAAGGACAGGAGGAGAACAAGCTCACAGTGCATGTTGAGGTTTGGTCACTTCAGGGAAGATGTCCAGGAAATCTGAGGAAGGAACTGCATGCCCAAGCAAGCCCCATGCATGTGTGTACCTTGTGATGCCAGCATGGCACCTGCTGTCTCCTGGAAATCCAGTAACTGCTGTAGGAAAAGGATGGCCTGGAGGCAAAGGAGGGAATTTAGGAGCAACCAATATTACATCTCCTGTGCTCTGCTATTAAGGATCATGAAGAACCACTTGTCCCCCCACACTTAGAGGCATTCAAGAAACAAATCACTACACTCCTCTGAACTGCTGGGTTTTCCACACACAGTCCCACCATGGCTGAGCAAGGATCACCAGCTCATCCTGCCATGGAAACCAGGTAATTGTGTAATTGTTAATGCCAAGACACCTTAATTTAGGAAGTCTCCCTACTGCTCTTTTTAAAACTCCTCCAGAAGCTGTTTTCCACAAAGCATGGTTCAAATCATCACCACGTACATTGCTGGTGAGTTCATGAACTGTTCCATCTTTTGGCATGTTGTACTCCTTGTCTGGATCATTCTAAAAAGAGAACAGAGAGACATAAGGTGAGCATGGAAGGGGAGACACCTATAGTACAACTGCTGCTACAAGTGAGCTGAAGGCTTCACCATCCAGCCACTCCCAACACCCTCAGGCCCAGCTCTTGCAGTGCCATCTCCTGGTGCTCAGAAACCAGAGCTGCCAGGCACCAGCAGCTCAGAACCTCAGGGCTCTGTTCAGCATCACACCTTCAGCTCACCTACCATTCACCAAGCCCATCTTACACAGGAACAGCTTAACATGAGTCCTCCAAAACGTTTCAATGCAGCAATTTTCTGTTTAAATAGGATTAATTCTGAGATAAATTTGGTATCTATAGAGGCCTGGATGCTCATGTCAAATTATTTGTAGGATGCCTGTTAAGGATCTTAGGCAAAGGCCTTCTGTGTTTGAAACCAGCACCAAGCATTTGGTATTTGACTGTCCCAAGCATTCCAGCAAGTTCTTGCTTCAGTCAGAAACTACATGGTCTCATAGAAAGCTGAAAGCTAAACAAGGGGTTTTGCTCCAAAAAACCCTCTTCCAAGCCTGATCAGAGACCACTGAGGAGAATCCTACCTTAATATTGTCTGCAAACTCTTCCAGTGCCTTTGCACCAGTGGTCTCCATGGAAGTGATCAGCCCTGGCAGTTTGTTCTTAGTGCCTGCTGCAGTTCCCTGGAATAGTTCCACAACAGATCAGAAAAGGAAAACAAAAAGTATCTGAACTTCCACCCAGCACCTACCCTACCTCACTTCCCACCCCAGCATCTCATTCTCAGCTCCCCATATGCCAGAAGAATATTTACAGCACCATCAACAACACATGAAATCCCACATTCTCCAAGCAGAAAGGGAAGATATCATGGTGGTCCATCAGGGTCAGAACTTGAACTGAAAAGAGCTGCTGCTGAGAGATGCTGAGTTGCTGCTTCACCAGCTCAGATAGGAGCAAGGTGCATTTGTGTAACTGCAGTCCATACTGGGGAACAGAAGCAGCATGGCTTTGCTCAAAGCCACTGTGACAATCCATTTCAAAAAGTTCTCCAGATAACACAAGCCACAGGACCCTCTCCAATCCAAATCACATTTACCTGCAAGACCTGGTCAAATTCTGGCTTCATCTGCTTGAGATGCTTCAGGATGGGGAAGATTGTGAGCACAGCTGAGTAGTCATGTCGGATGATGGCTTTCCGGGCAGCTGAGACAATGTTATCACCCTCCATGATCAAGTTATCCAATGACTCCTGCAACAAAGCCAGAGACTCATGAGGAAGGAACAGGATTCCTGCCCAGGCAGCACAAAGGGCTCAGTGCAGGACACCCATTCCTGATGATCATTTGGCTGATGCATCATTTGGGGTACCAGTGAGCACATGTTCTCCAGGCTCTGTGCAGGCCCTGGCTCCCTCAACAGAGGCTCAACTGACCTGGATGAGAGAATCAAAGGTCTTCTTCTGGTGGTGCTCTGGGACAATTTCTGTCAGGAGCTGGTATTCGCTCTGGGCCAGTTTGACAAAGGCACTGACGCAGTGGATATACGCGTCGATCTCAATGTCGAAGACGTCGTCCCTCCCTGCAAGGGCAAGATGCCTTTGGTTTACACAAGGAGCACGAGGTTCTTCAGGGAAAGTCGATTCTGGCTTTGCACCCATCGTGTGTGAGAACAAGAGTCATCTTCTCACCACTCCTGCCCTGGGTTTGTGTGTGGGAATCTCTGAGTACCCTGCAGGAGGCAGGAAAAGCCACCCGCAGCTCAGGAAATGCACATCAGGGCACCACCTCTTTCCAGCCTCGTGACAGAAGTGAAGTTTGGAGCTCTTCTGGGATGCAGACTAAATTTAATCAAGGGCTTGAACACAGAGTACTAAACTCAGGAAGGTCTGAGGTGAATTATTCAACATCTCTGCTTGTATTTTTAGAATTCCTTATCTCCATCTGTCATGCAGATGAAGAAGTGCCATTTGGCATCAACATTTCTGGGAAATAAAGGCTGTCCTGGAAGGCAGCTTCTTCCCGCTTGCAGAAACAAGATAAAAAACCAGGCTGATGAACATTTACATCTTATGAAGCAGGAATATCAGCACAGCTAGGTGAGCTATCTGTCACACAATGCTGCATACAAATGCAAATATCTTAGCCCTAGAATATGAATATCTCAGTCAAAGATCCATCAAAGATCCTACGTGGTAGGCATGAGAAGTGATATAAGGGCCAGCACCAACTGCTGGATGTGTCTGCAGGACAGACAGACAGACCCCATCCTGCAAGACAGTAAGATGACAGAGAGGCCTTCTCTAACCTATAGGCTGCTGCTTCTTCTCCCAGAGACTTTTGATGGAAAAAGGACCAATTCTTCCCCATGCTGACAAGGTCCCTCAGGTTGATATTCCAGAAGTTTTAGTCAGCAGAGGAGACAGACTGCCTGCCGTGCAGTGGTGCACTGTAGCATGTGCTGCACTGCTCCCTTTGCTTCAGCACCAACAGACCAGCAGCCACCTACAGGAAAACGTCCCTCAGCATGGTGACCTTTGCTTGGACAAAGTTGGGCTCCTTGTCTGAGGACTTGGGAGGGGGTGTGATTAGTAGCAGTGAATTCTACTGAGAAGAGCCAGAGCTTCTTAGCCAGAGGAGGCTCATGCTTCAGGAACAGCCCTGGCTGCACCATGAGAGTGGAACACACAGCACAGGGAAGCAGGGGGGACAGCTGGCTCCCAGTGCCACCCCGGTACTTACCCGCAGCCGGCCCGTGCTTGTCACCCAGGGCATCGCAAAGGTGCTTAACGCGTAAGTCATGCTCATGACCTATGAGATGGCAGCCGGCACAAACAGAAGGTGCAATTTATCCAGGGTGGTCACAGCAAGGATGCTCACTCTGGCTGGAAGCTGCTTCAAGCCTGGCTTATTTGATCTGGTGGACATCTATTTCCCTACAGTCCCAGGAATGCTTCCTGACCAAATCCTTTTGTTGGGCTATATAGCAGTAGCAACCCTCTAAAACCTGATGAGAAGTGTGAGTTAAGCTGTTTCTTGGACCACAAGAGTCCCTTGAACCTCCTGCCATATGTTCTGAATGGGATTGCAGGCATCCAATTTTAGAGTCCAATTTTTACCAACAACCATTAAAAATCCAAACTCAAAGGCCCTCTTCTGCTCAGCATGAGGATTTTCCCCCATGTGAGTGATGTTAGTCAGCATCTGGGATTTGGCAGCTACAGCACAGGTGCTGAAGAGACCTGCTTAGGATGGATTCATAGCAGGAGGCAGGAATGTCTTAGAGATGCTTTGAAGCATCTTCTCCCTTATCTGGCACAACCTCTAGGAGCAGAGGAGGTCAGAAAACAGGAGTCAACCATTCAGGCAGGTCTGCACAGAAAAGATGTACAGGCACAATGCACTGAGCTACCTGTGGTCCAACACTTCAGCACCAGGTTTGGAAAGGTCACTAGAAAATTGAATGTCTCAAAGTCCAGGCAAAAAGAAAAGAGAACAGAAACACCACAAGCAGATGTTAGCAGAGCTTCCATTACCCAGGTGGCTGTGGTGGGTCAATGTTAAGGTAACATTCCTCTCCACCTCCACTCATGCTTATGGAGATTTTGAAATTCAGATAGTTAATTCTGAATAAATAGAATAAAACAAAAATAATTTGGTTCTACCATCTCCTTGGTTTCAGCATCTCCTTGGTTCCCCAATCTAATGCTGTCCACCAAGCACTGAACTAATGGAAGCCCCACCTGGGAAAGCAAGGCTGATACACAGAGAAAGTCAAGGGTGAAGTAGCTCGAGCTGTGATTACCTTCCATAGGAATGAGGTTAGAGGCCCCCTTTTTCCCATCTAGACCATGCTGAGAGTACTGTTTCAGAAGGTTCTGAGCCTTACGGATCGTGCCTGTCACCAGAACCAGAGAGAAGAGACAAGAAGACCTAGAAAATGAGTGAAAGAAAACAAACCCAGAACACCAGCCCTCCACCAGCAAGTCACCTGGGCCCAGCAAGAGGATGCTGGGCAGCAATGAGGATGCTCAGCACGGGAATGTGAACCCCAAACTCCTGTCCAAGTGTGCAGATACAATGGCATTTCCAGAATGCTTCCCTGCTTTGAGGCTGGGGGCATAAATTCCAGTCAGTGATACAGAATCAGTTTGGAGACACAGCACAATATGGCTGGGTGATAAACACAACCAGAGAAGGGAAGGCATGAAGCTCCCTTCTGTGTAAAGGGTTTATTGAAGTTGGTGCTCTGCATCCAAGCACAGAGGGTTTGCTGCTTTTCCTCAGCTGTGGAAGCAGGGCTTTGCATATGGACAATTCCTGTCTGGCAACATGTTGCCTACTCCTCAGAGCCACAACTGCAGTCACTTAGTACAAGGTGCCTTTCTGAGGGGTATTTTCTGAGCATAATCAATAAAGAGCCATCAGGAGCCCCAGAGCCAAGACAAGGAATGGTACAGGAAGCAGTAAAAGGGTGACAACCTCTGGGCTTTTTTTGCAGCAGCAATTCCCATCCCAGGAATCCCAGAATAATGGATGCTGCCCACCCATGTGTAACTTGCACTAAGCCACCCTAATCCCCAAGACACTTCTCTTCTAAAGAGCTGCAAATCAATTAAAACCATGGAAAAAAAATGACACTGGGTTAAAAGATTTATACTTTAAACACACAAAAACCAGACAGAACTGAACAAAAGGCAGTGCTGGATATACAGCTGGAAAGCACAAAACAAAGCATTAATGTGACAACTGAAGCCTAGGCAGTGTTTCCACATTAAAAGGTTAGTTGTCATGCAACAAGCTACAATTATCACAAGCACACCGACACCCTCCCAGAGCAGACCTTTGCTGTTGCCTGCACAACAGGGAACTGGAAGTTTTGGGAAGGTGGAAGGGGTTTCTATAGGAGACCCAAATGAAACAGAACTGGGCTGAGTAAATGAAGAAGCCAAAAACATAAAAATGCTGCTGCCAAAATTAAGAATTGTTCTTCCACTATAAAGTAACAAATACTTCAAGCATGCAAAAGATCTCTACTTCCACCACTAACTGTGAGCCCCAGTGTAGCCTGGAAATGAGTGCTGGCTGCCCAAATGCTGAAGGGAGCCCAGGTACACACTGCTGCACACCCCTGGAGCAACATTCCAGGGTGCAGGACAGCTCCATCCCATAAAGGGATTTATGGCAAGGGAAAGGAAACTTCAGGTCCCCCAGACAGTGGGGAAGACCAGGAGAGAGAAGCTCCCCTTGAATTACCAAACTGCCTTAAGCTGGTGCACTTACTAAATGACAGAACATGGCTCCAAAAATGTAATATTTCCCTGGTAATATTGTCCTTCTATCAGCTCAGAGTGTTCTCAATCACTTTGTAAAGAAATAAGAAAATCATATCCATTAAACACTTTCTGCTAGCAGAAAATTCCTCCCCTCTCGACCCACACCTGGGAGATGGGAAGGATGGGAAGTCTCACACCCTTGCTGGCTGATGCATTTGCTCCCAAGCTTCTGCCATATGATCAAATGAGGGCTATGCCTCTTCTTCCAAGCTTCCTGATGCTTTTCACACCCTGCATCTCCACTTTATTCTTAGCTACTTCCAGAAACCTCAAGAGCTTGGGCACACCAGCAAGTTCCTCTGAGCAAGGAGGGCTCTTCCTTACTGCTGCTCCCATGGCCCAGCAGCTGCAGAACAGCTCAACTCAGGCACTGTTCTTCCACCTTCCCCATTTTCAAGCATTTAGGGGGAGGGGAAAAATACAAAGGAATAAAAATAGAGGGTGAATTGGTGTGAAAACCAAGCAGACAGTACAACTGCTGCTGCTGTGAGCAGGCTCTCACTCCACAGGTATGCAGTGGATGTTTTCACAGCCCACCCTTGATGGTTTATTCTCTTTTTCAATTTTTTCCCTCTTTTTCTCAATTTCAGAGCTGATTATGCTACATTTTATTGCATAAGCACAATTACCTGTGTTTACTGACACACACCGAGTGTTCAGTGTCTGGGGGCATCACTTCAGTGCTGCTGGATCCCTCTGACTTGGCATCATAATTAGGCTTTAATGGATTCTGGTGGAAGCCAAATGTTTTTGTTCCACGATTGTTTTCCTCTATTAAGCACCTCCTTAACCAAATGGGACTGTGTTTCAGCTACTAATAAAAACATCACATTCAAGCCAGGCAGTGATCAGTGTGGGAAACAGGAATGGGCTCTTTACTCTGCCACTCAACCTGCCTGTAGGCACCACCTCACTGGAGCACTAAGGAAACTGGAAAAGAGCTCCCCTGAAGTCTGCAAAGAGCCTCCAAAGGTAAAAAAACACCTGAAACCTGTGCTTCTGCAGCCCAGTTGCTCCATGGAGTGGGGTCTGAGCATGCATGAGACATTTTTACAAATGCTACTCATTCTCTTGTTTCTCTCTTCCATTAGGCAGTTTTCTATCCAAGCAGCAGGGCAACACATCCTCTTTTCTCAAGCAGCAGCTGCAGGAATCTGCATGAAACCAGACAATGCCCTCTGGCTTTTGTAGGCAGCCAGGCCAGGTGGCCCCATCCCTCCCCAAAAGTGCAGAGCTGCTGAGCTGCCTGCTGCTCTCAAGCCAAAAGAGAGCACAGGGTCTATAGGCATCACAAAGAAACTTTATTTGATGCACATATCAAATTTGCAGCAGGATTATTTGGGAACCTGAATACACCTGCTCTCTGAGAGGGAGTGCTGTCATTCCAAACATCAAGCTAAAACCAGAAAAAGCCCACAAATCATCAGCTCAACTTGACCTGTCAAGTGTCACTTAAAAGGAGACAACTGTGCTTTAGAAGCATCTCCAGCAGTCAGATTTTTACCTGCATGATGTAATAACAGGAGACAGCACAGGGTACATCAACAGACAAAACAGGAACAGAGAGATGAAGACCCTCTGAAACAACACATGGATATGGAGCATGTTCTCTAGAATTCAACACAGTCCCTGGGGCTATCTCTGCCTTGTTACCCTGCTCCTCATCTTCCCTTTAGCTTTTCTTGTGCTTTGTTTTGTGGTAAAAAAAGCTATAGCACATCAGATTTAGTTTGTTATTTACCCCTTGCAACAGGTTAAAGTGTGCACTGGGGTGTGCACTGGGATATTCTTCCTCAAGGACCAAGGAAATCAAGTCTCTTGTTGGAACTGTCAGAAAACCACCTTCTCTGAAACTCAGATTGGCAGAACTTGGCTTTACTTACTGAAATAAAGTAAAACCTTTGTCCAAATTGAACAAAGGCTAAACCCAGGGGACTCAAACACCACCAGGTAATGTTGCTCTGAAGAGAGCCACTGTGCCAGTGTGAAGGTGGTGTGAGACCTCCACCTCAAGAGCTGTACTTGAAAGCTAATGGAACTGCAGAAAAAACAGTGAATCTGTGCCTGAAGACTACTCTCCTCCATTTTTAATTTCACTGAAGTACAATTCAGCAGTCATAAGAGATGGTTGCTGTATGAGGTTCAACATCCACTGTCCTTCAAGAGCTGCAGTCTGGTTCTCTGTCTGCTTCATGAAGATTGGAAACAAATGAGCCACTATTTTTTCTTGACATTACAATAACCCAATGGATCACTTGAGACACTTTCCTTCATGCATCATCAGCTCCCTAGTGCATTCAGACCATGCTCTACCTGCTCCATCTCACAAAATCCAATTGAGCTGGGCAAAAAGACATGAAAATCTTCTGGCACATCTACAGCTGAGGCTTTCTTCATGACAAGTAATTCTGGATGCCCAAATGCATCCACTTTGGAGGAGTCCTGTTTGTAGGAACTTGTGCTCTCCAACATGTGGGCTCCTCTCTATGGAGCATCCAAGATCTCAGACTCTTTAAAAAAAAACCCCTAGGATTTTTCAATATCTGCCCACAAAACCAAATCATCTCCCCCATCCCTGACTATTTATCTAAGAGCACTGGGGAGATACTATCACTTGTGAGGCTGCTCAGAAATGTTTGCTGACCATGCTGAATTCACAGCAATAAAAACACAGGAACCTTTTCAGAATCAGGTGATAACTGAGAAGTGTTGACCAAATCTGAAATATCTGCAACCTGAGCTTCCCATGGCTCAACTACAGAATCCCACTGGCACCTTTCAGTGCCTCTGAGCCTTACCAAGTGGTCCTCTGCTGCCAGGGGAAAATTCACTGAAATTCACAGACCAATTCCATCAGCTTTCAGGGACAGCTCCAGGGCACAGCAACAATGGCACAGATTGATTTTAAAAGACCACAGGGGTGATGTCTGGATGCCACAGCCTTCCCCCTCCAAATATCCCAGGCACACCCTCTGCTGTAGCAAGAAGAGGCCCAGCAAAGCCTCTCCACACACAGAAGTGAAGAGAGCGAGCACCAGGGCCAGCACACACACACATAGACACACATTACCTGGGATGAGGACTGCATTCACATCAGGATTATAAAAATAAACACAACACAATTAAAATGGGTATTTCTTCTTCCTCCCTTTCCCCATCCCATCCATTCCCAGTCCCTACCCACATTTCTTACTATTTTAAGAGTATTTGGACAACACAGGACAAAATAGGGAAGGGGAGTACCGGCCAGGTAAACCTACAGAAATATGAACTATTCTGATGTGATCACTGTTACAGAGGAGACAACAGAGTGCTGGGACACAGAGGATCAATATCCCTGTGCTGGCTTTTGCTGTTCCTCTTGGCTGTGCTCCCACCAGATGGCACATTCCAGAGATGGGAACTCCAGCCTTACACTCCCAAATTCCAGAATGACCAATCTCACCAGCTGCATCAAATGCAGCAAAACTGCATTGTGAGGAGAGAAGGAATAATCCACCAGCCATGGTCACAGCTCATCCTGAGACAGGCTGAGGCAAGAGCTTTAAGAGCCTTTCTAAACTTCAGACAATGTTGTATCTCATTTCTATAGGCACCTAATTAATCCCCATCTCAACTCCTGGGGGCTTCTTGCTTTCCAGCACCATAATAATTTATTCATAGCTAATGATTGAAGTGAGGTGTTTTATCAGATATGAGCTATCTATTTGCTGTGGCACGGGCTATATTCCACATGCTGAGGATTTTACCTGAGGTGTTCTAAATCAAATCCTTTTACAGCCCACTCAGGTCTCTTTTTACTCATCTCCTTTGTTAAGGAGATGTACACAGGGCCTCTCTTTACAGCACCCAGAGAGCAGACCTGATGGCTTGACAGACAGACAGAGTCTGTAATCCCAATGCTGAATCCAGAGCAGAGAAGTGCTTACCTCCAAAATCTCACCTAAATATCCTAAAACCACATTTTAAACACAGAGATACCTCAGCAATGAGAAGGCCTGAGGATGTGTTAATACCCAGTGCAGTGATCCCTCCTTGGGGACTCACCTGGTCTCTTGATGGGCTTTTTGGTGGGGGTGTCCTTCCTTTTGTTCTGAATGGCAGGGGAATATGGCACCCCTGAGGAAGAGCTGTTCTTACGGAAATGGTCCTTCAGCCCCTTGATGGAGCGGTCGAGCTGCACAGAGCGGATCTGGAAGTAAACTGTCATGAAATCTGAGGAGACAAAATAAAAATGAGATTATAAGCACACAAGGAATACTGTATGGTAAAGCAGACACTTTGTGCCCCTGCAGGGACTTACATGCATTGGTGTGGGACCCCAAGTCAGCATCCTTCCCTCCCAGAGCCTCCTCTATTTTCTTCAAAAACTTCTTCTCCCTTCCCCTGCAATCTTCATTCCAGCCCTCCCACCACACACAACATTAATTCCACCACTATCAAGTGGTGGAACTGACAGGAGATATTTGTGCAAGGCATTGTCAGTTCAAGTGCTCTGTTTCCAGCATGAGAGACTTCACACACTTTTCAGGATTCAGGGCACTCGGGAATTTAATGAGGTGATTGTCATTTGAAAGCAGAATGCAAACTGACTAATAAAATATGCTCTGTATGCATGAGTTGCCTTTGATCATGGAAAAATTCCTAAGAAGCTTTTAAGGATGTTCATCATACTTGGTAAGCACAGTAATCCCCCCCTTCAGGAGTGAATCAGTGAGGTGGGGGGTGATTCTTGGAGCTACATGAATATGAAAGTTCACATTTCCTGTACAAGTCTACAAAGTCACTCAATCCTGAAGGAAAAGTTAATAAAGGACTATAAAGCTCCAGGCAGTTCTTGATGCTGCAGAACAGGAGAGGAGACATGTACAGACTGAAGAAAGTCTGTGCTCCTTCCCTCTTGCCCTTGGTCACATTCCATACAAAGAGTTCTGGTCATAAATATTTCCCAAATGGGAATAAGTGCCCAGTGTCTTGCACATTTATAAAACCTGAGCACTGGACAGCTGGAGCTTCATCTCAAGACATTACAGGTGCAAGTGCAGTGGATTTTTGCTACAGGACAGACTTTGCACTAACATAATTTGTGCTTTGTTTACACAGCTCATTCTGTTCAACCAACAAACCACTGCTTCAGTCTCACTACAAAAAAAAAAAAAAAAACAAAGCAGGATCTTCAGTTCAGGTGCTGGAAAGACTCAAGTACTCAGCTGAAAGGTGCCACTAAGGCATCACTCATCCTGCCAGTGCTGCCTGGTGGCCACAGGGACCAAGGGGCAGCAGCACCCACCTTGGTTCCTGCCGTTCTCCACCAGCCAGCCCGAGATGCGGATGATGTCGTGCAGGACGCTCTCCGGGAGGTGCTCCAGGGACATCTCCTCCTGCGTGTCCATCTCCTCATCCCCACTGATCAGGTCCAGGATCAGGATGGATGGCACTGGCTTGGTGTGTCGTGTCATCAAGCTGCGGAACTCCGACTCCAGGGACTCCTTGCCCCGCTCAAAGAGGGATTTCTGGTACAAAACAGCAAGACAGAAGAAGAACAGGACTTTTGTAATCAGTCACTCAGGAGTATTTCTGCATGAGAATATCCTTCCTAACCACTGCCAAATACTGCAGGCTTCAAACTCCAACCACACCTGTATCTGAGAGACTTTTAAAGTGAATTAAATTTAAGAAATGCTTGGGAGTTGTTCAAGTGGGATTTAAACAGATCACCTATTCTGCTCTAGCAGCTGAAGGACTGACAAGAGCTGCTCAGGAGTTTCAATCAACTCCTCCTCCACAGGTGCAAGAGCTGCTTTCAGAGTCCTCCTGGCACAACAGAGAGAGAGCAAAATGCCAGGAGTAGAAATTGTGCCCAGAAGCCAAAGCTGTGCCCAAACACCACCTTCCCCAGGCAGCAAACCCACAGCCTCTCCCAGCAGGGGACAGGCAGCAGGGCTGTGTCTGTCCCCACAGCTTCCAGGTCCATCACCCACCACACGGTTCAGCTCCGGGCTGTCGGGGTTGTTGTCCTGGAAGTATTCCACTGCCTTCTGGATTTTGTCCATGCAATTCAAGTATTCCTCCAACCTCCCCGTGGGGCTAAAAATAAAACCAGAAATGAAAAGTAGTGCCCCAAGAAGCAAACAAACAAAATAACAAGAAAGCACCAAACCAGACTCAGGATAGCAATAACAAGGGAAATCTCAGCTCCCTTTTCTTCAGCTACTAGGAGATCATGGAATTCCCTTCTGCCTGCACTCAGTGCCACAGCAGGATACCCAACCCACAGAGCAAGTGCAGAAGCACTGATGATGGAGCAGCACACAACTCTCAGCCTTGCTTTCCTCTCCCCGACAGGCCCTGATGGGAAGGCAGAGGGAACTGTACATCCCATCTCAGACAAGAGCCATCCAACACCATCCCAGACCAGGAGGCTCCAGAACAGCTCTGGTACATCCTGGATGGGCAGGGAAAACCTTTGGGAAAAGGGCAGAGGAAAACAAGAGAAGCCACCAGTGCTCATGGAGATTGCAATGGCAGCACCTCTGCAAGATCTGGAAGAGATCCCAACGCAGAGTCTGAGCTGTCTTTGCCTGTGGAAATGGCTGAATGTC
>NW_005054370.1:2102172-2104107 GCF_000277835.1 Geospiza fortis | reverse complement strand
TGTGGGAAGGGTACCAAGCATACCAAGGGTGTGTGGAGTCAGCTTCCCCACCTCTATCTCAAAAATCCAACAGGATGAAGCTCCCAGCAGGATTTATCTGCTCAACTCACCCTTCCTTGATGATCTTCTCTGTGTCCTTGGCCACGTGGTAGTAACTGATGACATGATCCAAGCAGGACAGGGTCTTCTCCACATTCTCCTGCAGGCGCTGCAGGTTCTCTGTCTGCTTGTGGACAGGGATGATGGAGTTCTCCAGCTTCATCAAACGGCTCTCAAAGGAGGAGAGGATTGAAACCTACACACCCAGAGAGAAACCAACAGCTGAGGACTTCCTTCCTATGGAGAGGGTAGGACTTAGAGCAGGAAAGTCAGGGATCTTCAGGGCCTTGCTTGTCTTTTTGGGCTCTGCTACTAATTTGCCATGGCTCCTTAGCAGCTGTTTCCATCTCTCTATGTCCTGGTTTTTATTAACAATCACAAAACAGATCATCTGCCATAGAGACATGGGCCAATCCCAAATGAAATGCTTGCAAAGAGTGAAGATAATATTCCAAGACAGCAAAAAAGACAAGCAAAATTCTATTCACTAACAGAAAATAAATCCACAGGGACTGCCTGGAGGTGCCCCATGTGAAAAGAGCAGCAAAAGCACAAACCAGCAGCCCCTGTGCTCCACATTGAGACCCAAACAGGAGCTGTAACAGGACCAGTCTAGTGAGAACCTTCTTTTCTACCAGACATTTAGTTTTTAAAGAGGATCATGATAGTGCTTCTGACAGCTAGGAAATCACAGCAAGCTCATAAAAGGGTGCCTCAGAGTCACCTTTTCCAGGCCAAAAGGTAATTCCTAAGAGATTCACTCCTATATCCTGTTTTCCACACTTCTCTGGTGGTACCTCTGACTTTTTAAAAGCACTGAGACCAAGACTGGACAGAGTATATAACCTGAGGGCTTATGAGCCATAACAACACAATAATTACTTTTTTACCTTTACACAGAACACTTATAAAATAAAACTCCAAACAAAACCTGAATTATGAACCAACAACACGATGCTGATGCACAAACTAGTCTGAGGTCTCTTAATACGTTTTCCCCAAGAGAGAGGACTGACTGTAGCAGAGATGAGGCCAACAGCTCAGCTGAGCCCTCAGCAGAGCAGGAGAGAAGCTCAGTATTGAAGCATTTCTCAGGCTTCCCCTTTGCCCAGTCACTGAAACCAAAGTGGTTCATTGCTCCACATCCCTCAGGTGGGCACAACAACAGCCCTGAAAACGAATAAACCTAAAAACCTAAGACAAAGTAAAGCCAGGCCCAACATTAGGACCTCCCTACCATGTTCTTGGTGAGCTGGTCACTCTTCTCAAGGCTCTCTTTGATAAAGGACAGAGTTTCTTCTTCCTGTGAGTAAGATGAAAACAAAAATACTCCTAAATTCTGAACACTAAGGTTTAAGTCACTAAACAGTACACATAGGTCTTGACCAATCTTGTAAACTCTGCTGCAAGCCATGTTTGGTCTGATGCTGATTGTGTAGCCACATTTTAATATTGTCACCTCTTAACAGAAATCAGGGGGAGTAACCCAAGGTGGGGACACATCCTGTAATGAGTCAGGGAGTTTATGAATTCATTGTTTCCCTTCAATGCCATGAGCTTCAGCACAAAATACAATTAACACCTTTCCCACTGAAGGACAACGACTCAGAGCACACATTTCCCTGCCACAGCACAACACAGGTGCTGCACCGGCACCTCCCAAATCCGCCGGGAACTCAAGAGTCCGATGCAAAGCAGCCACCGAGGGCTGGTTTTAAGTCATTCAAGCCCACAGCTGGGGGGAACAGCAGCCCGCATGGGCTGGCTTTGAGTCCCCAAAGGCCGCAGGCAGAGGGGGAACTGCGGCCTGTCAGGGCTGCTCTCACCGGCTGCACC
>NW_005054370.1:2099107-2101849 GCF_000277835.1 Geospiza fortis | reverse complement strand
GGGCATGCGCGCAGAGCGCCGCCGCCATCTTGAGAGTGGCGCCGTTCAAGAAGGGCCTGAGGGGGTGGCAGGGGTGACGGCGCATGCGCACTGCGCTGCCAGCGGCCATCTTGGGGTGGCGGGAGGGCTGCGCCGCCATCTTGGGAGTGGCGCGATGGGTGCAGAACCACAGGATCAATTATTTTGGATTCCGAGATCATCGAGTGCAGCCCGTCCCCAACACCCCCTTGGCAATCAGACCATGGCACCGAGTGCCACGTCCTGTCTTGAACATCTCCAGGGGCAGTGACTCCGTCACCTCCCTGGGCAGCCCATTCCACTGACTAATCACAATTTTTGTGAAGAAATTCCTCTTCGTCTCCAACATAAAGCTCCCCTGACACAGCTTGAAACTATGTCCTCTCGTCCTGAGCGTGGCACTGTTGTGTAAAACTTTCTTAAGAGACGATGTTCTTTGATCTTTGTGTACTTTCAAGGCTAATCAACAATAAAGGAGATTTAATCCGTGAAAGATGTAACAGCCAACAAGTTCTGTGATGTCAAGCTGTCAGAAAAACAAATTTCATATTGGTAGAATTGCCTTGTTAAGGTTTAGGGTTTGACATTTTTAAATTATCTCAGGGGTAGGTTAACAAAGCTGGGGAAGAAGCATGTACTATGATAGTGGGCACAAAGAATGCAGAATTTACAGGCCATGAGGACATTTGGCAGAATCCCCCAGATAAGGAAGAAATTTATAAAACCCATTCAACAATTGGGCTGAATCAGCTCTGAGTAACTATAATTCCAGCAGATCTAAGAAACCCGCCAACCCAAAAGAAGAGAAAGACTGAACACGTGGACTAATTAGTGTGGCAAGTGAGAATAATTTCCCAATAGAAGACAGAATAATAATTAATAAGAGAACTATGTAACTTGTAGCAAATTAACACAAATTCCTTTGTTTGCTAAAATGTATAAACAGTAAAAGGTCTGGATAGTTGTCATGGCTTGATTTGTGGAATCCCAATGAGCACCTGGGCTTGTGCAGCTCTGAAATAAATAATCAATGTCTCTTTTGAGTGTGTCATAATTGGCTTACTGCACTGGGGGTAACAAATCTGAATTTGTGCATAACAGATATGGAGGGAGAGTCCAGGAGTTTGAGCCCAGGGAAGTGAAATTATAAAAAGTGAGTTTGAATTATGTCAGCCCACACCTGTTCTTTATCCTTTCTAGGGAATGAGGTTATCCCACGGGGGAGCTGCTCCCTCACACAGCACGGGGAGATGGCCAGGGGTGTCACACACTCTGTGTCCCCTAAACCAGCCCAAGCCCAGAGCAGGGAGTGGTTCTGCAGCCCCTGCAGGTTCCCCAGCCCCAGCTCCTGCTGTCCTGCTCCTCTCCAAGGCTCCTGCCACGCACAGGGACTGCGGTGTGCCCATCCATCTTCCCCTTGTCAAACCTCCCCAGGATCCAGAGAAAAGCTCTTTTTTTATTCAACAATGGATTTCACAACCCACCCTGTCCTGCTGCCCCTGGATGTGCCCAAGCTCTGGCTCTGTTTTTTCCCTGTGTTTTGTGGGATACCTGATAAAGGGGATTTGAGGGTCTCAGAGAGAAGATCTCTGTCCAGGCTCAGCACTCAGCACCTTTTGTGCTTCCATACACTGGGCTGGTGTGATTGGCAAAGATCTTTCTCCCAGAACAGCACATCCACATCTTTCTTTACAGCATCCCATGCTCTTTCTGCCAGCACTCGCCCCTTCATTCAAAGGGCAGCCAGAAGGAACCTCCTTTGGGGAGCTGTTGTGTGTGTTTTGCCCAGTAATGCTGTTTGTTTCCTGAAAAACCATCAAACAGGCTCCCTCACCCTTTATGGACAGTTCCTCAGAGCAAAGTGGGATAGATGCACCCACCTCACATGCCAGCTATGTGGGTGATAAGGAGGGACTAAATGTGCAGAAATAAATGCACAGCATTCTATAAAAACTGCTGGACCCTGTGCAGCACCACATCCAAGAGGAAGCAGGAGAAAGAAAAAATAATAAAAAAATAATAAAATAATAAAAATAATAAACAAAACAAAAAAGAATGCTGGTCAAACAGAAAGAGTCCAAGGGGTTGTTTTGGGTAAAAGGAAAAAGAAAGGGTAGAAATGCAGCAGTTTGAGCTGATGCCTCAGGTTTTAGCTTTTATATTTTTCAGATTCTATTCTGCTTTAGTGTGTAATTCTAGGCTTCATATTAGGGAATGGTGAGCTCTCTGCACAGAGCAGGGAGACAAAACACTTCCTGCTCTAGCTGGGGACCAAGGACAGACCCAGATCTCAGGCCCAAGAGCACAAACAATGTGGATTGAAGAGAGAAAACAAGAAGGATGGGACTTCATGGGCTAAAGCTGGAATTGGACAAGAACAAGATTAATGCATCCAGGAGCCTCAGAGAGGGCTTTGCATTTGATGTGGGAGAGGAGAGAGACCAGAGTATGGAGGAGTCAGGATTAACGCCGATATGCAAATGGAGCAGAACTTCTGAAAGTGAGAGATCCCCTGACCAGTCGTGCATTTTGTGACCATTTTGGTTCATCTTGGGTGCAGCCCTGGCTGGGCTCTTGTGCTGCCCAAGGTGCATCCATTGAGGAGACCCTTTTAATAAATCCCTATTTATTCTTTAGCTCTGCCCAGCCTGCACAAGGCATCAGAGCGTGTGCTAAGGAAGGCAAAGCACCCGGGTGTGTCGGCGCTGCCGATCCCCGCGGGGC
>NW_005054370.1:2091269-2098864 GCF_000277835.1 Geospiza fortis | reverse complement strand
AAAAAAAAAAAGGAAAGTTTTTTCCTTGTAAAGACGTGTCCATAACATTAGAAGGACTTATTTTCCTAAATGAACTAAAAAACCCACTATTTTAGAAGTGAAAAACTGACTAAAACTTAAAGTTTTATTCCTTTACATTATCAGCACAAAAACCACAAAACTTCTCTTCTCTTCTCTTCTCTTCTCTTCTCTTCTCTTCTCTTCTCTTTTTTTTTCTTTTTTCTTTTCTTTTCTTTTCTTTTCTTTTCTTTTCTTTTCTTTTCTTTTCTTTTCTTTTCTTTTCTTTTCTTTTCTTTTCTTTTCTTTTCTTTTCTTTTCTTTTCTTTTCTTTTCTTTTCTTTTTTTCTTTTTTTTCCTTTTTCTCTCTTTCTTCTCTTCTCTTCTCTTCTCTTCTCTTCTCTTCTCTTCTCTTCTCTTGTAGAGAGAGGTACTCTAAAGGTTTTGTCCTAGTTCTTATTACACTTTCTTTTAGTTAATAGTAATAAATTCTTCTTTATATCCTTTTAAAGTTTTAAACCTGCTTTACCTTTCTCCTAATCCCACCTCACAACAGAAAATTAGTACATTGGTGATTAACCAACACTAAACCCACCACGGTCAATACCACATTACCCAAAAAAAAATCTCAAAATTAACAAAACCTCAAATTAGCAAACCAAAATCACTACAGTGCCTAACTAAGGGTCGCATCCTCAGCACAGTGCTCGCTTGGGGGTTGGTGGTGAGAGAGTTAATGAGTCCCTTTTAGTGCATTCGCTACACAAAACTGGTTCCAGTGCTCCGAATTCCAGGAGCCCGGCTGGGCTCGGAGCCCGGCGCCCCCGGGGTGTGGAGGCTGCGGGGTTCGAGCAACGGCCCCGCTCTGTTGTTCAGCAACGCGAGCTTGCACCACCACAGGCATGAGGAAGTGGCACCTGCTGGCGGGGACGTGACAGTCCTTCTGTCCGAGGACAAGGTGTTCAGGGCGTTGGCCACCCAAAATGCCGCTGGAAAGAAAAGGGAGCCTGATTAGCAGGGGGGGAAACTGAGGCAGGGAGGAGTTTTGTTTTGCCTGCTCAGGGCATGGCAGGGAATTGCTGGATAGACCCAGATATCCCCCAGATTCCTGTTTCTACTGATTGCCTTTATGGTGGCAAAGGTCATTGCACAAAAGTGTGACCTTGACAATATTTGGAGAAATTGAATTAACAGTAGCTCTTAAAACAGGGACTTTCTGTCCCCTGCATTGTGCCTTGGTACTGCTCATCCCAGGAGCAGTTCCTGCATTAAAATATAGTGCCATTTTGTAAATAATAAAACATTTTATTGCAAAAAAAAAAAAAAGAATTATGCCTGCTCTTACTTTCCCACTGGCAGGGTTAATCCTGCTCCTGCAAGAGAGGACAGTGAGGAGGGGATGCTGGGGATGCAACAGGGCAGCAGCATTCCCGAGCCACAGGAGCTGCCTGAAGATGCAGTGAGGGCAAAATAAGATTAATGCAGCCAGGAGCCTCAGAGAGGGCTTTGCATTTGATGTGGGAGAGGAGAGAGATCAGAGTATGGAGGAGTCAGGATTAACATAAATTTACAAACCTTCCATTCTGGGCTGCAGGGCTGTCCTGGACTGTTCCCCCATGGTGGGACCCAGCAGTGCCCAGGCTGCAGGAACACTTGGGGACAGTCACTGGTGTTCCCTCCTCCCCAGACACTGCCTGTTCTGTCTCCCCTCACATCAGCTGAACACAAAAAGTCACCAATCTTCAGCCAAATTCATCTTCAGACATAAAACCAATAGCTCTGAGCTGCCTGACAAGCCCCCAGTTTTCCCTTCCAGAAAGGGTTATAAGCAGGGAGCCCCTGAGAGAGGGAGTGAATGTGCACAGGCAGGGTATGGGATGGGCATGGGCAGGATATGGGATGGGCACAGGCAGGATATGGGATGGGTACAGGCAGGATATGGGATGGGCACAGGCAGGATATGGGATGGGTACAGGCAGGATATGGGATGGGCACAGGCAGGATATGGGATGGGTACAGGCAGGATATGGGATGGGCACAGGCAGGATATGGGATGGGTACAGGCAGGATATGGGATGGGCACAGGCAGGATATGGGATGGGTACAGGCAGGATATGGGATGGGCACAGGCAGGATATGGGATGGGTACAGGCAGGATATGGGATGGGCACAGGCAGGATATGGGATGGGTACAGGCAGGATATGGGATGGGCACAGGCAGGATATGGGATGGGTACAGGCAGGATATGGGATGGGCACAGGCAGGATATGGGATGGGTACAGGCAGGATATGGGATGGGCACAGGCAGGATATGGGATGGGTACAGGCAGGATATGGGATGGGCACAGGCAGGATATGGGATGGGTACAGGCAGGATATGGGATGGGCACAGGCAGGATATGGGATGGGTACAGGCAGGATATGGGATGGGCACAGGCAGGATATGGGATGGGTACAGGCAGGATATGGGATGGGCACAGGCAGGATATGGGATGGGTACAGGCAGGATATGGGATGGGCACAGGCAGGATATGGGATGGGTACAGGCAGGATATGGGATGGGCACAGGCAGGATATGGGATGGGTACAGGCAGGATATGGGATGGGCACAGGCAGGATATGGGATGGGTACAGGCAGGATATGGGATGGGCACAGGCAGGATATGGGATGGGTACAGGCAGGATATGGGATGGGCACAGGCAGGATATGGGATGGGTACAGGCAGGATATGGGATGGGCACAGGCAGGATATGGGATGGGTACAGGCAGGATATGGGATGGGCACAGGCAGGATATGGGATGGGTACAGGCAGGATATGGGATGGGCACAGGCAGGATATGGGATGGGTACAGGCAGGATATGGGATGGGCACAGGCAGGATATGGGATGGGTACAGGCAGGATATGGGATGGGCACAGGCAGGATATGGGATGGGTACAGGCAGGATATGGGATGGGCACAGGCAGGATATGGGATGGGTACAGGCAGGATATGGGATGGGCACAGGCAGGATATGGGATGGGTACAGGCAGGATATGGGATGGGCACAGGCAGGATATGGGATGGGTACAGGCAGGATATGGGATGGGCACAGGCAGGATATGGGATGGGTACAGGCAGGGTATGGGATGTGTACAGGCAGGGTATGGGATGTGCGCAGGCAGGGTATGGGATGGGCACAGGCACGTTCCCTTGGCTGTTACATGCCCATGAACTTGAAGAGATGAGACAGGAACCAAATCCTGCACAGGACTTTGCCTCCCTGGTAACACCTGAGCCCTTCTGACTTCACTTTGATCCTGACCTGGTCCAGAGCTCTGCACTGTGCCCCAGGGATGTGCACTGCACTGTGCCCTAAGGATGTGCACTGCCCTGTGCCCCAGGGATGTGCACTGCTCCCAGAAAACCAGGTCCATTTGGGCTTCAGCAGCTTCCCAGCCATTCCTGTGTGGCCCTGAGCAGGACCATGCCAGTGCTGCTGCTCCAGGGAAGGATGTGGCATGGATGGAATCGCCCTGACACAGAGCCTAGCAGGGAAATCCCTCAAGAGCCCTCCCTGCTCCTTGCAGGAGGGAGCTCAAGGCAATCAGCCCCTCCAAGGCTGGCCCCAGAAGCCCCTCCAAGCTTTCAACTCTCACAGACCCAAGCTGTGCTCTCCTTCCCTCTGGCTTTATTTGCAGAGGGAATTAAGGTCCTGCTGGGAAAACCTCCCCTGTGCTCTGATAACTGCCTGCAGAGCCAGCTCTAAATGGCTTTTTGTAAATGAAAGTCCAGGATTAACGAGGTTCCCCTCGTCACTGTTTACTCAGTGCTCTGCCAGAGTGAGGGGAGCAGGACAGAGACCCCTGCTCTGGGCAAGCCCCTGGGGCCACCAAGGAGCTGGGACACACTGGGGACTAGCAAGGTGCCACCCAGCACCTGGCAGAGCCACCCAGCACCTGGCAGAGCCTCCCTGGAGATTCCCAGGGGGGTTTGGGATGGGTGGGATGTGTGTGCACGTAGCAGGAGCCTTGGCCTGGGACAGGGCATCTCCAGGGCACCGAGTTTTGTGAGCTGGGGCCAGCCTGGGGGATGATGCTCATTTTCTTCCTCTGCCACGTTGCTGGGGAAGGAAGGGGGGTGTTTGCCATGCGGGTTGGTGCTGGGCACACATCCCCCATGTGACAGGAATCGGGCCTGCAGCAGAAATCCACTCAGGGATGGCAAAGAGCTGCCTCTGAGGCCCTGGGCTCTGCTGAGGGGTGCAGGTCCAATGAGCCCCGTGCAGAGGGGACTCTCCTCAGTCATCCCTGTCTGCCTGAAGCAGGACAAGGGGGTCCTGCCTCTATCTGCTGCACTCCCAGGGGCTGGAGCCACCACAGCCACCCTGCACAGCTCCGACCTTTGGATGTTTGCACATTCCTGCCTGTTAATGTGTCTGGTAACCAAAAGCTGCCAGGATGGAGCATTACTCCTCCCAGCACTTGCCAGGCTGCTCCCTCCCATTCCCCAGCTGAGAATTGGCACTGACCCCATACTGGGAGGGAGCATGGGCTCCCCAAAGGAGCAAAACCTGATGCCTTTGGTAGGAGTGAAGACACCAGTGAGCCCCAAATGCTCCCAGAGCTCTTGGGGCAGGCACAGTCACCTCTCCCAACCAGGCATGGGGAAAAGGAGCAACGTTTCGGAGCACAGCAGTGCTTCCCTCGGCTGCCAGGCTGGCACATTGCCCACCAGCACGGTGCCAGGCCAAATTCTTTGCAATTTCTAGGTCAACACCCGCCTCTCGTAATGCCCTGAGCCCTCCTGCTGCCTGTGCCAGCCTCCAGCCCAGTGGTCCCTGTGCACAGGACAGGAACATCCCAAAGGATCCATTCAGCTGCAGCTCATCCTGGCTGACCTCATCTGTAAGCCCCCAATATTTGTCCCTCATTGCTCTGAACTGGCCCATTCCCCAAATGCTTGGCTCTGCAGCACCCACAGGAGAGCTGTGTCCAGGCAGTGCACAGCCTGCAGCCTGCCCCTGCTTCCTCCCTTTCTGAGGGGTGTAAGACCCATCCCAAGGACACAGGCACCAAAGGAGTGTGCTTGCTTTGGATTTCTAAAGCCATTTTCTCACTGTCATGATGGCAGTGAAAAAAACCCCCACAATCTCAAGACATGGGACGGTCCTAACACTCCAAACCTGGAAATAAATCACCTGGAAAAACAGCCTTTGTAAAGAAATCCCCGTGGCCCCGGCGCTTGTTTGCAAACCGGCCAAGTTTCGACCTTGGCATGACGTGGCTCCCCAAAGAAGGAGGCGATGCTGGCACGGCTCCGGCAGCTCAGCCCCTCCACCGGGGGCTGGCTGTGTCCCCCCATGCCCACAGGGACCCCTTTGCAAGCATCAGCCGGGCTGGAGGAGCAGGAGCCCTGCAGGGCTGCAGCCCCCTACCCTGGCGTGCATCAGTGGGGCGCTGGGGCTGAGGATGAGGAGGAGGAGGAAGGGGCAGCCGAGCATGTCCATGTGCCGGCTCTTACGCAGGGGCTGTTGCATTGTGGCTGCCGGCACTCCCCCCCTCCCCTGCGCAGGGCAAGCCCCGGCCTGCCGGGACATTGTGCCAGCCGGGAACAGCCACTGGCAACAGCCACTGACCCGTCCTGGGGCGCCCTGGGGGCACAGAGGGACACGCGCACCCGAGGGGACTTCTGCTGGATGGGCTCCCCCTGCCAGAGGGTGCTGAGCCCCACACACTGCACAAGGGCAGGGCTGAAATAGCTGCAGACCTGAGAGAGAATCAGGTTCTGAGTCACGTCAGCCCTGCCTCAGTTTCCCCATCAGGGTTCTGAGAGTGATCCTGGCTGTGTGAGTGCCCCAGGTGCAAGGTCACTGCTAGAAGAGCAGGGCAGGGGCTTTGCCCCCCTCTCTGTTCTCAAAGCCAGCTCACCCAGCACTCCTGCAGCCCCCACAGAGGCGCTCACATCCAGCCTGGTCCCTCCCAGCAGAGCCATCCGAGCTGTGGGGCTCAGCACAGCCTGTCTGCAGTTTGCTGGGGCACCTCCAGAACATCAGGTATAAAACACTACAAAATCAGCATCACAGGGCAGGGAGTCCCTGAGCCGTCCCCAGGCACTGCTGTGAGTGAGTGCCAGGCTGCCCCAATGCCATCCCATCCCATCCCATCCCATCCCATCCCATCCCATCCCATCCCATCCCATCCCCACCAGGGAGCTGCTGTCCCAAGCAGATCTCCCTGTCCGAGTGTGGTTCCCAAGGGGTTTCCCATCCATGTGAACTCCCGGGTGCATGTTTGGGAACCTGGTTTTTCCCAAACTTTAGAGGTTTGTTCATTGCTATGCAAGGCGAGTCTATTCCCTACCCTCCTCCATCCTGTTTCCCCCTTCTCCCCCCTCACCACTCCAACCATCCCAGCCCAGGATGTTAAAATGGGCTGAATTTTTTTACGATGAGAGGGGAAAAAAATTTTTAGAAATCTGGGGATGAAGAGAGAACCCATGAGCTGTGACCTCCTCCAAATTCAAGGCACCAAATCCACACAAGGAAAACAAAAGGCAGCGAGATTAGCATTTCCAAACAGAGCAGAGATGGCCCCAATCTTTGAGCTGTTTATTCTAGGGTTGATTTTCAATATTTAGGATGATTAGCAAGTGAAAGCCGGCTGTTGCCAGAATGGCTCCATGCCAGCCCCACACTCAATGGAGGGAAAAGAAAGACACGGCAAGAAAGGGAGAGAAAAGAAGGGCTTATGTGTATATTTTTTCTCCCTCTGTGAACGCGAGATTGGTTTGAGGTGTCAATGTTTGCCCATCAGGGAGGGATGATGGATGAGGGGATGGCTGGGGAAATAGCAGAAATAAATAATAAAGGAATCATTGCCATGTGCTTAATAACCAGCTGGGGAAGGACCTCACTAGGACAGTGAGCTGAGCTTGCAGAGAGTTTTTGGAGCTGGGTTCTTCCCAGACCCCCTTTGCTGGGTGCTGGTGGATGCCCCAAACCGCAGCCAGCTCTGGAGTGCTCTGGTTCATTGCTTGCAGCAGGGGGACACTCCCAGCGCAGGGTCCCCTGTTGGGGAAGATGGAACAGGAAAGCCTTACAAATATGATTGCCTGGCAAAAGATTTTGAGAATATAGAAACTATAAGCGAGATGGAAATGAAAGCAAGCTTTGAGATCCCTCAGTTACTGAACAACTGGAAAACAATGGTGTGACCGGACTGAAGGTGATCCCCTTTTGATGGAACAACACCCTCTGCTTGCAGACAGCTCCAAGGGTCAGAGCAGACCCTGCTGGCTTGGCAGAAGGGGCCCAAAGAGGAGTTTTTAGGGTTTAAAATGTAACACAGTATGGTAATGTAGTGATTCTTATAGGCTGTATGTAAATGCTATAGGATTTGTATCTTGTACTAGATTAGTTAGTGAAAATTAGAAGATTCAACACAGAAGGAGATTTATTGTATTGTAAGGAGAACGTCACTCTCTTACCCTTTTACTCTCTTACCCTTTTACGCTCTTACCTTTTTTACTCCATTATGCTCTTACTCTCTCACCCTCTCATCCTCTCTCCCCCTCTCTTCTCTCAGCCTGCTCTGAGCTGTGGCTGGCAGCTCCCA
>NW_005054370.1:2083489-2091082 GCF_000277835.1 Geospiza fortis | reverse complement strand
AGCACCCGCGGCTCCTGCAGCCCCCAGTTGCCGCTCAGAAAACACCAGCAAACGCCTCCCCCTCCGAGCTATCTCACCCAAAGAAAGGAAAATTCACGTCCAAGTCGGTTTGGTTGCTTTCAGCTGCTGAACAAAACGGGGTTGTTTCAGGCCTCGCCTGGTGCCTCCTTTATATTCACCCTTTCTCACTTTAAACCCCTCGGCTGGCTCGGGCAGGCTGGAATATTTTTTCGTGGCAAGGTTGTTTTTTTAAGTCCCCTGGCAGGGTGGGGATACTGGAGGCTTCTCTTTTGCAGGGGCTTTGAAAACAGTATTACGTGTTTGTGCCTGGCAAAACAAATTGCAGAAGTGGTCTGAGGGGCAGGGAAGTGCCAGCTTTTTGCAGCCCTGAAGTGCCACCAGTACTGGGGAAGGAAGAAGGGAGCAGCTCTTCCAACAAGGAGCTGAGAGGAGAAGCCAGGGCAAGGAATTCCTTAATGCCTTCTGGTATTCATGGCCCCAATACCCCAAAGCTGAAAGGAAAGCCCAGATCTGCCTCTAAATTCCCCCCTCCTCAGACACATCAAAGCTGTTCCCCCACCTTTTCCCGAGGTCAGCATCCTGCCTTCACAGCACAAAGCACACACAGACCAAGGCAAGAGTCTGTCCTGAGCCCAGGCCTTATTTTGGGTGGAGATTGGCTGGATTGGGAGCAGCTGTGGCAGCTCTGGGATTGGCTGCTGGGGTGCCTTGTGCTGAGGGATCCAGGAGATCCCTGGGGTGCTCCTCATGTGCTCCCCAGGAGAAGGAGGCTGTGTCCTCAGGGCAAGAGGGTTGGCACATGCAGGAGTGGGTGCCCCAAAGCTGGAGCAGCCCCAGACAGGCTCTGGAGGGGGATCTCTGTGCACCTCCTCTCCCCTGTGCAGCTCCTCTCCCCACCTTGCACCCAAAAGGGCTCTGAAGCCACTTGGGCATCCTGGAGCATCTACAGGTCCAGGTGGAGACACAGCACAAGCAGAGGGATCTGCCAGCCCCAGGAGCTCCCTGCAGGGCCAGGGAAGGTTATTCCCAGGGCTGGAGCAGCTCCCAGGGCCCAGGACACCAGGCACAGCCAACATTGTGTCACACAGGTGGTGGGTAACCATTGTCTCACTGAGGTTGGTTTGTGCCTCAGTTTCCCCACAGGGAATTTGCACAGTTGTGCAAGTGGGTGAGAGCTCCTGTGTGCTGGGACTGGGTTTACAAACAGAGCTGGGCTGGGGAAAGGAAACAAGGAGGCAAAAGGGTTTTTTTTTCTTCTCAATTTTTTTTCTTTATTATTATTTTCTTAAATTTGTAAATAACTTTGCATGAAAAAAAGTTAAATTGCACAAGTATCTCTGTAGTTCTCCAACATAATCCCCAAAGCAGGAAAACAGAAGAAAAACAGCAAGTTAAAAGAAACACTGTCAATACAAACAACTACACAGACCCCAAAGCCCCTCCCAAGTGCTTTTGCAACCACAACAGAATCTAAATACAATCTTCAATTTCTTTTGCCAAGTCTAAGACACACCACTAAAATTCCAGCTTCTACGTGCTCCTACCTAAAGGCTGCTCTACCTCTCACAGCCTACAGCAAAGCAGAGGCAAACAATCTGGTTCTTGAGAGCTTCAAGTCAAGTTTCAGCAGAGTTTGGCTCTGCTCCCGAAATATTTCCGAGTTACCTTGCACCGACCCCGCCACGCTCTCGCTGCACACCGAGCCAAAGGGCCAAAGCTCCTCTTTGTGTGGATCCCAAGGTCCCTTCTGGCTGGATGGGACTTCATTCCCACTGCTGTCCCCTGTTGCATGCAGAGTCTTTGGCCTGAGCTCCTGGATGGAGCCTGGATGTGGATTTCTCTCCTCCTCAGCCCCAGCTGGGAGCGTTCAGTGGCTCCATCACCACCAGCTGAGGACCAGCCGTGGGGTTTTCCTCGCACTCAGAGCCTGATGGAAGAGCTGGAGAAGTGAAGAGCAACAGTCTCGGACCAAAAAAGCAGAGAGGGGCTATGTCAGTGGGTGAGAGAGAGGGTTCATGGTGCTCCAGACCCTTTGGCAACTGCAGCAAGGGTTTTGGGTAGAAAAAATACAAAAGCTGGTTTTGGGAGCATCCCCGTCCCTGCTGCTCCTCTCCTGCCAGGGCCAGTTCCTGGATTCTTCACAAAACCTGTTGGTGCAGGAGTCCTCCCTTGTGTGGTCTTGTTTTACAGAACAGTGAGCACAAAACCTTTAAACAGTGAAAATATAAAACAACTCTCAAACTGCATTTCCAGTCTTCCCCTCCCCCCTTAAGAAATTCTAGTGCTAAAAAATATAGATTTCTTTGAATATATAATATATAATAGATTATATAAAAACATCTAAAGAGGCACACTTGCTGAGTTTATAAACCTTTTCTTCTTCCCTAGGCACAAATCAGCTGGGATGTTGAACTTGGAGAATCCAGAAGGGACCTGTATTTTCTTACCAGCTAATTATCACACTGTACCTACCAACTGCACTGAGACAGAAAAAGGAAAGACAGAGAGAAACAAAGAGGTGTGGAAATTGCACTTTAGTCTATCAAACCCTAAGCCACCAGGAATCTCATGTCTTAGATGGGATTTCGCAGGTAATTTTAGCCCTGATGGAAAAGAACCCATCATAATTCACATTTCTTTTTTTAAAGTAAAATGTAAAAAAATAAGTAGTGTTGACTTTCTTCTCTTGAGAAAACTAGAGACTTCTGAGGTGTCCTTTGGAGACACAGCAGGCAGTTCCTGGGGTGGTAGGTTCTTTTCCCTGGTGTTTCTGGGAATAACCTTACAATGAAGCTGGTAAAAGCCACCTCTAGGTGGGCATCTCTAGGAAATCTTGTCCCTTGTAAGTCCCAGCCTGGGGAGAGCATCCTACAAAAGCCTTACAAGAGGCGTGCCAGGCTGCTCAGGTTGATGACATCTGCCAGCAAAGAGGCATCGATGTCTTCAAACACCTGGTCGATGTTGACACAGTTGGAGAGGTAATCGTTTGTCCCTTCATCCCAGGGATGCTCCAAGAAAGTGGTGGCCATGAGGGTTTCATTAAAGTCCAGGCTGTACTGGCTGGATTCAGTGACAGCTTGTTCCTGCCCCTGGGGACACTCCACGTGCTGCCCTTGTCCTGTCCAGTCCAGGTCGCATGTGACGGGGTTGACGGAAGGTGGGAGCTCCATATCCACCAGAGTGGAGAAATCTCCATTGAGGTTGGTGTTAAAGACAGTTTCCCAGTCAAAGACACCTTTCAGGGAGCCCAGCTCAGTCTGCTCCTCCTGGGTCATCAGGGCTGAGCTGGGGAGCCGGGCCGCCTTGGCCGTGGGCAGGGGCGAGGGCTGCTTGCGCTTCTGCCCCGCTTTGGTACCCACGGGGCTCCAGCTCTGGCTGCTGGTGCTTTCCTCAAACTCTTTGAGCAGCTGCTGCGATGCCACGTTGGCCTCCAGGAGGTTGTTGGAGCTGCAGGAGGAGGAGGCTGGGCTGCCAACGTGCCGTGCCTCTGTCTGGACTCTGCCAGAGAAGGCCGGGTGGATCTGCACCGGGGACATCCTCCGCTTCTTGTAGGTGCCGTACTTGAGCCGGTTGGCATAGTAGGGGTCCAGCTTCCAAAATCCACCTTTCCCCGGCTCGTCTTTCTCTCGAGGCACCTTGATGAAGGACTTGTTCAAGGACAGGTTGTGCCTGATGGAGTTCTGCAGCCAAAAGAGAAAGAAACCAAGGCTTGAATGCTTGTTCTGCTGTGGGACCTACCTGTGTGGGGAGGCTGGTGGAGGTTGTCAGCAAGGAACTTTGGGAAAACAAAGCAGAACTGGCAACACCCAGGCATCCAAGGCTACATGCCCAGCAGAAGGTCCCTCAAACCCCTAAGTTTTCCCCCCCGAGCCTCCAGCACGTTTTCCTGCCTCCCATCTCATCCAGCCAAAGGCAGCAGGAGCCAAGGGGTTCAAGCTAGTACTTGCCACCCAATGGGAAGCTTTTGGGCAGCTCTCCTTGGCTGGAAACTGGGGCCGTGGGGCCTTGAATCATGCAGAGCACTGGGAGCAACTGGCTTGAATTGCTCCAGGCATGGAGCTAGGCTGGAGGAGGTTGGAACCTCCTGTGTGCCAGGGAGGAAGAGGTGGGTCTCTACACCCATGTGGCCATGGCCCCTTTACAAGGGGCAACACATGGCAGCTCTGTAGGGGGGATGGCAATCAGGGCCCTGCTGGCATCCCCCAGTTCCACTGTGCCTATTGTTAGTGTTGAGAGGAAAATACGTGGACAAAACATAGGCACCATGCCTTCCCCCAGCCAGGCTGGCACAAATCAGACGGGAGAACACGGAGAGACACGTGCGCTGTTCCACCCTGCGTGTCCCCAGAGGTGCCTCCTGGCCCAGGGAAGCTCAGTGTGAAATCACTGCATCTTCATCAGCCACTGCTCAAATAAGCTGAGGGGAAAAAAAAGGGGGGGTAGGGGGGAAGAAAAGGAGGAGTTTCTGCTCCCGTCGAGCTGTTCTGAAACCCTGAATGTGCCTGGAGTGATGTGAATAATCAGAAAGGAAACTCAGTTATTGGGCAAATAACCCAGCATTGGACTCCACAAAGCCAGGACTGTACTAAGAGATTGGATATGGTAGAGGTGTTTTTTTTTTTTTTAATGTTGCCTGGATATCTTTATGCTTATTCATCCATAATCCGTAGTGCCGAATAGGAAAAACAAGGCTCAATTGCTTAGAGCTGTTGAAAAACATGCACACACACACTCACACACACACAACAAAACCCTCCTCTGGGCTGGAGCTCCTTGGGTTTGTTGGCTCCTCTCCAAAGCACTCAGCTCCCACAGGAATATATCCATCTCCCCCCCAGACTACGGGTGGCATGACCTTTCCAGGCTGTCTTCACGTACGGGAATCGGGATAGGGGATGAGAACACAGCCTCGACAAGAAAGAAAAGGAAAAAAAAGAAAAGAAAGGAAGGGGGAAAAAAGTGAAAAGAAACAAAAGATTAAAAAAAAAAAGGGAAGAAAAAAAAGAGGAGAAGAAAGAAGAAGCAAGAACACAGATATTCCCCCACACAATCCAGGCTGTGGTAACTCCAATTTTACTGTGTAATGAAATTTTACAAGGTTCAGAGACTTGAAAGCTGAATTCTCTGCTGCCCATCTCTCCTCCCCATCCCAAACTTTGCTCAGCCCAGGCTGAATTATTACTCAGCCAGTCAACATATTTATCATTCTTGCCTGCAACGGTCCAGGGTACCCCCTGCATCTCTGCAGAGAGGGATTGAAAACCTTCTTTCTTTTTTTAATGAACACATTTAATTAAAAACGTTGTGAATGCCCAGCCATGAAGTGTGCAGAAGAAAGTCAACTCGTTGGCACCCAGCTCCTGCTTCCAAATCACTTTCATAGGTCCCCTGAGTGTAAGAGGGGGACCAAGATGGCCCAGGAGGGGGACTAGGAAAGGTTCCCTTCCCCATGATGGCCTTCAAAAGCCACTGGAGACCCACCTGCCTGGAGGGAAGGTGGGCAATGCCTGGGCTTTGCAGTGGGGTTCTCCAGCTCTGCTTGGATGGGCACTGCCATCAGGATTAGTGACACACTGCAGATTTGGGATGGGAATAACCCCAGAGGAGGGATGACCCCCCCCAGGGCCCTCCAGCTCTGCCATATCCTAGAAAACCTCACGTGCCAGAGGTCTCCTCGTGTGACAGAGGAGGGCAGTGAGCCAGGGTGGCTGGGAAAAGCCCCTGGGCTTCAGGCTGTCCCCAAAGCTTGTGAGCCTGGGGGCTGTCCCCTCCCCACTGGGGACATGCTCATGCTAGCTGGGGACAGCAGCCCAAATTAACCCCTCCTGGGCTTCCCTCTGCAGCTCTCACCAGCTCATCCCAGTGATGGAGTCTCCTTGGCCTGTCCCTGGGGCCAGGAGCTCAGTACTCTGCCCTGCTTAGAAAGCAGCAGCATTTCTGCTCAGAACCTCCCCAGTGGGATCTCGTCCAACAAGTGGCATCTCCATCCCTCTCCCATGTTCAGCACCCAGGGACACTCGACCTGGCACCCCCTCCATGTGTGCTCAACCCTGAGGGCCTCAGGGCCCCATGAGAACTCCAGGAATGGAGGCACTGAGAGGCCTTTGCCCTGAAGCCAAGAGGACTCTCAGGTGCCAGGAGCCCAACAAGCACCTCCCTGCTCCCAAAACGGTCCTGGCCTCTCCCCCAGCATGGCTCCTTCCCTCTGCCACCCCTGTCGCTGTGGCATTTGTGCCCAGCCAAGTTCTTTCCCATTCCAGCCCTTCCCACTGGAGGCTGGGGTCACTCTTTTCCCTGTGGGATCCAGCAGCCCTGCAGGATCTTGTCCCAGGCTCCACATCCCCTACCTGCCAGGTGGGATCAGCGTGTCGGAAGTAGCAGAAGTTGTCAGTAATCCACTTGTAGATGGCAGAGAGGGTGATTTTGGGTTTATTGCTGGCTTCCATGGCCATGCAGATGAGGGTGGCGTACGAGTAGGGTGGCTTGACGTGAGGGTTGGTCTTGTAGTCGATGTCCCCGGCCAGATGAGGGGGCACAGCCAGGTCGTGGTGCGTGCTGGAGGAGGTGGAGGAGGAGACGGGCGTGCAGGGGGTGTGGCGTGTGCCCTTGCAGGCCGGGTCAGCGGCCAGGGGCGAGCACGGCGACTCGAAATCAACCAGGCTGAACAGACTCTCACTCATGGTGTAACAGTCCTGCGGGTCTGAGCCAGAGTATAACTGAGGCAGGCCAGTCTGGGCCACTGTGAAGTCCCTCAGCCACATGAGGTCGGGCAGGCTGTCATCCAGGTCTTCCTCCACGCCTTTCAATTTGCCCTTGGCTTTCAGTGCTTGGCCTGGCCACGCCATGCCTCCCTCGGTGCTTCCCAGGCTGCACGTGAACGGGAGGGAAGGGATGGGGCAGGTCCTGCAATAACAACAGGGACAGGGTTGAGGTTCCCCAAGGTGCAGTCTCTCTCTGCCAGCCAGGCAGGGTCACCCCTGGGTGCTCCTGGAGCTGCTGGGTGAGACCCATCCTTGGTGTGCTGTGCAGGGGACCTGCAATGCCTGCCCTGAGGGGCTTTAGCATCCTTCAGCCTCGGGGAAATTCCCTCAAACTCCTCCACCTCAGTGTCACCCACTGACCTGCTGCCCAGCAAGCCCTTGGCTGAACAAATAATTAAAAAAAAAAAAACCAACAGAAAAAACCTCAAACAACCAAAACCCAGCCCTGCCATCCCACAAAGTGAGGTTGTTTCTTGGGAACACACATGTCTGGATACCTGGCACTCACAGGACTGACTCTCAGCATTCCCCACCAGGACAAAATACTTTAAAGTTTCCCCCTCTTGCAACCTCTCTCGGTTTGATGCTAATTCTGCTTTTACTTCCCGTGGTACCCAGAAACAACTCAGGGGTGGGTTGGGGGAACTGGTGGGGTCCCACCCCAAGCACACCCTAAGTCAGAGCGAGCAGGCAGCTTCAGACTTTGGGGAGTCCTGCGTCGAGGACGTGAATTTTAACCCGAAATCCCGAGTGGTTGGGCCAGGAGGGAGCGCCGGGAGGGCGCACAGCCAGAGCCGCTCCCCCGCTCACA
>NW_005054370.1:2070746-2083230 GCF_000277835.1 Geospiza fortis | reverse complement strand
GTAAACATCCTCCGGGCACGCCATTGGCCCGCGCGTTGCCATGGGGACGGGGGCGGGAGCCAGGGATGCCGCGGGACCCCGCAGCCCGGGCCGGAAAGATGGGGAGGCTCTGGGGGACTCTGGGGTGACCTTATCGCGGCTTTTCCGTTCTGAAGGGAGCCGTGACAAGGCTGGAGAGAGCCCGAAGGGATGGGGAGGCTCTGGGGGACTCTGGGGTGACCTTATCGCGGCTTTTCCAACACGTGAAGGGAGCCATGTGGAGGCTGGAGAGAGCCCGAAGGGATGGGACGCTCTGGGGGGGACTCTGGGGTGTCCTTATCGCGGCTTTCTTGCACCTGAAGGGAACCGTGACAAGACTGGAGAGCACCGAGCTCAGCCCCGAGAGATGGGGATGCTCTGGCGTGACCTTATCACGGCTTTTTCACACCTGAAGGGAGCCGTGAAAAGGCTGGAGAGGGACTTAGGGTGACAGGAAAAAGGAGAATGGCTTCAAACCGAAAGAGAGTAGGTTTAGGTTGGATTATAGGACAAAATTATTGTGAGGGTGGTGGAACAGGTTGCTCAGAGAAGCTGTGGATGGAATTGTTCAAGGCCAGGTTGGATGGAGCTTGGAGCAGCCTGGGCTGGTGGAAGGTGTCCTTGCCTGTGGTGTGGGGGGGTTGGAGCTGGATGGTATTTGATGTCTATTCCAACCCAAACCATTTCTGGTTATATGCAAACCTGTGTCCTGCTCTTCCAGAGGCAACCCCAGGCCTTTTCCTCCTACCTGTGCCCCCATCCTCTTTCTTGCTCCTGATGCACCCACAGCAGTGAGGGCAAAGCCAAAGCAGGGCTGGCAGAATCCAAAAGTGAAGGATGGACTCTGCCTTCATTTAATTTTAAAAATTACAGCCACAGGCTTCTCTAAGGAATCCCTGCCCCCTAAATGCTGTTCTGAGACCTTTAACAGGGGCCAGGGAAGGATCTCTTTGAAGGATCTGACCATCTGCAAAGCCATTCCCCCCCAGCTTGTTCAGTCATGGGTGGGACTCGATTATCTCAGAGGCCTTTCCCAATCCGATTGATTCTGATTTTGACTCTGATTCAGCTGCAAGTTGCTTCCCCCACCATCATCAGCCCCTTCTACTAAGCCCAAATTACAACCCCCCCTTACAGTCCTCCTCACCTTCAAGCCTTCAGCTCCCAGCACACATTTTCTTCCCCACCACTGGAGGATTTCTCTTTCATGAGCTCCCAGCTCTTTGTTGCTCCTCTTCTCCCCCAGGAAAAGTTCCCTCTGGGTGTCCCCATCCATCCCAGCACTGACAGGGCCCACCCACACCACACAGCAGGGAGATGCCTCGACCCCAGGCCAGACTCTTCCTGCAGAGGTTTAGTTTGCATTTGCCCTTCCTCCATCCTGGCAGGATTTAGGATAGTTGGGAATGCAGGTTGGGAAGTGGTTTAGGACGTTTGGATCAGCTGGGCTATTTTGGAGGAGGTATCTGGGTGACAGGTGAGTGGGCGCTCCCAGCCAAAAAGGGTTTTTACTCACCAAGTCCCCCAAACCCCGACTGCCCTCACCCTGACCCCACAAAATCACTCTGGACACTTTGTCGACGTAAGATACCCTTTATTAAACATACTCTTAAAATCCAAAACATGCTCAAAGCAAAATCATAAGCAGCAGTCTGGTTTCCTTCCTTAAATCCCTGACAGGTGGGTCACTGCAACGAGCGGCTGTCACCCTCCACCCCGCGCTGCTCCGGCAGCTCCTGCCTGCCCAAATCCCTGCTGGGGGGCCGAGCACGGCGCTGATGTCACTCGTGCCCAAATCCCGTCTCTCCTGTGCCACCCAGAGGATGGATTCCTTGCTCACAGCCAGGCAGCAGCGCTGCTCGGCCGCAGCATCCTCCGGGCTCCTCTCCCTCGCAGCGCCCTCCCGCAGCCACCCCGTGCGTTTGTCTGGCTCCTGCAGCCTTGGGGACACCGCTCAGGGGAGCCAGAAAACCCTCAGGGTCTCTGCTAAGTCCTCCTTGTTCTCTGGCAGCCACAAGCACCGTTGCAGCCTGTGCCAGGGTGCCAGGCCAGCTGTCCTTGTCCCCTTGAAACCACGAGGAAGGTTGGGCCTTGGTAGACGAGGTGCCCCTGGAGCACCAGCCCGATTTTCTCTCCCCTGCCCATGCTGGAGGCTTAGGGAAGAGATGGCTGACGAGGTTTTCTCAGCTCAGCATGATGGTGAACCTCCAAAGCTGCTCCTGTGTGCTGCTGGGGCTCCTTAGGGCTGGGACACCCAGCATGTCCCCAAATGGGCCACAGGGCTTGTCCCCACCAGTTCAGGCCTCCCTGTGTTTGCAGCTCCCACCTCGCATGCCACAGGGTGGCACTTTGGAGATCAAACACCAGCCCTGGGTTCCCAGGGGGGAATGTGGGAGCTGTTGAGCTTAGAAGAGACACAGCCAGCCCAGAGGAGAGAGCAGGGGGATGGCTGGCTCCAAACCCACCTCTGGCAGGACCCACACAGAGCAAGGCAAAGAAAACACCCCCAGCCCCCAAAAGGGCTTCATCCCTCTCAAGGAGCCACAGTCATCATCAGCACAATTTCTCTGCCGTGGGGATGGCACTGGGAACCTGCTTCTACCCCTCCAGGGACCCTGCTGTCAGTGCAGGAACATCTCTGTGCTAAGGTGGCTCTGAAATGCAGCTGTGTCCTGCAAAGAGGAGGAGGAGGTGGCCTTTGCTGCCACAGCCATGTGACAAAACCAGGTGGGGAAAAGGGAGGCTCAGCTCCCACCCTGGGCTGCCCCAAACAGCTCCAGAGCCTGCTAGATTGGGATGCAGGGTCTGATGCTGCTCCAAGTGATTTCTGACTGTCCCTGATGCTCTCTGGAGCGGAGCCTGGCCTCTGACAATGACCCCACCAGGTCCCCAGGGTCTGTGGCTTTATCCTTCCTGCTTTACTATCCCTGTGTGTCTGCCCTTGGAGCAAATCCACTTATGCTGCCAGCCCAGTGCTGGCCAGAGGGATGGGGGCAGCCCCCACCCCCTCATCCACCCCTTGCTACGAAGTGTTATGGGGAGGGCAGGACGGGAGGGATGGGGTGACACTTTTGGCACTTTTTGTTCCAGAGAGAGGGCACAGCCCAGAGCCCTGAGCTCACAGCAGGGTGGAAGACAGAGAATAAATTGTCAATGCCCCAGGGGCTGGTGATGGGGCTGGGGGCAGTACCAGGCCTCCTGCCCACCCCTGCCACCTGCTCCATGCCCTGGGGCCAGGCCCAGGTGCTGCTCAGGAGGAGAGCAGAGGGAGGCGAGTGCGGGGGCACTGTTACTGCCAGTGCATGAATGGGGACATCCCGTGGCATGGGGACAGCCCACGGCAGGGCAGGGGCACGGGCCAGCAAACCTGGGGGGGAGACAGCCCCCCATGGAAGTCAGCAGCTCATGCACCAAGGATGCCAATCCCAACACTCATCCTAGAACCCACAACCCTGAACCTCCCATTGTCCCCACCCATCACATCCCAGAACCCCTTGGTGAGGTGTCCCTGTCCCATCTGCTCCACAATCTGGAGGAGAGGAGCCTGGGGGTGTAAGATGATGGGAAGGGGGCAGGAGGGGACCCCAGCCCATCCCTGTTGCGGCTGGAGAATGGGAATGTGCCAGTGGGGGGCTCCAATGTAACATGGCTTTCAGCCCCCACAGAGAAGTCGAGGTTACCGTCTTTTCTTTTGGAAATCAGTCCTGGTACAGCCGAGGGGTGGCGGTGACGATGCCCAGGGTGCCCAGACACCAGGGTCCCTCTGGGCGGGTGGGGGCTCCGTGCCCCCCGAGGCCGGCACGGGTGCACCGGGCTCGTTTTTCCACGGGGGGCGTGAATTATTCTCCCAAAATGACGCCCACCTCCCCAGCCCCCCGTTGGGTTCTGACTGGGGGGTGCCTGCACTTACCTCTCCAGGCTGGGGGAGCCCCTAAAACCCCCAATTTCTCAGGAATGCTGAGGGCCAAACGGGAAGAACAGCACAACCATCGCTGGGTTTAAATAACCCACATGAAGGGGGTCACCCATGCCCAGCGAGAGGCCACATGCAGGTGCCCTGTGGGGCTGCAGGTCAGGCACCAGGGGATGTCCCCTGGCCGGGGCAGTGAGGGGGCCACCAGCAACGGGTGACAACGCAGTGCCAACCCCCCGGGGGATGGGGCACGGGCAGCTCTGGGGTCTCATGGTCTCACCTATTCCTCAATGTTAATGGGGCAGGAGTCCGGCACGGCGGCTGCGTGGCAGGAGAGACCAGAAGGCACAAGGTGAAGGCGGGAGCGGCGGGGACAAGGGGAGGGGACACGGGGACATGCACACGAGCAGCACACGGGGTGGCAGCGGGGCCCGGGCGTCTCATCCCCTGTGAACAGCTCTGGGGAGGGGGGAGCTGCCACCAGGCACGGGTGAGGGTCCCCATGCTGGAGCCCCCCGGGGTTCGGTGCCAAGGGGAACCGAGGGGTGACATGCTTGTGGTGCAGGGGCAGCTGGGTCCCCCCATGCCTCCTCTCCGGCTGCAGGCAGCTGGGGCAGGGGGCTGGCAGAGCTCGGCCTGTGGCTTGTGTCCCAGCACCAAACCCATCAGAGGCTGCGTGGTGCCCTTAGGAAGGGGGTGCACCCCTAAGGCAGCTTGGCTGCCCCCTCCAGCGAGGCTCAGCCCTGTGCCCAGGGCAGCTCTGAGCTGAAGGACTGTGTGAGGCCATGCCAAGGCCAAGGGCTGAGGCTTTCTCAGAGGGGGAGCAACAAAATCCTGCTGCCTGCTGATTTATGGGAGGTGACAGCTGCCATTTCGAGTGGCTTTTCACGGCGAGCTCAGGCTGGAGAGCAAGGCATGTTAAGTCTGCAGATCCCGGAGGGAATGGATAATTAAACAGGACCACACGTACATGCACACGGAAATCCCATTAAGGGCTTGATATGGCCTAAGTCACTGCAGTGCTCCAGTGCAGAGACCCCCTCGTGCTCTGTGCACCCTTGAGAGACTGCTGAGGAGCAGGGCTGGGGCAGCAGGACATGGTCTGGCCCTGGAGCAGCGTGTCAGCCCTGTGCCCACCCACCCCCTGCCCCTTGTGCTGCTGGAGGGGTCTCCCCTCCTGCCAGCAGCTGGCAGAGCTGCCCTGGGCAGATCAAAATCCATCCAAATCCATCCTGGTGAAACCCAAATCCATCCTGGTGAAACCCAGCTCCCAAATCCATCCTGGTGAAACCCAACCGGCTGGCCTGGCCCACTGCTCACAGCTCAGAGCATCTGTGGCTTTAAACCAAGCAGGAGCCCTCAGGGGATTTCAGGTTTCCTACAGCAGCTCCCCAGCCCCCCCACCTCGGTGCCAGCCTTTCTGGCGGATGTCTTTCCCCAGTTTCTCTTCCCAAAGCTGTTTTTTCACCCTGTCCCCAGCAGAGGCTGCAGTCAGAGGATGCTCTGAACCCTGGGGACAGCCCCTGCAACTCCTGCTCTGCAGGATCCACACAAGGACATGGATCTGTAGGTTTTAGTTAAACCTTGTGTTCTAAAATCCCTGGGATGGGAACTTTTGCCTCCTCACAAAGCTCTTTCCCACCAGATTGAAATCTGCAGAGATTTCAAAAGAAGCTTTGAGGAACCACATCTTGCACCTTCATCCATTGCAGAGAGGACAAAAATCATTATCATTATCATTATCAAATGCCACCAGCTTGGAGACTGTCCAAGACACTTGATGGACTTGGAGATGCAGATTCTGAACACCAGAGATCTCAAGGGCCAGGATGCAGCTGCCTTCCCTACAATCACTGAGTGGGGCTGTCATAGGCTGGCTACAAGCCTGGAGAGATTTTATGAATGATACAGCCAAAACAAAACCACAAAACATGGAACACCCCCAGTCTGTCTTACCATGAGCCTAAAGGACTGTAAATTTAAAGACACAACACTGATCTTAACTCCTTGTGATATGGAAGCTGACTGTACTCTAGAGGGTTTAAGGGTGCCCAGCATACCCTCCACAACTGCTCCAAAAACTTCTCCAAAACCTATAAAATCAACTCTCTGAACATTTCAAAGTCAAATTGGTTGAGCAACAACAAACACTGTTTAATCCTAGCCCTTAAAGAGATGCAGACCCATGTTCCTGCTATCAGACCAAAACATTCATCTTTTACAGGTATCTCCTCTACTGGGTGGTTTTCCTGGCTAAACCAGAGGCTGTTATCTCACACATCTAACTGATATACTGGGAACTGGAATAGGAGTATTGAACAATATCAGTCTTGAAACTCTGACTGATAAACCATTAATTATTTGAACACTACAGATCAACCCTTGAGGTCTTCCTTATCTGCTCTTGGAAACACACAGTGGTCAGCTTCAAATATCAAAACTATCCAAATGCAAATGACCAACTGGCTGATGGTCTGGAAATTGCACAAAGCAGTGTCTTCAGCACTCAGCTGTGTTCCAGCTCAGTTGGGGTTACACTCCAGTTCTGGGATAATCATTGAATGGGAAAAGGGACTTTTATTCATTGAAATTTGAAAAGGCATTTAAATTCTGGTGGTCTTCAATGAAATTTTATGTCCCCATAAAATTTCATGTTTGCCTCAGCAACACAATGAAATTTGAAAAGGCATTTAAATTCTGCTGGTCTTCAATGAAATTTTCTTATGTCCCCATCACTAGCAAGGTCACAGTGTTTGCCTCAGCAACACAGAGTGCTTCTGTATGTACCAAGCACCAAATCCTGGTGGTAGGAATGGGATTAGATCCATTGGAGCACTGAGCATGGGCTTTTAACAATCCCACACATGCATGGCAAACCACTGATGTAGATTGTTGTGTGGTGAGAGAATGACAAGGTATGTAATATTCTGAGAGCCTAAGCTGTGTGTTTGGACACAGAACAGTGTCTATCATTTGGAAATGTCTCCTGATAATGACCCTGAATCCATTCCAGCGTCCATAGGATAAGGGTTTGTGTGTCTAAGAATCCCTTGTGACAATTTAACAGTGGGTGACACAAAGATACAGCTTTGTAAACACTTGAATCCATGTATTTGCAACTTCACCTATAGAGCAGGGCGTGACTTCAGCTACTCCCTACTAAAAACTGCACCAAAACGTGTGTTAGATGTGTTATAGGACATTTTGTCTACAACACCTGCTGGAATGGATTGTTAAAAACTGAGGACACTGATCTACACAAACTGGTCCAACAGCTCAAAAAGGAAATTCAGAAAGCAATGATCACTGTCCATTATTATGTGGAAAAATGCCTTGAATCCTACAGAGAGTGAAAAGGGATGGAGAACACCGTGTCTGCCATTCCCAGGGACCATGGAGAGCCCCAAAACCCCACTCTGCACCTCCTCACCCTCTGCTTTTCCCCACAAGTGCCAAGGCTGGATCACCCCTCTCATGCAGCACAGCTGGTGCTGAGGGCTGCAGCTGCTGGACGCATGGGCAGGTGTGGTGGCCAAAGGATGGAGAGGGCATCCTTGGCTGGGCTCAGCCCAGGGACCAGCTCCTGCAGGCCAGCCCAGTGCACACCTCACAGCAGAGCAAGAATTTGACCCTGTGCTGGAGCCATCTGGGCTGCAAAGCTCCCCCTTCCTCATCCTCCCCCCAGCACAACCAAGAGGGATGCAGTCAAGGATGGCTTTGGCCGCTGCCACAGCCAGGGGATGCTTTGCCAGGCCCTCCAGCAAAGCAGAGGTGCTGCTGGGACACCCCCAGCTCCCTCCCCAGCCCCTTCAGGCCAGCAGGACTCAGCCAGCTGCTGACAGAGGGTGATGGAGAGGACACAGGGCTTGTGTGTTCCTCCCCAAGAGCCTCAGCCGTGTTTCTCCAGCACAGAAACCACCAGGAACGGGCAAGGCAGCAGAAGAGGAGGCTTTCCCAAAGGAGCAGAGGAAAAGAAAGGATTTCTCCTCCCTCCAGTGGGTTTCACCCACCCTCTTGGCTCTCCAGCACCTGCTGCAGGTCTGGGACCTGCCACAAAGTCAGCTGAAGGGGCAAGGCACAGGCAGAGTTGCTTTCAGCTCATCCACAAATGTATTGACTGAGGCCCCATGGAGGGTGCTGTTTTGGCTTTTTGGCTCGTTTCCCCACACACAGGCTGAGGAAGCAGAGCCTGCAGGGCTGGGCAGGGTCCCCAGCCCACTGCCCCCTTCCACAGAGGGGCCAGGGGTGTTCAATACATTTGTCACCTTTGGGCAACTCTGGGCAGGGAAGGGGCACAAGCGTGGGAGGAGGAAACCGTGTTGGCACAGAGCGAACATGAACTTTCACACAGACGGAGGAGCCTGGGGGGAAGGAAGAAAAAAAAGGGATGGAGAGAGGCTGGGAGGAAACAAAAGTGGGAGGAGGGTGGGGGAGAAAGCATGAAGAAATGGGAAAGATGGATGAATGTTGGGGCTCTGTAGAAAGATGACCTGGTGGACACACCCCATCTCCCTGGCCTTGGAGGAAGGACAAGGCAGGCACTCCTGCTGTACAGCTGGACTGCCTGTGGATCACACCCCAGCACTAAATACTGCTGTGCCCACCACAAGCCTGTACCAGGCTACAGCTGTGCCACACAACACCTTCCTCAGGAGGACTGGTGCCTCCTGGGGTGCCAGCAGCCCCCTGGCCAAGGGACAGAGAATCCCAGCAAAGCAAGTCTGCAGCTGCCTGGGGACATCCCAGTCTGGACAGGCCACCCTGACCTATGGGGGGTGACATGGCTGGTGCTCAGCCCCCCAGAGGGACGGCTGGAGGGATTCAGTTATGACAGCCTGGCGGGAATGGTGGGAATGATGGTGATGGGAGAGCAGGGATGGATGCAAAGGGCTGGGGGGATGCAGGGAAGAGTGGAGCTGTCCCCCCCACCCCAAGTTCATGTTCAGCAGACGGCCACTCACCAGGTAAGCAGGCCTCAGAGCACAGTTTATTGTCCAGCGCTCTCACGTGTGCGATGCCCATGTCATTGTTATTGTCACAGCTCAGACCGAGGAAAGCTCCTGTCCTCGGGCCTGGAAGGGAGTTAAGGCAGTTACCGCCGCGGCCGCCTTTGGCACTGGGGCTGGGACTGCTGGGGCTTTTCCTCTCCCCTCCCCAGCCTCTTTCGAAACAAAAAAACGACACAGGAACGATGCGTCGGGGTGGCAGCGGGGGAGGAGTGGACAATAAGGCCTGGGCACGGCCCCAGCTGCTCCTCCCCGCGCAGCGGCCGCATCGGAGGGCAGCGCAGCAGCAACAATGTGGGCATGAGCATGAACCTGCCCAGGGTTCAGCCAGACCTTCCCTCTGGCACAGCCAGGCTGTGGTGGCACCCATCCCCTCCTGCAGGAGCCTCTCCAGCACCAGCGGTGCAGTGAGAGCCGCGGGGATGCCGGCAAGAGGCAGTAGCTGGATGCGTGGGGCAAAAGAAGCCGTAGCCAAGCTTTTGCAGGGGGGATGGAGGCTTTTGGGGATGAGGGAGGGAACTCTGCTTCTTAGCATCACTTCTACAAGAGATCAGCCTCCAGGGTCTTACCTGCATCCATCAGATGCAGGTGACTGAACCTCAGGAGGGATGTTCCCAAATGTGCCAGCAGCCCTGCTGAGAACAGGAGCAGGACTGTGTCCTAAGGAGAGAGGCCATCCTGCTCCCGGAGTTGCTGGGATGCCCATGGATGTCCACCACAGCCCCTGGTTCTCCTATGTGTTATACTTGAGTCTCACCATCAGCACGAGCCTCTCTGCAGGTCAGAGGCCATGATTTGGGGATGGGTGTTCCATGGCTGTTCCTGCTTTCCAGCTTGGCTGAGCATCCGGGTTGGATGGGGAAATAGTTTTGTTGTATTTTTGCTAAAAAGAGACTTGGAAATGTGGGAGGGGGCACACTGTGGGCCTCCCTGTTGCCCAAAAGCAATCCAGGGAGGTTGGTGGCCAATGGCAGGGAGGTGACCACCCCTTTCCCTCTTTCCTTGCCTGCCTGAGTTCAAGGGAGGAGGTGAGAGGAGCCCTCGATGTGCGTGCGTTGACTTGCAAAAGCACATTGAGGACAGGCCAAAGAAAGTGAGGAAAGCATCCCAGAGGGAACAGCTCTGCAGCCCCTTCCTATGGGAATCAGCCCAGACACTGATTTCTACATGGGACAGTCTCAGAGACTGGAGAAAAGACCTTGGTGAGGGAAAAAACACACAGAGAGAGAAGCCTCTTTCCCATTTGGCTCCCTGGAAAAACCTCTGGGTCCTGCACACCAGCCATGGCCTGCTCCATGTCCCACACTGAGCTCTCTGGTCCCTGTGGCTGCCTGGCTCCCCCACCCACTGGTGCTCAGCCCCCCTGGGTGTCCCTGCTGTGGCAGATGTTCCTCTGGCTCCAGGGTCCCCAGGGCTCTCCCTCATGGCAGTGGGGAGCTGGGGACAGCACAGCAACTCCCACTCACAGTGACAGTGAGCTGAAAGCGAGGGGACAACAACAACCCAGGGCCTTTTACCGTCTTCCTGTGTGGGAGAGGCGTCCTCGTCCTCCAGAACGTCGTTGCCCTGTGGCACAGGGAGAGGCAGTGAGTGTTAGCCCAGGGCTGTGCCAGGGGCTGCTCCCAGTCCCTCTGGGGGAACACCCCTGGTGCTGGGGGTTCCATGGAGCAGGACTGGTGGGGCACAGCCCCCCTGCCCCATCCATCCCCAGGGCAGCCCTCAGGGACATGGATGAGTGGGCAGCACATTCCCCAGCCCAGCCCTGGGGGAAGGTGGTGCCACTGCCCAGCTTCTCCCTTCATGGGCACAGCTGGGATCCCCCCAGGGGGCAGGGTGATACCACAGCTCTGGGCACAGCTGAGATCCCCCATAGTGCCAGGTGACACCACAGCTCCCAGTATGGACACAACTGGGATCTCCCCACAGCTCCCTGTATGGGCACAGCTGGGATCCCCCCACAGTGCCAGGTGACACCCCAGCTCTGGGCACAGCTGAGATCCCCCATAGTGCCAGGTGACACCCCAGCTCCCAGTTCCCTGGGGGATGGCTCTGGTTACCTCGGCATCGCGCTCCTCGGCAGACATGCTGACAAAATTCAAATCATCCGGGGACTCCACAGGTGTTGACTGTAGGAGGAAGGTGGGAAAGATGGAAGGAAAACAAAAAGAAAATCTGGTGCCAGTGGTTTTGGAGGAGGAGTTACATGCCAGGGAGAAGCTCTCCAAGCTGGGCTCCACCAACAACCCCCAGTCCCCACCTCTCCATCAGAGGCTGTGGCGCTTGCAGCCGCAGGCGAGGGGGGCATGTCCCCCTCCTCTTCCTCCTCCTCCTCCTCTTCCTCCTCCGTGCCAGGGGCGATGTAGGAGCCAGACATGGAGGACACGGTGTCGGTGCTGAGCTGGGAGTGCTGGCTCTGGGAGGAGGCCATGGACATGACGGACTGAGCCAGGCTGCTGCTCACGGGCTCTGGGGGAGAGCAGGGGCTGAGGGGGCCGCTGGACCCCCCCACCCACGGGTGGGAGTCATGGCACAGCACCCACTGATGGAAGAGGGGCTAATGATGAGGAGCGGGGCGCAGAGGAAGGACTGGGCGCACGCCATGGAGACGTGATGGGTGCAAAGCTGCCAGCAGCAGGTCCCCAGGGCTCACAGCCCCCCATTTCTGGGTCCACAGGGTGACAAACAGGCATGATCAGTGCCCCTGTGATTCCCATCTCCAGGTGTACAGGTGACAAAGCAGAGGTGACACCCTGGGGCTCCATCCAATGTCCATGTCAGGGTAAGAAGGGGCCATGCCACCCCTCTTTGCATCCCCCACAGTGTGACAGTCCTGAGATCACAATGCCACTCTCCTGCCCTGCCAGCACCTATGAGCCCCTCCATGCTGTACCTTCTGGGGACGAGATGGTGGAGGACAGGGGTGTCCCAGTGCACGAGGACTGGTCGATGGCTCCTGATGACGACAGGGTGAGGTTTTCACTCTCTGGGGTTGCACCACATTCCTGGAAGGGGAGCCCATGGGAAGGATGGGATGGGGGATATTCAGCATGGATGGCCCATCTCCTCCAGGCATTCTCAGGGATGGAGGAAGAGCCAGAAGGGGCAACCCCAGCCAGCCCCTCTGGTCCCAAGCCTCCCCCAAACCTGCTGCCCGCCCAGTGCCTCAAGTCCTTACCAGCAGGTTTTGGCCAGTGCTCACCTCCTCATGCCGGGCTGGGGATCTCCTCCTGGCCACCCCCAGCTCTGACTCAGTGCACGACTTCTCATCCTCCTCTTCGGGCAGGATGGAGGAGTTCTGTGAGATGGACCTGGCCAAAGAGGCAAAACAGAAGGTTTCACCCCTGCCCACATCCCCCAGACCCCCTGAGCACCCCCAGCCTCCCGTACCCACGCTAGGACTCACTTGGAGATGCTCTTCTTCAGCTTGAGCCCCGTGGGGCCGCAGTCGGGCAGGCGCTCGAGGGGTGCCAGGGCCCTCAGGGGGGGCAGGGGGCCCTCGCTGCCGTAGGAGGGCAGGGTCCCCACGCCTGGGGGGGCCCCCACGGCC
>NW_005054370.1:2070230-2070697 GCF_000277835.1 Geospiza fortis | reverse complement strand
GGCAGGGGCCCATTGAGGGCCTCCAGCAGGGAAACCACCTCGTACCCCGGCGGGATGTGCTCCGAGGACTGCGGGGAGCATTGTCAGGACATAGGTTATGAAAAGATGAAATTTTTATGAAAAATAATTTATGAAAAATCCTTTTGACAGGGTTTTTTCTCCTGAGAAGATGAGAGGCCTCAGGAACAAAATGTAAGCAATGATTATCTGCTGCTGTGGAATGCAACAGGTGGATCTTTGATTGGTCTCATGTGGTTGTTTCTAATTAATGGCCAATCACAGTCCAGCTGTTTCAGACTCTCTGGTCAGTCACAAAATTTCATTTCATTCCTTTCTATTCCTTGCTAGCCTTCTGATGAAATCCTTTCTTCTATTCTTTTAGTATAGTTTTAATATATAATTTTCTTTTAATATAATATATATCATAAAATAATAAATCAGCCTTCTGAAACATGGAGTCAAGATTC
>NW_005054370.1:2056152-2067025 GCF_000277835.1 Geospiza fortis | reverse complement strand
CAGGGGCCCATTGAGGGCCTCCAGCAGGGAAACCACCTCGTACCCCGGCGGGATGTGCTCCGAGGACTGCGGGGAGCATTGTCAGGACATAGGTTATGAAAAGATGAAATTTTTATGAAAAATAATTTATGAAAAATCCTTTTGACAGGGTTTTTTCTCCTGAGAAGATGAGAGGCCTCAGGAACAAAATGTAAGCAATGATTATCTGCTGCTGTGGAATGCAACAGGTGGATCTTTGATTGGTCTCATGTGGTTGTTTCTAATTAATGGCCAATCACAGTCCAGCTGTTTCAGACTCTCTGGTCAGTCACAAAATTTCATTTCATTCCTTTCTATTCCTTGCTAGCCTTCTGATGAAATCCTTTCTTCTATTCTTTTAGTATAGTTTTAATATGTAATTTTCTTTTAATATAATATATATCATAAAATAATAAATCAGCCTTCTGAAACATGGAGTCAAGATTCTCATCTCTTCCCTTGTCCTGGGATCCCTGTGAACACCACCACTTTTGGTGACCCCGAGTGAGGAACATTCCCACAGAGGATCATGGGGTGAGGATCCTTCCTGGGCCATTTTGCTGATCCCCTCACTCCCAGTGGGATCAAAACGCCCCAGGAAGAAGCTCAAACCTAGAGAATGGACACCCAGCCAAAAACCTTTCTTCTTTTTCTTTTTTTTTTTTTTTGTAATATCAACCCTGCATTTTTTTACAATATGAATTTGCAATAAATAAATAATCAAACCCTGTTCTTCAGAGACACACGGATCCCCAAACCTTCCCACCCTGGTGGGAGAGGCCAGGGTCCCACCTTCAGCTGGGCACTGACCGAGTGCTCCTCGGAGTCCGAGCTCTGCGCGGCGATGATGGGGTTGAAGCTGGTGGGCGAGAGCGGGCCCAGCTTTTTCCTCATGGCTCGGATTTGAAGCAGGGCTCGGAAAGCTGGGGCAGCAGGGAAAAAACGGAGGGGTGAAAACCAAGCATTGGAAGGAGACCTGTCAAAAAATGACACCCTGTTTCCCAAGAGGGGCATCCCCAGCGGGGCTGCAGAGCTCGAGGGTGGGAGATGCCAGCCCATTCCTAGAGCACTGGTTGGGCAGCACCTCCAGTGCTGTGTCCAGCTCTGGGCCCTCAGTTTAGGAAGGACACTGAGACATTTGAGCATGTCCAGAGGAGGCAACAAGGCTGGTGAGGAGTTTGGAACACAAACCCTGTGAGGAACCCCTGAGGGAGCTGGGGGAGCTCAGCCTGGAGAAAAGGAGACTCAGGGGTGACCTTATCTCACTACAACTCCCTGAAAGGTGCCTGTGCTCAGCTGGGGCTGGGCTCTTTCTCCAGGCAGCACTGACAGAACCAGAGGACACAGTCTCAAGCTGTGCCAAGGGAAATATTGGTTGGATATCAGGAAAAAGTCTTCCACAGAAAGGGTGATAAAGTTCTGGAATGGCTGCCCGGGGAGGTGGTGGAGTCACCATCCCTGGGGGTGTTTAACAAAGCCTGGATGTGGCACTGGGTGCCAGGGTTTGGTTGAGGTCTTGGGGCTGGGTTGGACTCAGTGATCTTGGAGGTGTCTTCCAACCCAGTGATTCTGTGAATTCTGTGAAAAATGACACCTTTTCCTAAGAGGGACATCCCTGGTGGGGCTAGAGGAACTGCAGAGCTCAAGGGTGGGAGATCCCAGCCCATTCCTAGAGATGCCAGCCCATTCCTGAAGATCCCAGCCCATTCCCAGAGCTGCCAGCCCATTCCCAGCGATGTCAGCCTGTTCCCCGAGATCCCAGCCCATTCCCAGAGATCCCAGCCCGTTTCCCTAGATCCCAGCCCATTCCCAACGATCCCAGCTCATTCCCAGTGATCCCATCCCGTTCCCCCAGATCCTATCCCGTTCCCTTAGATCCCAGCCCATTCCAGCAATCCCAGCCCATTCCTCTAGATCCCAGCCCATTCCCAGTGATCCCAGCCCATTCCCACCGATCCCAGCCCGTTCCCAGTGATCCCAGCCCATTCCCACCGATCCCAGCCCATTCCCAGCGATCCCATCCCGTTCCCTTAGATCCCAGCCCATTCCCTCAGATCCCATCCCGTTCCCTTAGATCCCAGCCCATTTCCCTAGATCCCAGCCCATTCCTCTAGATCCCAGCCCATTCCCAGCGATCCCATCCCGTTCCCAGAGATCCCAGCCCGTTCCCAGAGATCCCAGCCCATTCCCAACGATCCCAGCCCATTCCCAGCCCGTTCCCATCCCGTTCTCAGAGACCCCAGCCCGTTCCCCCAGACCCCAGCCCGTTCCCAGCCCTCTCCCCGCCTCACGCAGGCGGCAGATGGGGCAGTTGTTGGCCTGGTAGCGCAGGGTGTCGGCGCAGGTGTTGCACAGGCAGAGGTGGCGGCAGGGCAGGATCAGCGTGTCCCGCACGTCCGACAGGCACACCACGCACTCGGCGCTGTTATCGCTCACCTCGTCCTCAGCCACCTGCCCAGGGCACAGAGGGACCTGCTTGGCCTCGGGGGTCCCCAGCCCATGCTCTAAAACACGGGCTGGGTGCTCAGAGAGAGCTCTGCCTGTGTCCATGGGCTGCCTGCTCTGGAAATGACCCCCTGGGACCTCATTCCTCTCCTCCAGGAGGCTGAGAGATGAGGCCAAAGGAAACAGAAACCCACATTTTCACCCCAATTTTTTACATATTAGAGCAGAGCGTAATGTTGCCCCGTTCTTCTAAGTCTTCTGATGTTTACATTCTTGTAATGAACTTTCTCACGCACTTTTTTATAAATAATTATTGCTTTACATTCTTTTCTGGAAGAGGAAAAATTTGCTGGACTGTTGGTTTGTCCAGCGTCATTGGAGAGGTGGCACTTTCACCCTCCAATAATCCACCGTCACTTTTAAAAGTCTATAAATGTTGAAGTCAGAAAATAAACTTCCCTTCTTTTTACATTGGAGGTTCCAGCATGCATGTGGTTTTATTTTGTGTCCTATAATGACAGCATAAGGCACATCCCATGCCTTGAGCCCCATGCTCCCCATCCATCCCATGCCTTGAGCCCCATGCTCCCCTCCCCCAGGAGACCACAAAGGATGGGGGGAAAAGCTCAATCCTTCAATCTTCTGCCTCCAGCAGCTTCAATGCCAACACAAAATGTCCCCAGCCATCACCAGCTCCGTGCTGTGCTCCAAACTCTTGCCCTGAGCACGTTTCAGTGGCCAGGCCTGCGCTAGGGAAGGGAAGAGGGATGAGGGAAGGGCCCTGGGATGCAGACAGGGGGTGCAGGCACCCACCTTGGAGTCCTGTGTGTTGTACTTGTTCTCGATGCCGTAGATCTCCTGCAGGAGGTAGCTCACACCATCCACCTGCAATCCCATGGGCAAGGGGTGAGCAGCACGGACACCTTGGGCTCCCAGCCCCCTGCTTGGGCCAGTCCTCCTCTCCCCAGCATCCAGGGGCTCTCTTTGCATTGATAACCTTGAAATTGCACTCCCTGGGAGGCAGGGGCGAGGCTGGGAGAGGCTTGGGGATTTGGGGGCTCCCCAGAACCCCTCAGTGCCTCCCCTGCAGGGTGTGCAGGGACACTCAACACTCACCACTTGCTTCTGCTTGAGGGGCTTCACGCAGAAGGTGCCATCACTGTGCTGGAGGGAGGAAAGAGCACATGGGTGGGCACCCCTGGGCTGCTGTGCTGGAGCACCCACCCACCCAGCCTGTGGCTGTCACTGCTCCCTCCCCACTCCCAACAAACCCATTTTGCAGGAATTCTGGCTTTTCCTGACAGCCCAGCACCAGGTAGCTGTGGGAGGTCACACACACTGCAAAGCTTGTTGGAGGAAGGAAGATGGAGCTGAGCCCAAATGCCTTAGAAGTGGGTGCTTAAAATGAGGGAACAGTCCCAGGATTTGAGGAGCAGCCCAAAACATCCCCAGCCCAGCAGCACCATCCCGATTCCCAGGGATTCTCCAGGCTCCTGTACCTGGCAGGTGGTGGAGGCAAGAGGAGGAGGATGGCCCCAGCTTGGCACTTACCTTCTCAAAGGTGGCCAGCAGCACGTGGCAGTGCCCACTGTGCTCTGCAAGACACAAAGGAGCACTCAGGGACTGCAGGGGGACAGGCAGAGCCACGGCAGCAGTGAGGAAAAGCAGGAGGCTCTGCCCAGCTGGCATCACAATGCCAGCAAACTGGGAAAGGCCATCCCAGCAAGGAACCCCCTCCTCACCCTCTCCTTCATCCACCACTGCCTGCACCACCATGGGATAAACCTCACGGTCCAGGTCGAAGCCCAGCTGGAGAGAGACAGGGGATGCTTGGTGAGATGGAGCAGGGCTGAGCCTTCCTCCCACCTCCATCTGCACGGGAGGGATGATGCCAGGACCCACCTCCTCCTCGCTCCACTCGGACGGGTCGATGGTGTGGGAGGGCACACAGAACTGCTGGCACACCCCTCTCTTGTAGTGCACCGTCTCGGACTGCAGGCTGTTGTCCCTGGGGGTGTAGCTGTGCCACGGAGACAGGACAGGGTCAGGGCACCTCAGGTGTCCCCACACCCCTCCTGCTCTCCCCAGAGCACAGAGATGCCAGGAAAATGGGAGGGGGATGTCTGTCACTCCTCCCCTCCCAGAGGCCTCTTGGGGCTGAGGTAAGAAGTTCTAAAAAAGGCTAAAATAATCCACAGGGTAAAGTAAACACAGCACAGGCGGGGACAGGGACAACTCCGCAGCCAACCTGGAGGGGTTTGGGAGGGAGAATTATTTCCCCTGGTCTCCATTCTGATCTGAAGGTAAAATGAGGGAGCAGGATGTGACAGGGAGGGAGGTGGCAGAGGGTGGCAAGGACCTGGAGGTGGCACTTGGGGGAAACAAGGAGCCCCCTCCAATCTCAGCACCACCCTCAGCTGTTTCCTGTCCTGAAGGGGAAAAATGCCCAGGGGGGAGGCTCCACATCCATCAGGCAGGGACACACACCAGGCTTGGGGGGACACAGGCCTGTTTGGGGCCCCTCACCTCGCCACCCCATTGTGGAACTCCTCAGTTGCCTGGTAGTAGATGGTTATGGCCACACGGGCATCCGTGTCGAAGGTGAACTCCACGTTGTAGTGCACCTTGGCTTTGCTCACTTCTTCCCCCGGGGTCTTCACCTCCTCCGAGCACCTGGGGAGCACAGAGCGTCCAGGAGATGGGCTGTGGGGTGCTCCAGGACTAATCCCCTCGGCACCAAAAGGGGCTGCTGCCCTCCATCGGGGGACACTGAGGCACGACAAGAGCCCAAGGTCGCGCCTGCGGGCTGGGCAGTGCCGCAGACAGATTGGAGCCCTAATCCCGCATCCCCCGGCCCTGCCGCAATCCCCAGCCTCCCTCCAGCAAAGCCTTTGGAAAGTGGGGGAGGAAGAAGAAGCAAAGCACTTCAAAGGCAGCGCTAAAATCCTTTAATCCTGCGGCACTGCCTGCGCTGGCATGCGGGAGCCGGGAGGGGAAGGGCAGCGGCTCATCCTCCATCGTGAGGGAATGAGAGCAGGGGAAGGACAAGGCCTCATCCTCCATTGTGAGGGAATGAGAGCAGGGGAAGGACAAGGCCTCATCCTCCATCCTGAATGAGAGCAGGGGAATGGCAGGGGCTCATCCTCCATTGTGAGGGAGTGAGAGCAGGGGAAGGACAAGGCCTCATCCTCTATCCTGCAGGAATGAGAGCAGGGGAAGGACAAGGCCTCATCCTCTATCCTGCAGGAATGAGAGCAGGGGAAGGACAAGGGCTCATCCTCCATCCTGAATGAGAGCAGGGGAATGGCAGGGGCTCATCCTCCATTGTGAGAGAGTGAGAGCAGGGGAAGGACAAGGCCTCATCCTCTATCCTGCAGGAATGAGAGCAGGGGAAGGGCAGGGCCTCATCCTCCATCGTGAGGGAATGAGAGCAGGGGAAGGACAAGGCCTCATCCTCCATCCTGAATGAGAGCAGGGGAATGGCAGGGGCTCATCCTCCATTCTGAATGAGAGCAGGGGAATGGCAGGGGCTCATCCTCCATTGTGAGGGAATGAGAGCAGGGGAAGGACAGGGGCTCATCCTCTATCCTGCAGGAATGAGAGCAGGGGAAGGACAAGGGCTCATCCTCCATCCTGAATGAGAGCAGGGGAATGGCAGGGGCTCATCCTCCATCGTGAGGGAATGAGAGCAGGGGAAGGACAAGGCCTCATCCTCCATCCTGAATGAGAGCAGGGGAAGGGCAGGGGCTCATCCTCCATTCTGAATGAGAGCAGCCCCAGGAGCCAGCAGGGGAAGGGCAGCGGCTCATCCTCCATCCCACGGGGATGAGAGCAGCCCCGTGCCCGCATCCCTGGGGGCACCCAGCAGGACCCTCCTTGCCTCAGGGGACTCACTTGACAAGGCGCAGGGTGTCCTTGCGGATGTTGATTAAACTCCTGAGGGTCTTCACGGGTTCCTGAGGAGGTGGAGCAGCATAAGGGAACTAGGACGAGAGAGACACCGCTGAAGGCAGAGCACATGGGGGCACTGCGGTGGCTCTGGGCGCCCCAGTGACCCCAACGCCCTGCAGAGGGAATTGGGGTGGCCTGGGCATCCTGGTGGGTGCTGAGCAGCTGCAGCTCCTGCTGGCACTTGGGTACCAGGCAGCACAATGAAGGGACATCCCTCCACAAACAGCCCAGGACAGCAGGGACAGTTTCACTGGGGAGGGGACACAGAGGGCTGTTCTTGTCCCTTTGGGTGGAGGCTGAGGGGGATGGGGGCACAGGGCAAGAGCTGCTGATGGATTTTTATGATCCTGGATGAGACTGGGCAGAGCTGAGGCTCCCTCCCTGCCTACCAGGCAAGAAAAAACAGGCACAAGTGTCCCTGTGATGGAAGGGGTATGGGAGGTGGAATCCTGCCAGCCCCGTGCCCAGAGCACAGAGCCAGCAGGGTGTCTGGGCAGGAGCAGGCAGGCAGCAGCATCCCTCCTCCAAGGTGACATTGTCCTTCCCAGTCCTTTCTGTGCACTTGGCAGGGGCTACAGGGCTCCTGGGGAGAGGGGACACAGGGGTGGCACCTGGGGACACCCTCTCCTTGGCACTGCAGCCACCCAGGGGAGAATGAGGGCAGTGGGGAAGGGTGCAGGACCCACCTCCCCCTCTCCACCTCCATCTCCCAGGTAGGTTTAGCTGCCGGAGGGATCAGCCCTGACTAAGGCCCAGCTCGTTGGCAAGCTGCCACCATGTGCCAAGGGACAGCCAGAGGCAGGAGGGTGTCAGGTGCCATCAGGGATGGCAGATGGTCTAAGAGCCTCAGCTGCTGCCTCTGGAGAGGGAATAGTATCCCCCTGTCCCTCAGCAAGGCACCCACTGCACCCCAGTACCGAGGGGACAAGAGTGAATTGCAGGTGGCCCTTGGGGATGCCCTGCAGGAGCTCAGTGCCCATGTCCCATGTCCCTGGTGCTCTCAGATGGGACAACCAACATCACCTAAGCTGTCCTCAAAGCCATCCCCACCTTTCTGTCCCCAAAGCCCTGCAGAGCAGGGATGGGACTGGGGGACCCGTGCTGGGCTCAGAGGGACAGAATGGGACAGGCAGCTGCAGAACCCCCAGTGCAGGCACAGTCCTGTCCCATCCCTGCTCCACCATCCCACAGCTGCCACTGAAGGCAGATTAGAGCCCAGGCCGGGCACAGCGTGGCTGATGGCATCAGAGGCTTTGGACATGAATTGCCAGCACTGTGGAACTGCCTCCCACTGCCCTCACCCTCCTCAGGAGGGGAAAAGGGCAGCAGAGTCATTAAAGTGCTGTTAACGAACTTTGGTATGAGTCACTGAACGTGCACCTGCAGAACTGAGCACCTGCAGAGTCACCCACTGCAGCTGCAGGGGAGAGAGTGAGAACATGCTCCAGGCTGAAGCTGAGCCTGTCATGACAGGCTGTGCCATGTCGTGATACATCCCCTGCTGCTCAAACTAATGCAGTCACCCAAAATTGCTTGTTTGCACCAGTCAAACCATACCCAAACCAGCCCTGGCAGGGAAAGCACCCATGGGTGCACCCCCCTCCTGCTGCAGCAGCCAGGGGTGGGTGACAGAGGAGGGAAGGGGGGTGACAGGGGCTGTGGGGCTGGATGGGGAAGTGCCACAGGCAAATTGTGCTCTGCAGAAACCACTTTGGGCTCTTTCACTCCCACGTGTGAAAAGCACTTTTTGGGGGTGGTTGGATTTCTTTTTAAATTGAATTTTACAAGCCAGATTTTGCATGTCAGAAAGGGGCTCTTCAGAGGACGTTTTGCATCTCCTCACTTTCAATCAAGCTGAAACACAACAGAAAAAAAAAGGGTAACGGTTGTGGTGAAGTTAAGAATGTCATCCACGTGCCTACAGCAACATTTGGTGCAGACCAGCTTTTGCTGAAGTGAAATAAAAACCACCCTCAAAAGTCTGTCTTGGGGTTTTTCTACAAGCAAACCCCAGCAGCTTTGCGTGGGCAGGGAAACCTAGTGGCACATTTCAACAGATCCTGGCTTCCCCTGTGCTCCCTGAGTGCCTCCAGCAGCTTCTCCGCTCCTCAGCCCCTGCATGGTGGCAGCTGCTTAACCTGCAACGCCCTTCCCAGCTCCTTGGGAACCTGTTCCCAGCTGGAAAATCCAGATTATCATGTAGCCATGGAGGGGAGAGCCTGCACAGCCTCTGGCTGCCCTGCACATCCCTGTGGCAGCAGCTCATAGCTCAGACAAGGTGCTCTGCTCACAGAGGACTTGGGACACAATTCTTTCAAGATCACTGGGCCTTTATCCCCAAGGAACCCAAAATTAATCCCCCACCAAAAAGCAGTGGCCATCCCTAATGTTTCCAGCCCCACCTGGGCTCTCCCAGAAGGTCAGAAAGCAAAAGTGTCACAGCCAAGAAGCACCAGGACAGCGCTTGGAGGCAGCATCAGAAGAGACCCAAGTGTTGCCTGGACAGAAGCTGGGACCAGAACCAGCACAGATCCCCCCCAACTCCTCCCTGAGCCCCCAAAACCGGCCTGACTCAAAGTCCAGCCCCAGAACTGCCCCTGCTCCCCAGGGAGACGGGATTTTGGTCACAGCTCTGCAGCCAGAGCCATCGGTAATTAAACCGGAGCAGGACAATTTAGCTTGTGATGCTGGATTAATTCTCTCTGCTGTTTCCAAGCTGTTCCTTTGCCTTCCCTGCTGCTCTGCTGACATGGGAACCGCTCACTGGGCAGTTTAGAGGCTTTTACTGTAACTAAGAGGATTTCTCAACACTCACTGCTGGAAGAGACCCTGAGTGCTGACGTCTCATTTTCAGGGAAGCACAAAGGAGGGAGGGAGGGAAGGGCTCTGCCTTTGGCCCCCGGTGTTCCTGGGCTTTGTGGGTGCTCCTGACCTTGGCTCTGCCTGGATCCCTGCTCTGGCACAGCCCAGGGCTGGACACTTCCCTGCTGAAGGACCTCATGATGCTGCCAAAACACTACCAAAGCCAATTGCAAGGAGGAAACAGGAACCTCGCTGGCAGCAGGCAAGGCTTGAGAGCTGGGCCAAGCACCAGGCAAGTTTATCTCAACATAACAGAAAAGCTTTGGTGACTTTTAAGTCCTCACCCTGAATCTTCTGAATATTTAACCCCCCAAACTCCTCCAGCCAGTGCTGGTGAGTTGTCCCATTGCTGAGAGGCACCCAGGTGAGGGAGGACATCACTCCCAGCCTGAATCTCTGCTCTCATTTCCTCCCTTTCCAAAGGCAGCAAGCACAAAAACCATCTCCAGGAGCCTGGAGTGTAGGCACCCCCCTCCAGCTGGGTTCCCTTGTGCCCTGAGACCAGCTGGAGCTGGCAGCACCCAGCACTGCAAAACACACCCATGACCGCCCAGCCCCAACCTACCCCTGGCATTTTCATTTTTATTTTATATATTTTATATTTTATATTTTATATTTTATATTTCATTTTATTTTTTCTTCCCCTCCCTTGCTAGAGCTTGGGCAGTAATTTCATCTCCTCCTGTCCAAGTTGCTCTACTCCCCTGAACCACACCAGGGCCTCTGTGTTGTGTGCCCTCCTGTCTGGGACAAGGCTGCTGGATGAGATGGGGAAGGGAAGAGAAAACTCAGCTCTTGGAGAAGGAATGAGAAAGAAACTCAATTAAATCAGCCCAATTCCCCTTCACCACCAGTCCTGGATAGGAGACAGGCTGCAGCAGTGTGAAAAATGCGTGTATTTTATGATTGGCTTTTCGCAAATATGAAAATGAATATTACATGTGTTGTGTTAGAAAGTGATGCTGTATTAATTCTGTTAAGTACTGTGTAAAATATAGTTTTAGGTTATAAAGAATGTTAAAATAGAAACCATGCTATGTAGGATACTTTTTTTTAAAGAAAGGACTTGCACTGAGATAGCAGCCACAGGACACCTGAATCTTTCAGAGAAAGAGAATTTATTGCCCTCTTATCAGAAGAAATGAACTTCTTCCTGCCTTGAAGGCACTGTCAGGATTCAGAGGAAGAAATTGACACTGACCAGACAGAATCCTGTGTTTGACTGGAATTTATGCATCATGTATGAAGTGCATGAATATGCAACAGGCTGTTGCTTTTAAGGGTTAATCCTCTCTTAATGTGTGTCCTTTTCTGGGCTCGTGCTGCCCAGAAAAAGGTACCCGGACGTCTGTAACTCTTTGTATTTATTGTCTCATATTGTCCTAATCCAAATTGTCCAAATTATTATTATGCTAATTGTATTACTATTTTTATAACCATTTTATTACTATCAAACTTTTAAAATTTTAAAAACAAGTGATTGGCGTCTTTCACAAGCAGGAACCCAGCCCTCGTATGAGCCATCAGAGAATCCGCTCCAGGCGGGCTCGGCAGGCTCTGCCCGTGGAGGGGACACTCAGCAGCCTGTCCCCCACCC
>NW_005054370.1:2050534-2055917 GCF_000277835.1 Geospiza fortis | reverse complement strand
CCCCCCACCCCCCCTGTCACACTCAGCCTGTCCCACACACCCCATGTCACACTCAGCCTGTCCCACTCAGCCTGTCCCACACACCTCCTGTCACACTCAGCCTGTCCCACACACCTCCTGTCACACTCAGCCTGTCCCACACACCTCCTGTCACACTCAGCCTGTCCCACACACCTCCTGTCACACTCAGCCTGTCCCACACACCTCCTGTCCCACTCAGCCTGTCCCACACACCTCCTGTCACACTCAGCCTGTCCCACACACCCCATGTCACACTCAGCCTGTCCCACTCAGCCTGTCCCACACACCTCCTGTCACACTCAGCCTGTCCCACACACCTCCTGTCACACTCAGCCTGTCCCTCACACCCACCATGTCACACTCAGCCTGTCCCACAGCCCCTGTCCCACTCAGCCTCCCCGTGCCGGTGCCGGTGCCCGGTTCCCCCCGGTACCCACCACCACGGGCCGGTTGCCCAGGAAGTTGAGGTCGCTGTTCTCGCCGAACAGGTACCCCTCGGGGTGCGTGGAGTCGAACTTCTCCCCGCCCATGATGAAGTGGTTGGCGAAGTAACTCCCTGAAACGAGAGCACAGCGAGCGCCTGAGCCCCGGGCAGCGCACCGAGCCACCGGATCGATGGCTCGGAGGTGACTTTGTCCCCAGGGTCACCTTACTGGGAGCCTTTCTGGTTGAGCTCACACACTGAGGTTGCCCACACCACGGTCCCTGCCTGCCCTCCCCTCCTCCTGCATCCCACCCGCTCCAGCACCACGGCCCGAGCCGGGATGGGGACAGATGCAGGGCTCCGGCCCTCGGGGCTGCTCCATCCCTGGGGTTTAACTGTGCCTGCTCCCCTTTCCCTGTCTGGGAAAGAGCCCCAGCATGGCCTGAGCCACCCAAGGTCACCCTGACCTTCAGCCATGCCCGCCCTGGCAGGAGTGGATGGATCCTGCCGTGAGGAGGGAGAGGAGACGGCCCCTGGGGCAGCAGAGCAGCGCTAATCCTGAACAGCATGAACAGGAAGGGCCATGAACAGCAGCTCGTGCCCCGGAGGAGGAGGCAGGAGAGGCAGGGGTACGGCCGGACCTGCAGAGAGCCCCGGAGGAGCCGGGCTGGCTCCCACATCCCCGGGAAGGGCAGCACAGAGCCAGATACAGCCCAGGGCTGCTGATGGCACAGACCTCGTGTGTCCCCAGCCAGACACTGCCCAGGCTGGCTGCAGCTGCCACCAGGAAGGTGAGCAAAGCACAACTGACCCGAGTTCTGTCAGTTCTCAGCCTGCAGCCTTCCCCTCACCTGTGCCAGGCAGGATCTTGGGGTCCTGTAGACCCTCCAGGAGGTCAGCACCTGCCCTGCAGAGTGCTCCACATTGCCCTGATGAATGCTGGGCAATGGCCAGGGTTCATTGTTCCCTCACCGAGCCAAAACACCGGAATGTCCCGGCCCCAAGCTGGGAGCAGCCCCCAGGTCAGGCACTTCTCCACTCCAGGAGAGTTTCCTTCCAGCCCAGCCAGGAGACAAGTGGTGCCTGCTCCTTGTCTGTGAGAGCTGGGCTGTGTGAGGAAAGCATGTTGTGGCACAGGAACTGGCCAGGCAGGAGGGCTGGGACTTGAGGTGGCAAAAAGGGGAAAGGGAAAGGTGGACAGGGATGGGGGAGCAGCAAGGGGTGAGCAGAAGCACCAGGAGTCAGTCAGACATGGACACAGTGTCCTGCATCCTGACAGCCACAGAGACAGGGTCTAGCTTATAAAAACCCCAAACCCATTAGCACAGATCCATCTGCACCCCAAAATCAAACATTTGGGACCACAGATAAAGGAGCTTAAGCCTGGGCTGCAGCTCTGCAATCAGCTTCCAACAGAGGCAGGGCCTTCCAGGGCTGGATCAGGCTTTAATCCTGCACTGAAACCCAAAAGGGAGCCCAAAGCCCAAGGGGAGAAGTAGGGGGGATGTAACTCTGAGCCAGGAGGGAGGAGTGGGGTCCCACAGCTCTGCCCCAGCCCCTGGCACAGAGTGGGGTCCCACAGCTCTGCCCCAGCCCCTGGCACAGCCATGCCTGGATGCAGCCAGCCCCTGAGCAAACGTCGACCATCAATTATTGATGCCTGCTGCTTTCAGGTCCCATTTTCCATCTACATAATTTATAGGCAGCTCGCCTGCAAGGACTCGGCCAGGTGGAAAAAAGAAGCCTCAAGAGCAAAGAAGCCTCAAGAGCAACAGCACAGCCAGGGGAGAACGGGGCCATCCAGAGCTCTTCCTGACACTGACTTGGAGCAAGAGCAGGAGATGGCAAAAAAATTACATTTAAACATGGAGAAAAGCCACCCCAGCAGTGAGGAAAAGCTGGAAAATGGAGCACAGGCTCTCTGATTTGCCCAGCCAGGGTTTAGTGCGTGCTGGGGGCTCCCACAGGATGGGCAGAGCAGGTGAGGACCATGCTGCCATCACCCAGTCTCCCTGCCAGGAGTTGGGAGCATCCCTGGGTGCTGCAGGCTCCCAGCACATCCCCCTGAGGCTTCAACTCCCTCTTGACAGCAGGCAGAACCAGCTCTGTGCTCCCTCCCAGGAAAGGTCCTCCTTGCTGTTAAACAAGAGCCTGGAGTCGTGCCAGGCTTTTGCAGGGAAGCACCAGCACAGGAAAGCCCAGGGCAGGGGCTGGAGCCTGTCAGTGACTCCCTGGACATGGCTGGGGGGCAGGGAAGCACCTTCCCAGCCTCAGCCACCTCATCATGGGCTGACTGTAAATCCAACGCCTACTCCTGTCAAGGACAGCCACATCTTGGGAAGGGCTGCACAGAGCAGCTGCTGGAAAGGAGGAATAAACCCCAATTGCCTCAGGTTCCCAGCAAAAAAAAAAAAAAAGTCTGTGTGTCCTGCACATCTGCTGGCACCAGCACACATCTGGCAGCAGCTGTCAGCTCCTTTTCCCCATGAGTGGCAGCGATGCCACCTTGTCCAGCTGACAGAGAAGGGTGAGGGCCCTCGTGTGTGACCTGTCCTGCCCTGTGCCCCAGCCATCACTGCCCTGCTGGGCTCTGGTACTGCAGCCTCTGGCTCTCCAAAGCTGCTAAACCAGAAAAGCTCATTCCCAGCTCATCCACACCCCGCTGGTGAGGGAAGCACAGGTTTGCACAGCCTGCAGCCAGCCCAGACAGTGGCATGGCTCCATGCTGGCACAGGGACACCCTGAGGCCACAGGTGCCAGCACAGGGTGCTGGGATGGGCTGGGTAAAGGCTCTGGGTGCTTCTGCCCCTGCACAGCCCATTATTTAATTCTGTGCTCTAAAGCAGGCAGCCAGAGCCAGCAGCAGCCAGAGCTGAGGCCAAACCCTGCCCCAGCACTGCTGCGTCAGCCCTCGGCTGCCACGGCTCTGCCACCACCAGGGCTTGTGCCCCACGGCTGGGGGGCACTGCTGCAGGAATCCCTGTGCTCCTGGCCCTGCTCACAGCCCCATGTGCCCCAGGGGAGCTCGGTGCCAACCTCAGCTGGGGACAGGGGCTGAAAGCTGGAGATTTGTCCCAAAAGCAATCCCAGTAGCCAGGCAGTGGGCTCCATCTGCAGCCCCTGCTGGCTCTTCCTCCCAGTGGCAGCCACGGAAGTAAATCTCAGCCTTTGTTTAAAAATTGTGGTTTAACTAATCCCTTTGATTAAATTAGTCCTGTCTGGAGAGGATGGGAGCCCAAGATGGGGAGATGCTAAACTGGGACCAGACACAGCTGCCCTATTCCCACAGGCTGCACTGGCCATCCTGAGAGAGCCCAACAGCCAAAGCCACATCCCAGAGAGAGGAAAATGCCCCAAGGTCCCGTGAGATTCCCCTCCAGAACCACATTCCCAAGCCAGTGGCTGTTTCCAGGTGGCTTTTGAGGTGAGGGAAGTGCTGCTGGCACAGCAGAATCAGCTCCTCTGCCCAGCACGTCCTCCCTCAGCTGCCGGCAGCGCTGGAGGCAAATCCCATCGGATTAAAGGCAAACCAGCCATAATCTCCCCGGGCCACCAGCCTGCCCTTGTCCCTGTGCAGATGGCTGTGTCACCTGGGCAGCTCCTGCCCTTCTCCTGAGGACCCTGGGCAGCAGCAGGACCATCCCTCCCAGCTCTGCCCAGAGCCAGCAGTGGGACCAGGCCAGCTGAGCACAGCCAGGAGCCCCAGGCTCCCCTGGAAGCTGGAGTTAAGCATCAGCCTGGTGACATCTGCAGCTGAGATGAGCTTGGAAGTGCTCAGCTGGGTGCACTTGCACCCTCCACCCCTTCGTACCCAGATATTTCAAGGGTCCCTAAATAAAACAGGGTCCCAAGGGAAAAACTTGTGATGCACAGAGACACTGTCCCTAAAAAGAGCAATCCCATGGATGGGCTGGTGCAGCCTCACCTGGCATCAAAGTGACAGAGGCCTTGAAACCATGCAAAAAGGGGAGCTGGGGGAGCCCTGCAGGAGGCCAGGCTGTCAAGGATCAGCCATCTCCAGCCAGCTGTGCAACCTATTTTAGATTAAAATTTAAAAAAAAGGCAAGCACAGCTTTCCAGGACAAGCACAGGGTTTGTGTTGGCTATAATTCTTACTAAGGAGGTCTTTAGTTGTAATTAGTGAATAATTTGCCACAGCACTAACGATCTGAGCGTTTACCTTATCCTATTAACTACCAAAATAGTTACCTATTAATAATATTTAGTGCTGCAAGGATCCTGTGCAGTCTCCTCACAGGCACACACGGTGCTCCGGGGCATCACCCACCGGCGCCGGTGTTTCTGCGGCTCTGAAGCGCTGCCCAGCCGAGGGCTGGACCCCACCACCCCTCCCTCCCCCTCGGACACCGCTCAGCCCGGCCCTTGCAGGGAAAAGCGAGGCACGGAGGGGAGGGACGGATTTTCCAAGGTCACGCACAAGGTTTGAGCCAGGGCCGGGTTGGGGAGCGGGAGATGAATCACAGCGAGCCTCGAGGCACGGAGAGGAGCCGGGAAGGGGAAGGCTCCCCAGGGCAGGGGCTGGGGTGCTACGATGGGGCAGAGCCCTGGGAAGGAGGGATCCCCTCCACTCCCTCCTACCCCAGCCTCCCTCATCCTCCCGGGAATTTAAACCCAGGATTTTCCCGAGCAGCCAGCACCGGAGTAACCGGCTATAAAAAGCAACTCCGGAGCCCGGTGCCGCAGACCACGGCTACAGAAATAATGATGACAATAATGTCATTAAAGTCGCGTCAACTCAGCCAAGTTTGGGAAGCGGGGGCAAAGGGGCTCCTGGAGAGGGGGGACCCGCATCCCTCCCCGCCGGACTCACGCAGGGAGCCCCGCACCAGACCCAGATTTTCACGGTGCCCCTCCCGGGTTTGTTTTGGGGGGAGCAGGGTCACCCCGCCCGGAGCAAGGTCGTGCCCGGTGCCCGCC
>NW_005054370.1:2046766-2050250 GCF_000277835.1 Geospiza fortis | reverse complement strand
TGAGGGAACGCGGTGCTGCCGGGATCACCGTGCCCCGGTGTCCACCGCCCACCCAGCGGCGTCCCCGTCAGGTGCCACTTACCTGTCCCCCCGCGGTGCCCACAGTGCCACCCGCCTGCCTTGCCCCGTGTCACCCAGTCGCCTCCAGTAGCGCTCGGTGGCCTCCTCGCCATCATCCGCCACCCTCAGGCTCCCCGCAGTGACTTGTGTCCAGCTCGCCCGAGCCGAGTGGCACCGAGCAGCAACCCCGGCTCAGGGACCCCCGGGGCAGAGTGGCCATGGTGCCCTGTCCCTGTGATGGTAACCCCCGAGGCCAGGAGGATGGCAGTGTTTAAGAGTGGGACTTCCATTGGATTTAGGGGTTTAATTCTGACGGGCGGTCATTGCCCTCCTTGTTCAGGGGTAGGGGCCAGGCTTGAGTGGAAGCCTCCTCCCAGGGGACACCCCCTGCTGCCAGCGTGTCCCCTGGGAGAAGGACAAGACCCCACTTTTCCCCACAGGTTGTAGGGGAAGGATTTAGTGCAGCTGTTGGCACAGGACTGATCCCCTCCTGCAGCGCTTCAAGGGCGCTGGTAGGGGCCGGGTTGGAGTCCCCGCAGGGCACATCTCCATCATCATCCCATCCTGCCCTCGCAGCTCTGCTCCGCACCCGGAGCACTCCTGGAGGCACGGAGCTGCCTGTCTGCCCCAGTTCCCCAAGTGTTAAATTACTGGGAAGCGCTGGTCACCTCCTCATTTCCCACTTGGAGCCTGAGAGGGAGGATGGACCCTCTGACCGCTCACTTAAACCCGACGGTGATTAATTAGTCCGGCAGCGCCAGTTAGTGGAGCATCACATGATTTTGATTTGAGTTGATAACACGAGTGCTATAAATATCAAACGGGAGATGTGCAGGGAGGCGGATCAGCTGCCCTGATGGCCTCGGCTGCTCGGTGGTGACGAGCAAAGGCCGTCCCTGGGGCTCCCCCCTTTATCCCCTCCCTGCAGAGGGACACACGGACCCCTCTCCCAGCTGCTTCCTACCCACACAGCCCCAGAGGCAGCTGAGAAAGGCCGAATCACAGAGCAGCCCGGGGTGGCTCTGTACCCTGTTTGTCAGCCTGGCACTGTCACACCGGGACCCACATTCCCAGCAGTGACACCGTGTCCGTGCTGCTGGATGTCACACGTGGGCTGGGCGCCAGCGGGAGCACCGGCTGGAGAGCCGGATTTAAGACTCCATGATCTTAAAGGTCTTTTCCAACCCCAACGGCTCTCGGAGGAGCCCCACACACTGGCGCCCAGCTGGGAGCCCCGAGACCCCAGGAACCCATCCTGAACATTTCTGGGGATCCCGTTCTACCCATGGATAATTTAAAGCTCCAGCACAGCCCAGCGTTGCTGAGCTGCCAGCCCCACTCCCCTGCCTCGCTCCAGCCAGCACCAACAGTGGGAATCTGGGAGAGGGAGCCAGCACATTTCATTAGCGGCACCGAGCAGACTGCAGGGCTTCAGCGCAGGTAATAATTCAAAGTTATCCCCGTGCAGATCCATAACCCGGCAGTCATTATACGCAGAGGTGCTGCCTGCATGCACGGCTCGTGGTTTTTTTCCCAGCGATTACTGCAGCAGAGGATTTTGTAGGACAGTGCCGCAGTGGAGCGCGGGAGCGTGGCAGGAGCCGGGATACGGCGGCTTCGAGGGCAGGGTCCCTCCCAGTTCTGCCCGGCTGCACATCCCAGCACACATAAAGCCAGGAGAAACCCCAGCAGGGCTGACCCGGGGCGGGAATCCAGAGAAAATGCAATGTTTGAACCCAAAATGCACGTGCTGCTGGGCTGTGGGATTTGTGTGTGACAGAGTGCGTCCGTCCTTGTGCCGAGAGGGAAACTGAGTCACGGTAGAGCACAGCAGTTAATGCTGTAACAGGAGGGTGTGCAGCCCACCCACAGCAGAAAAGGTTTGTCTGCCCAGCCACTCCATTCCCAGTTCCCCCAGCAGGAACTGGGGAAGCAGCAGCCCCTCTGCTCCCGGGCTGGCTCTGCTCTGTGACCCTTCCTTGGTGCCTGCCCAGGGCTCCACAGCTCCTGCCTGGGGAGGTGCTGGGGGCCCCCTGGCCTGCAGGGGTGACCCCCAGGGTCCCAGGGCAGCACATCTGGAAGAGCATCTCAGCATGGGGAGGTGACAGCGAATCCTGCCCCAAAAGGGGCCATTTTGAAGAACTCAGTCGTGCTGACTTCTCCAAGTGTCACCAGCACTACTCTGTCACAGCTTTGGGTGCCCAGGGCCCATGAGCTGCACTCCCAGGGCTTTCCCAGGCAGGCCCTACCCCAGGCCAGCTGCTCCCAGGTCGAAGCCGTGCTGTGCCCATGGGTGGCTTTGGCAAGCAGGAGGCTCTGGGAGCTCACCAGGGCTGCCTGCAGAGCCAGGTGGCTCTGGGATCCCTGCATCTGCAATGGCTCCTCTCGCACCTCCACCTGCCTCCAGGCTGGTTTTGCTCCAAGAAGACAAAGCCACCAAAATCCTACTGGGCAAGCAGGACCCTCCACAGCCATCACTGACCCCCAGTGGAGGGAAATCCCTGAATATCCCAGGAGGATTCCAGCCTGGCAACCACAGACTGGCATTGCTGGATGTCACCTTCATGGGACCAGCAGGACTTTGCAGAAGCCCCACAGAGGCCTCAGCGCTGGGGGCAACCAGCTGCAGATGCAGCTTCAAGTTTCCACTGCTGTGTCTGCTCATTCCCTCTCCCCTGGCCAGCTGCTCACCACCAGCCACATCCAGTGGCTCATCCCAGATCAAGCTATTTTCACACCATGCATTTGCAAAGTCCCTTCTTTATTTGTTTGGGGTTTAAATGCCATTTTTCCTTTTTTGATCAAAACACTTCAAGGCACGAATCGCACAAGTCCCACTCGGATTCCCAAACCTGGTGTGGGGAGAGCACACAAGGGGAGAGTTCATCCTTGCAGGCTGAGGGTGGAGCTCAGAGTCATCAGGATTTTAACCATTAAAAAAAATCCCAACCCCCCCATTCCCCCAAACTGGGAGCTGCCCTGAACCCCACAGCCTTTACATGGGAGGGACATGGGGATGAAGCGGATGGGTCCCTGCTCCTGGCATCTGGTTAGGGTCCCATCCCCAGGGGAAACTGTTCCCAGATGGGAGAGCCAAGGCAGGGGGTTAAGGGGGGAACCCTGGAGGGGGCAACAGGGTCCCCAGGAAGGAGGAGACGGAGTGCTGGGGGAGCTTTGCTGAAGGAAGAGAGGAGCCCTGCTACAGGAACGAGGGTTGAGCCTGGCTGGGGGAGCCAAGGCAGGGGGTTAAGGGAGGATCCCCGCAGGAGTGGCCCTCCCAACAGGGGTATCCAGGGACGGGCGGAGCCCCCCTCTCTGTGATCCCCCAATAGTGAACCCCCCTCAATAACCCCCTAAGTAGCTACTCCCAGTGAACTGACCCCCAAACTGAACCCCCTAAACGGCTCCTCCCAATGAGCTGACC
>NW_005054370.1:2042776-2044921 GCF_000277835.1 Geospiza fortis | reverse complement strand
GATCCTGGCGGGCAGGAGGCAAAGCAGGGCTTGTGAGCCCCATCCCGGCCCCTTACCCGCACAGGGACCCCCCCACCCAAAACAGGCACCCATTCCCCCCCCAGAACGGAGCCACTCGGCTCTCCCCCTCCCCAGCAATGTTTTCATAACACCGTGTGCTCCACGTGGTGTCAAAATACCTTTTACCTTCTCTCCAGACACTCCTGTTTCGGGGAATGTCTTTGGTGTTTCCCTCCCCCTCCCCAGCGCCCTGATTCGTGCGGTTTGAAATGCCCCACACGGCTCAAGGCCGGTGTGAGATGAGGAGTTTGGTGCTGGCAGTTTCTGTTTCTTTTTCAAGCGTCAGGGAACAAAGCTGGGAGTGTGGCTGTGGTTTGATGGGCGGGGGCTCGTCCCTGTCACCCTCACCCCGAGGGGGGCTCCCCACACTCCCCAAGCCCCCACAGATTCCAGGCTGTGGGGCCAGGACTTGCCAGAGCTGTTTGGGGTGTCAGTGACCGACCCTCTGACAGCTCTCCTCAAGATGTGCTGGAGGAGGAAGGCAATAATTATGTGGAAATTTTTATTTTTTAATTAATATTTCAAATTAATCTGGCAAACATCACCCCAGAAGCTCAGAGCCGTGTCCAGCATCATTCCAGGGCTGGCTGTGGTGGTGGATTTTTTTCAAAACAGAGCAAATTTAAGGTTTTGGGGGTTTGTTGATTTGTTGGGGCTTTTTTTCCAACAAGTATCTTTTCAAATACTGCCACATGTATAGGTTAATTTAAAAAGCAAAGGCTGGGTTAGCGCCACTTGAAGCTGAGCTCTGAAATGAATTGTGTGGAGGAATATCCCCAGTTAACTATGAACCAGTTCAGTGCCAGCCAGGCTGTGACTGCATTTTTGGGGTGCCCCAGCTCCACAGGCTGATGAGAGCCAGCTGCTGCTTCCCTCAGGCTGGGGTGCACCCCAACTTCAGGGGTCTGGGCCCCCCAGCAAGGATCTGCTCCTCTGATCCCAGCATCACTCAGGGTGCCTGGGATGGGGATGAGGAGGAAGCTTTAAAAGGGATTTAGGTGTTGGCCTGTGCTGGGGAGCAGCAGGGGCTGTGAGCACCAGCCAGGGCCAAATCCTGGGATAAACCCCAGGAAAGGGGAGATGAAGCAGCTATTCCCCACCAGAAACATCTCAATCCCCCATTGCTAATGCAGCAGACACTGTCCAAGCCCCTTAACTCTGCTCAGAGTCCCCACAAACATCAGTCAGGAGTTGTGGCTGCAGGAGGGCAGCAGGGATTTGGGATGGGTGTAACCAGAGGGGTGAAGTCTCCCTGTGTATGGACCCCCCGTGTCCAGACATCCCCCTGCCCACAGCCCCTTCCGTGTGTGTGCAGCCTCATGGGAGTTTGATACACAGCCCTGTCCCCCTTTTAGCCCCTCCCCAGTCCTCAGTTCAGCTGCTGGTTTGGGGTCCCTGTGCCAGCCTCAGAGCAGGGCTGGGTCCTCCCTGGTGGATTTTTCCTCTGCTGGAAGAAGGGACGGATCCATCACTGTCGGGGTGCTAAATTTAGCTGGGTACCAAGAAGGCAGGGCCTGTACCAGGAACTGGGGGGGCCCTGCTTGCCTTTTGCTCTCTCTGCCATAATGGTGTGTGAAGGGGAGCGGGGTGAGGAACCTGGGGGAAAGGGGGTCCTGTGGGGCCAGGTGGGACCCCAGCACCCTCCCTACGCTCCATACTGGACCCCTGTTTGTGCTGCTCCCCAACCCTGCCTCATCCATGGGCTTTGAGCATCTGGGATGGCCCAAAATGTCCTTCCCAGACTGGCTGGAGCCTCTCCCTGGGCACCCCACACCTTTGGGGAGCCACGCAGACCCCTGGGTGTGGATGTGGGGGGGTTCCAGGTGTGGGATACAGGCAGGATCCCCAGCCATGGGTGGGTTGGAACCCCAAAATCCCCCCATGGGTGGGTTGGAAGGCCAAAACCCCCCGTGGGTGAGCTGACAGCCCCGTTCTCCTGTGCCCTGCAGATGTGCACCCCCAGCAACACGCCGGCCACGCCGCCCAACTTCCCGGACGCGCTGGCCATGTTCTCCAAGCTGCGCACCTCGGAGAGCCTGCAGAGCAGCAATAGCCCCATCACCTCCATGGCCTGCTCCCCCCCGG
>NW_005054370.1:2028604-2042589 GCF_000277835.1 Geospiza fortis | reverse complement strand
TGGGGGCAGGGGCTCGCCGAGAAACGCACTGGAATAATTTTCTAGGTTTTATTATTATTTTTAGTGGGGGGAGGACATGCTGCCAGGGAGGGCACTGACCTGTGAGAGCCTCTGGCTGCTCTCTACTCCCCTCCCCTTTTTTAAAAAAAATATATAACTATAATATATAAATATATCTAATGTATATAGATCCAGAGAGAAGGAGCAGCAGCATGGAGGCAGCTGCTGGGTGTCTGGGGGTTTTCCCAGTGGCTCTATCCCCAACCAGCATCTCTACATCAGGAGAGGGAAGGGGAGGACAGGAATAACAAAAACAAATGGATGGAGATGGCTGTTGGCACCCCAGATCACAGCCACACGGACGTGGAGCCACTGGACTCCCTCCCAGCTCTGGCCTCCCTGGGCACTTGTTGCAGTGCCCAGAGCAACAGCAGCGCTCTGGCTCCCGAAATTCAGCCCGGCTTCTTGCACAGACCCCCCCTGGACTTGCCCCCAACCCCATCCTCCCTCCCTCGGCACCCCCAGGGCCTGGGGGTCGATCAGAGTGATGTCCCCCTGTCCCTGTGACCGCCCCACGTGGTGCTTCCCCAGGCAGGGGGGAGCTGGGGGTTTTTTAGTTTTCAAATCAATGTTGCTTAAAAAAAAAACAAACAGAAAAACAAACCAAAAAAAAAAAAAGGATGAAAAAGACCCAGCAAAAAAACAGGTTGAAGGTTTTTTATTAATTTAAAAAATAATAAAAATTAAAAAAAAAATCACTTTTTTAACACCAGCTGTCCCTGCCTTTTCTCTGTTCTGGGAGGGTGTCCCTGGCAGGGCACTGAAAATGGGGGTGACTCCTCTGTGAGGCAGCGTCACCAGTGGGGACTGAGGCTGCTCTGTGCCCCCACAAGCCACCACTGCTGTCCCCAGAGAGGGGGGATCAGGGGCAAGGGGAGACCCAGGGCCATGGGGGTGCTGTGCCAGCACACTGAGGAGCCCCCGTGTGCCAGGGGGTGCAGCTGCCACCCCTGTCTGTCCCCTCACAACATCTCACAGCTTGCAAAAGCCCCCCAGCCCCATCACCCAGCCAGGGATGAGCCCCCCAGGCCTCAGCCCTGTGGGGACACTTGGGGAGGGGATGGTGGCCTCTGAGTGTCCCCCTCTGCAGAAGGGTCACCAGCCAGGGGACACCAGAGCTCCCCAGGCCCGTGGCCACTGCATTCACACACCAAACAGCTGGGCTAAAACCCCAAAAATGGGAGCACAGCAGCTCTGGAAATGTCAGGAACGACAGAGGCTCAAGGCACAGTCCAAAGCTTCCTGCAGGGATGGGGAGTTCCCCAGGATGGCACAAACTCCAAGGAGAAAAGGCAGAAAAATCCATCTGGGGTTATTTACCTGCTCCAAAGGTCACCCAGGGCTGGGGCTGTGTTCAGGGGGTGCAGGGGGGTGGGGGTGTTTATGGGGTACACCTGGATCCTGGGGCGGCAAAAGGGGCAGGAGGATGATGAGCACCAAAGAGGAGACCCCAGCTGGGCCATGTCCTGCAGGATGGTTTTTGTTGGCTCTGCTCTGTTGCCCAGGGGTTTGCCCAGAGTGTTCCCAGTTTTCCTACAGGAGGTGGCACTGGGGAGATGCCAGATCCAGCTGTGTCCCCCGCAGTACCCCCAGAGCAGGCTCTGAGCACCTGGTTTTCCCCTGAAAAACCAAACCCAGCAGGGAGAACGTTCCAGGGGGAGCTCCCCGTACCTGTGGAGTGCAGTAGGGCTGACAGGGATGGAGGCTGTCCCTGGGGGGGGAAAGGTTTGGGGACATTCACCAGGAGGGCAGGGCAGCCCCCAGGGGATGCCCCCACAAGCTCTGGGTCCCCCCGAGGTTCCAGTGGGGTTCCCCTCAGGGTTTCTCACCCTCCCACTCACCCCAGAGGTGCCACCGCCTTTGTGTCCCCCAGGAAGTGTCACTGCCTGTGTGTGGAGGGGACATCCCCAGCCCCTGAGCGCCCAGCCGTGTGTCCCCAGCCGTGACACCCCCCGTGGGCTCCAGGGGTTCCCTGCCCGGTATCTCAGCACACACCGGGCAGGGGAGGGTGGCACGGGGGGCTGGGAGAAGCAGCCCCAAACCTCGGGGGTGGCACCAGGGGAAGGAGGGGACGTGTCCCTCTGCTGTGGTTGGAGGGGGGAGCAGAGGGGTTTGTGCCTTCGGTCGGTGGCAGCGCTGCGAGAGGGAGGAGGGGTGGCAGAGGGGGTTTCTTCACTCGGAGGGGAGGAAGGCAGCTCAGCCATGCTCATCCCAGCGGCTTGGGCTGGGATTTGCTTTCGGCATCAAACTGTGCTCTGCTGCTGCCCTTCCCGCTGAGGTCCCCATTTCCCGTTTCTCCGGGAGCAAATGAGCTCCTCCTCCTCTTCCTCCTCCTCCTCCTCCTGCTGCTGTCCCCCTTTTGGGGGTCCCCTGGCAGGGCACAAGTGGGGCCCAAGTCAGGTCAGGGGTTGCACGACACCCGGGGCTGACGCAGAGCCTGGGTTTCACAGGGGCCGTGTGCAGGACAGGGGATGCTGCCAACCCCTCCTTGTGCACGAAGGGCAGATCTGCTCCACTCAGGAGGCCCAGGCTGTTGGTTGGTTACCCTTTATTTCTGCAGGCTGGCGTTGCTTGCTCATTCCGGGACAATCCGGCCCCGGTACACGACTCCATCCTTGCCCATCAGTTCGCACGTGCCGGGCTGGGAAGGAGGGGATGGGCTGGCTCTGCCACGCTGGGCTGCATTCAGCATCCCCCACCCAGCTCCTCCGGGGGACACTGAGGCACGGATGCTCCCCCAGGCGCTCAGCATCACTCTCCCAGCCTCGGTGTGCCGTGTGCGTCCCCACCTTCCCCATCCCTACCAGGTTGGGGTCCGGAAGGAGGGGCTCCATGCGCTGCACGGGGATGGCGCTGGTGTGTTTGCCCCCGGAGTACATCGGGGATCGGCGGGAATAGCCCTCGGCTGCCTCGTCCCTGTGGGACAGGGCACAGGGGGCTCAGAGCCCGGCGCCCTGGCACTCTGTGCTTCCACCTGCCGTGCCAGGGAAGGGTGCAGGGGGTGCTCCCCTCCTCCAGCTGCTGCAGCTGGTGCCTGGGGCTGTTCCTCCACAGGTGAAGGACCTTGCACTTGCCTTTGTTGAACTTCGAAATGTTCCTCCCCAGCCAGTTTAGCCCTGCCCACCCAGCCCCGCAGGGTCTGCCCTTTCCCTGCTGCCCCAAGAGCTGCCCAGGGCAGTGACAGGTCCTGGTGCCCTTTGCAGGGGACACCAGGAGGCAGGAGCAGGGCCTGTCCCAGCTCCAGGGCTTGATTTTGGGAACTGCTTCCACCAAGCCCCCACCAAGCCTGAGCTGGGGCTGCCACCAGGCACAACTCATCCCATGTGGCTTCAGGGCCTGACAGGGCAGCACGGGGGGCTGCAAAACCCCTCTGACCTGGGGCAAGCCCAGCTGGGCCTCTGCGGCTCCTCTCTGCCTGGGCACCTCCAGCCCCTTCCACCCACCCAGGGAAGAGCTCTGCTTGCCGGGACAAGGGCCCGGGGAGGGTCCCCAGGTCCCCCTACCTCTGCTCCTGCCTGCGCAGGCGGGGCAGGCGCATGGAGAGCCCGGGGGAGGCCGGCGGCGTGGACGGGAGGAACCCAGGGCGTCTGGGAGGGTGACAGGGGACACGGGTGGGTGACAGGGGCCACAGCAGCCAGCCCTGACACTGCAGGGCACTGCCAGCACCCACCTGCCCCTGTCCCACCCCCTTGCACCGGTGCTGGTGCCACTCACTGTGCAGACATCTTCACCAGAGGGTCACAAGGGGCGTACTCGGAAGAGGGAACCCTCAGGAACGTCCTAGAGCAGGGAGAGAAGGGCTGGGCCAGGCACTGCAGGGAGTTCCAGCCTTTTCAGGGGAATCATGGGGTGCTGAGCCTGAATTCTCCACCACCACCATAGCACAGTCCAACCCACTGGCTGGTTACAAAATAAAGGGGGTGTGGAGGGGGAAATGGGCAAGTTGTGGAGTCCCACCTGGGACAAAGCTCCAGCTCATATTGGACAATAGTGAACCCACAGAGGGCCGGTCCCAAAACCCACTGCTATGGGAATGGCTCCCAGGGTACCCAGTCCCATGGCAAGGGGACAAGGAGGGGGTTCCTGTGCCCTCTGTTGGGGTGGGATGCTCCCAGCCTGGGACACGCTCACCTCGGTCCCACTGGTGCCTCCAAAACAGGGAGGCTGCTCATGGCTGCCCAGGACCCACAGGGATGGATGGGAGGTGGAGGGCTCAGGCTCCCACACCTGTGACTCCCACACCATCCCAACCAGCCCTCACACCTTGGTCCTCTCTTGGTCAGCACCCAGGACCCCCCTGTGCCCTGCCAGGAGGGCAGGTCACGACCTGGCTCTGGCACTGCGTGTCCCAGCTGTGCCAGGGGACAAGCCACTGTCCCCCACACTTGCACCTACAGGCCAGCTTCAGCTGGGTATGCCTCCATCCTGACGCCGCCTTCTCCACGAGCCTCCTTGGGTGTTGGGAGCCTGCTGCCAGTGGGAGGAAACCCTCATCAGCATCCCCACGGTTCCATCAGTGGATAAACGGATCCAGCAGCCGGGCACCACATGGGCCCAGCCAGAGGGAACAGGGCCAGTGCTGCCCCCAAAGCCATTGCTGTCCCCGTGGCACTCACCTGCTGGTCCCAGCCACGCTGTCGGCTGGCACCCAGAGGTCCTGGGATCCTGGGTGGCCTCGGACTGACTGCACCCTCTGGACTGGGACACGGCTGCCAGGGGCTCTTGGATGCATTTCTGAGGTGGCGCCCTCTGAACTCTTTGTCTGAGCATGGGGAGGAGCCTGAGCAAGCCGAGCAGTGTTTCAGCCCCAGCTCTTGTCCCCAGAACTCCACCCCTTTCCCTCAGGGAAGCCCCCTGTGCCACTGTGAGCTTGGTCTTAAACCAGACCTTGCTCTAAGGGCAGCACGATGGGGGTGCAGACCCCAAAGGAGGAGAAGCACCCACGGGGTTGAGAAAAGCCTTTACCTTGGAGATGCCCATCTTGATCTCTTCTTCCTTGATCTCTCTCGTGCTGATCATCTCAGGGGGACTGTCCAGGGAGCTGGGAAGAGCCTCTACCTCAGAGATGTCTATCTCCATCTCTTCCTGCTTGATCTGTTCCATGTCATCCTGTCCCATGTCAGCCTGTCCCATGTCATCCTGTCCCATGTCAGTCCCTCCTCTGTCACTCCATCTCACACTCTTCCCCACGCCCTTCTGTCCCACGTCACTCTGTCCTGCATCGCTCCGTTGCATGCTTCGCCTCATGTCCTTCTGTCCCATGTCCTTCTGTCCCATGTCATCCTGTCCCATGTCATCCTGTCCCACGTCCATCCGTCCTCTGCTGCTCCATCGCAGACTCCTTCCCACACCCATGTCCTTCTGTTCCGTGTCACTCTGTCCTGTGTCACCCGATTGCACATTTCGCCTCAGGTCCTTCTGTCCCACGCCCCTCGGTGCCATGGCACCCCGTGCCCTGCTCTGTGCTTTGTCACTCTGTCCCGTGTCACTTTCCCCAATGGAGAGCATGTCACTGCTGGCAGCCTCGTCCTTCTCTTTGCCCTCTGTCTTGCCACCGGGGCTGGCAGGCTGGCTCTCCCCACGCTTTGGTGTCTTGGGCTTTTCCACGAGGGGAACTGGAAGGAGAAACCAGAGGGAGCTGCGCAGGGTCAGGGGAGGCAGGGGGAGCATGGCTGGGGGACAAGCCAGCAGTCTGCAGCCCCCCTGCGCCCTCCCCGTGTCCAGCTCCCCCCCAGCTGTGCCCAGAGGTACTTTCATTGCCGATGACAATCAGGTCTCCGAGGTCATCCTCCTCCAGGAGCTGGCCAGACTTCTTGTCTCGGGAGCTGGGTCCCAGGCCCAGCATTTCCTTCATGGCAGACTGGAGAGGAGAGGATGGGCTGGCTACCACACTGGGCTGCATTCAGGATCCCCAAGCCAGCCTCCCAACCCAGCTCTTCCTGGGGAAACTGAGGCACAGATCCCCCTGGATGCTCAGCATCAGCCTCCCAGCCTTGGTTCCCTTTCAGTGTCTCCTCTTGAGGCTGAACAACCCCAGCACCCTCAGCCTTCCCCAGGACAGAGCTGCCCCAGTCCCCAGAGCATCTTTGTGGCCCTCCACAGGACCCGCTCCAGGAGCTCCGTGTCCCATCCCGAGGAGCCCAGAGCTGGACACTGCTCCAGGGGAGGCCTGGCCAGGGCTGGGCACAGGGGCAGCATCGCCCCCTGACCTGCTGGAAATGCTCTCCTTACACACCCCGGGACACCAGTGCCCTCCTTGTGCCCTCGGGCACAGTGCTGCTCATGGACAGCTCCTTGGCCACCAGGAGCCCCAGCTCCTTCCCCACAGAGCTGCTTCTCCAGGCACTCAGTCCTGGCCTGGGCTGGTGCCTGGGGCTGTTCTTCCACAGGTGAAGGACCCTGCACTTCCCTGTGCTGAACTTCAAAATGTTCCTCCCCAGCCAGTTTAGCCCTTTGGGCACCTCCATGACCGTGGTTTTCACAGCCAACCCAGGGGATCAGCAAACACCTGACTGATGCCATCTAATACAACAGCAAGGTATTCTCGCCTCCAGCAACGGGAACTCAGCATCCCATCCCTGCCCTGTGACATGCCCTGCTGTCCCCCAGTCACAGCCACCACTCCAGAGACCTGGAGGTTGGGAGCCATGGTCCTGCCTGATGCTGAGCAAGAGGGGCTGTGGTGTGATGCCAACGCAGCCTGGCCATACCCAGGGAGGTACCAGCTCTGGCTGTTTCTCCCACCACCCTGAACATGGCCCTTTTCTGGGCAGAAAACAAGCTGGGAGCACATGTGAGGCCAGCTGAGGAGCTGCCCTGGCTCACCCTATGCCAGGTCCTTCTCCCGGTGGGATGCCCAGGGAAGAGGAGTCCTGAGCAACCTCAGCAGAGGTGCTGGGGTGCAGAGTGGCTGGAGGTGCAGAGGGCTGTGATCCCACTCCACCTGCTAGACCTTGACCTCCTCTTCCTCCTCCTTCTGCTTTCCTGCCCACCAGGATGTCCTCCAGCACGTCCCAGCACGCGTTTCTCACCTCCTCTAGGGCTGGGGAGAGCATCAGCCTCTTCTCCAGATTTTATTTTGGGAAGGAGGCACCAGAGCCATCTGTGTAACTGGGGGCAGGATGGATCCAGAGGAGTGTTGACCCCCACCCCATCCCCCCCAGAACATCTGGGGACCATGTCCTGGTGTGAGGGGACCCTGCCCTGGGTGTGCTCAAGGACATACCATGAGAGACTCCATCATCTGGTTACGGAGCTCATCCATCATGTTCTGGAATTGTTCCTGGAGTAGGGCGAGGACAGGGACAGGAGTCAGAACACAGGAGCAGGATTCAAAAGGGACATTTGCAAATCAACTTGGACACCAGACACAGGGATCCTGGACAGGGCTATGCCAAGTGGCTGTGCCTGTATTTCCCAGGGGGTCCTTTATCTCCTCACCCTCCCTGGACCCAGGTTACTTTTTTTTGATGGCTGTTTAGTTCACAAATGCCTCAGCAGCCCTGTCTGAGGGAGGCAGTGACCTCTAGCACCGGCCTGACCTGCAGGCAGTGGTGCCCTTCTGTCCTCCCTGGGGCTGTGCTGGCAGAAGGAAAGTGGGGGGCTCCAGGTGGGTTGGGATGAGCTCCAGGTGCGTTGGGATGAGCTCCAGGTGGGTTGGGATGAGCACCCACGTTCCACTCTCAGGAAACCCTCGCCACTCCTCCCTCCTGGTGCCCTTCATGCTGGGAGCCTCCAGGGGCTGCAGGGCAGCACAGTGAGGGGCAGCTCAAGGGGGCAGCAGTAGCAGCTCACCATGTTAAAATTCTGTAGCATATACTGCATGTCCTCTGCCATCTGGGACTGCTCCAGCTTCACCAGGTTGACCTCCTCACGGAGCTCCTGGCACATAGCCCTGACCTATGAGAGGGATGGTGGGGTGAGCCCAGGGCAGGGTCCCTGGGTCCTTTGCACCCACCATGGTCTGCACAGAGCCAGGGGCAGTTCAGGGCCTGGCCTGGGCACTGCTTGGCCTTCAGCACATGCTCAGCAGCAGCTCCCCAGCAGCATGAGGGCGTTCAGACCCCAGAGGAGGGGGCAGCTTGGGGGGAGCACCTGGGGCTGGGAAGAGCCTCTACCTCAGCGATTTCTTTTTCATTGGCTTCCACTCTCTCCTTTAAGTCCTTAAGGAAAGCAAAAGGGCTTTCCTCAGCCCCCTCCAGGGGTTCCCCGTTCTCCTGGACAAGCAGATCCCGCAGGCCCAGGTGCAGAAGCAATGCATTCAGGAGGTTGTGCAGCTGCTCAAAGTCAACAGCTCCAGCTCTCGATGACCCGAGGGCAATTTCCAGCATCTGGCCCAGCGTGAACGTTGCCATTGCTGCTGTCTGTCCAAAAGCACAGAACTGCCAGGAACAGGAGCCTCTTGTGCTGTTGCTCCAGAGAGGAACAGGTAGGGTGGGAGGTGGTAGGTGGTGTTAGAAGGAGGAGAAGGAAGAGGAAGAGGTGCAGAGCCAACAGGTTCCTTCTTCTTCGGTCTCCTCCTTGTTCCAGGGCCTGTGCCACTTGAGTCCCCCTTTACAGTGTCCCCCTGCCCTGGCAAAGGGTGCCCATTGTTACACAGCAATGGCTCAGCCCTGTGTGGAATGTCCCCATTGTCCCCTGCTGCTGCTGATGTCCTGGTTCCAGCAACCAACAGGAGCTGCAGGGACCATGTGCCACAGCACCTCCAGCCTCTACCACTTGCAGCCCCAAAATTACTCCAAGGATAGCTCACATTGGGCAGGTGGTGTCACAGACATATTTTATGAAAAATCATTTTGCTAGGATTTTTCTCCCGAGAAGCTGAGAGGCCTCAGAAACAAAATGTAAACAATAATTATCTGCTGCTGTGGAATGCAACAGGTGCATCTGTGATTGGTCTCATGCGGTTGTTTTTAATTAATGGCCAATCACAGTCCAGCTGTCTCAGACTCTGGTCAATCACAAGATTTTATTATCATTCCATTCCCTTCCTTGCTTGCCTTCGGATGAAATCCTTTCTTCAATTCTTTTAGTATAGTTTTAATATATAATTTTCTTTTAATATAATATATATAATAAAATAATAAATCAGCCTTCTGGAACATGGAGTCAAGATTCTCATCTCTTCCCTCATCCTGGGACCCCTGAGAACACCACTACACAGCTGGTGCCCCAGGAGCCACTCGCAGGGTGAGTTGAGCCTGCCCAGGAGAGCTGTGCCCTGTGGAGAGGTGATCCACGTTCTCACACAGCCTGGAACATTCCAGAACACTCCAGGAGGAGACCAGCCCCCGAGAGGAAGCACCTCCAAGTCATTCATTTTTGAGGTCTCAAAAGGATGAGAGTTTCCCTTCTCCCTTAGACGTGGGAACAGTGGAAAGCTGCTGCTGACTCCATCAATACACAGAGTTTCAGCACCTCACTCCAAAGCAAAGAGCCATACAAGCAGGGAAAAGCAGATAAACACAAGCCTCCAGACAAGCCTAGGAAGTAAAGGACTCAAACACTGGGAAAAATCTTTGAACCAGAGTGATCCATCATTCAAATCCTTACAAAACCCATCAACTAGAAATTCCCTTTTAAAAATGCAGGTTTGACCACCAGGCAGTGGGATCACTGACATCTCCCTGCTCTGGGAAAGCTCAGGAGCTTTGAGCACAGGAGGCCTGGGTGAGCTCCTGGGGGGATCCTGGCTCCTGGGCCAGGCACTGCAGGGAGTTGTGGCATTTTCAGGGAAGTGTGGGGTGCTGAGCCTGGTTTCTCCACCACCACTCCAGCACAGTCCAACCCACTGGCTGGCTACGAAATAAAGGAGGTGCCATGGGGGAAATGGGCTATTTGTGGTTTCCCAGCTTGTATCAGACAATGGTGAATCCACAGAGGGAAGCTCCCAAAACCTACTGATGTGGGAATTCCTTCAGGGGCATCCCCAGCAGCCCATCCCATGGAACTGGGCTTGGTGGCAAGGCCAAAACGGGGCTGGGTGTGCTGTGGGAGCTGGGGGGTCTCTAGGGGAGAGCAGCTTTTGTCTTTGGGTTCTCAGGGGGTACTTGAGTTTCGCTCCATGAGCCAGGGGCTTGAAGACAGGGGGACAGGCCGAGGGCCCCAGGCCTGCCCTTGCTGCTGCATTTCTGCCCATCAACCTCTCACCCTTTGCCTGCTCTTCCCAGGAGGGCAGCAGGGGCCAGGCTGGCCCTGCCAAGCCCCCACTTTGACCATGGGTACCCCACAGGAGGCAAGCCCAGAGCTGGGGCTGGAGGCTTTGGGAGCACAGCCTGTGCCCAGGAGCAGCAAGGGGCCTCCAGGGACACAGCCTGGCTCCCTGGGGACATGAGAAGGGACACAGAAAGCAGCTGTGACCCTTGACAAGGGGCAGGTGCTCTCTGGGGTCTGATGGAGACCTTGCATGGCAGTTCCAGCACCTCATGCTGTATTTAAAGGATGTACTGAACAACTTCCCTTTTGGAACAGAACCAGCGGGAAGTTAATGGAATGGCAATGTGGCAAAGGGAGAAATGTGAGAGACTGAACACCTGAAGGAGTTGGTGTAAACCTGAAAGAGCTAATGCTCAAAGACTAGGCAGAAGGGAAAAGGAATGTTACCACAATAATGAGAGAAGGTTCAGATGGAAAAGGGGTTTTTGGAGGCAGGATAGTGCTTTTCTGGGACCAAATTCCTATCTTGGGAAACTATCAAAGAACAAGTTTGAGACAGCATTTCACTTGCATCTGATGGGGGAGAGAAACTGAAACCACAAGAACCCCCAACTCTGTTCTGAAAAGTTCAAGAATAACAAAATGAGGCTGTGCAAGGAGCAGTGTCTATAAATTCCACAGTGAACAAGGGCTGGGGGGCACTCACCATCCTGAGGGATCAGACCAAGGACAGTGCTGGAACCCAGGCTGGTGACACAAGTTCTTCCTCTATCTGCGTTTTCCTTCCTTTCCTCCTTCCTTCCTCCCTCTCCTTAGAAGTTTAAATTGTGGCTGCCATGGGCTGTTAAGAAATTGCTGTTTGTAGTTCAGGGAAATGTAACTCACGAGTTGTCCATTGGGGTTGTTGTGTAATCCACAGGCTTTTCATCAGGGAAGTTTAATTTGTGGGCTGCTCAAAAAAGTTGCCACATGTTGTTCAGAGAATTTTAATCCACACACTGTTGAAATAATCTGTGGGCTGTTCCTTAGTTTAATCCACAGGTTGTCCAGGGAAATTTAATCCACAGGCTGTTCAGGAGTGTTTAAATTGTTGCCACCACAGTTCATACAACCTATCACAAGGTTTAAAACCTTGCTGCCAAAAAACTCCAACTTTCTAATTGACTGCTTGGTGCTGTTTTGCCTTAATCCAGCCCCAGGGCATCCTGAAGGTCCAGCACCACCCTCTCATGGCACATGCTGCCAGAGCCAGGTCATGGTGCAGGTGCAGGGGGGTCCTGGTGCTCACCAAGCAAGGACTGAGGTGTGAGGGCTGCTTGGGATGGCAGCTGTGGGACCCTGAGCCCCCACCTCCCATCCAACCCTGTGTGTCCTGGGCAGCCACGAGCAGCTCCTGCTTCAGAGGGGCTCCATCCTGGAGCTGCCACTCCTGGTGCCTCCCTGAATGACAGAAACCTGTTGCCATTGGGAGGACATCACCAGCACCCCCACAGCTCCATCACTGGCTACATGGGTCTGCTGCCAGGGCATCACACAGCTCCTGGCTGTGACAGCCAGAGGGAACAGGGCCAGAGCTGTCCCCAAAGCCATCGCTGTCCCCAAGGCACTCAGCTGAGTCCCAGCCACACTGCTGGGCAGAGGGTCTGTGCTGCTGGGGGGCCTCGTGCTGGGGCACCCATGGGATGGAGCTGTGGGTGCTGGGGGATCCTGGGTGAATGCCCCAGGGTGGAGGACATGGGCTTGCCTTTGGTGAATTTCAAAAGCCAAGGGTTTTGGGGGCCCATGTGCACCAAGGAGGGCTGGGGTGGGATCCAGTGCACCAAGGAGGGCTGGGGTGGGATGGAGGGGCTGTGGTGAGTGGGATCCAATGCAGCCTGGCCCAGGCAGTCACCAGCTCCTGCTGTTTCTCCCATCACCCTGAGCACAGCCCTTTTCTGAGCAGAAAACAGAGAGCACACTGGAGGTACCCTGGCTCTGCCTGTGCCAGGCTGTGCCTCCTGGTGGGATGTGCAGGGAACAGGAGCAGAGACCTTGGGGCACACACGAGGTACTGGGGGCTGCAGTCCCGCTCCACGGGAAGACCTTGGCCTCCTCTTCCTCCTCCTGCCTTGCTGCCCACCAGGAAATCCTGCAGCATGTCCAGCACACCATGGTGCCACCTCCTCTGGGGCTGGAGAGATGCTGGCAGGAGTGTAGGGAGCTCCAGGTGGGTTGGGATGAGCTCCCACATTCCACTCCTGGAATTCCACACCCTTCCCACTCTTCCTTCCTGGGGCCTCCAAGAGCTGCAGGGCAGCAGAGCAGAGCAGTGAGGGGCAGCTCCAGAGTGGCAGCTCAGCAAGCGAAGCGACTCCTGGATGCTCCAGATGTTCTCTGCCATGCACTCTGCCTTCCAGTCCTTGATCTCCTCGTGCATCTCCTGGCACAGAGCCCTGACCTCGGAGAGGGGGATGGCAGGGTGAGCCCCAGGGCAGGGTGAGCCCCAGGGCAGGGTCCCTGGGCCTGAGTCCTTTGTCCCCACCATGGCCTGCACAGAGCCAGGGGCAGTGCAAGGCCTGGCCAGGCTGGCACAGGGCAAGGGGCAGGGCTTGGCCTTCAGCACGTCCTCAGCAGCCAAGAAGGGGCAGCAACACCCCAAAAGCATGAGGGATGCTGACCCCAAAGGAAGGGGTGGCTCAGAGGGAGCACCCAGAGGGGCTGGGAAGAGCTTCTGCTTTGGTGATGTCTCTTTCAGTGGCTTCTACTTTCTTCTCCTCTCCATGTCTGATGGGCTGGGAACCACAGGGACCTCTCACAATTCCCTGCAGTGGTTCCCTGCTCTCCTGGGCAGGCAGATCCCACAGGCCCAGGTGTCCAACCTGGGAGGTGGTGACAGGAGATAGAGCAAGGTGGGCACAGCCAGCAGGCTCCTTCCTCTTCACTCTCCTCCTCATTCTGGAGCCTGCATTCTCCCTGCCTACAGCTGCATCCAAGCTCAGTGCCGGAGACAATTCACTGCAGCAGCAACTGAAAGGGAAAGCTATGGAGCTACCCTGACCACTGAAATGTAAAAGGTAATCAAGGATAATGCAAACAAGTTTTAATGAGAATTTCAACCTTGGTAGCATCTAGTTAACTTCACTTCTGACCCTATGTCACAGACATATCTTATGAAAAATCCTTTTGTTAGGATCTTTTCTCCTGAGAAGCTGAAAGGCCTCAGAAACAAAATGTAAACAATGATTGTCTGCTGCTGTGGAATGCAACAGGTGCATCTGTGATTGGTCTCATGTGGTTGTTTTTAATTAATGGCCAATCACAGTCCAGCTGTCTCGGACTCTCTGGTCAGTCACAATATTTTATTATCATTCTTTTCTATTCCTTGCTAGCCTTCTGATGAAATTATTTCTTCTGTTCTTTTAGTATATATATATAGTTCTTTTAATATAATATATATAATAAAATAATAAATCAGCCTTCTGGAACATGGAATCAAGATTCTCATCTCTTCCCTCGTCCTGGGACCCCTGTGAACACCACCACAACCCTACCAACAGTAAAGCCACAGCTTTTGCTTTAACAATACCCAGTGCTTTGGTAAACCCCACATACCCAACCACTGCACTGGGGTTAAATCACCATGGAATTATTTCCAATACAACATGGAGCATGGGCCAACAAAATGGGAACACATGGCAAGCTGTCACTGTCGATGTGTGTGTTGTACAGGAACAACAGGGATTTATTTGTGAAGGTAACACCAATGCCAATGCCCAAGATATTTGTCTTGG
>NW_005054370.1:2019375-2028561 GCF_000277835.1 Geospiza fortis | reverse complement strand
AATGTACTTATATACATTGGGAAGAGTAAGAACTATTGGTGATTCCATAGAGACCACACCATTACAGAAATAAGCCATCATTCAAATATTTGGGTTTGTAGCTTTCTCCAAAATTAGAGGATATGACTTCAACTATTCAGCTCTGTCACAACCCATGAATTGCTACATTCTACCTACACAGCCCAGCAAGATCTCCTGCTCATCCCCACTGGAATGAACCTTGCACTGGTGGAAAAATTACTGCAGCACAAAGAGCTGTGTTCACTGCTGGCAGGTGTCTGAAGGAATGGACACAGGGCCTACCACTATTCATCAAATACAGAATAGATATATCATGTGATAAGAAATGAAGAACATCACTGGTGGGATTGTGTTTGGGTGGTCACCCACTGCAACAGGAATTCCAGATCTAACACTGCATCCTGTTATAATTTTGCTGATTTCTGTCATTTTATGCTTAATGTACTGTAGTGTTTTATATGCTGAAGTGTTTATATTAGCTAGACAGGTAGCACTGTCCCACTGATGTCCTTGCACACGTAATATTGTTCCCTCACATTCAACAGTCTTAAAAATCACAGTATTTTGCTAACCTGATCAAAAATTTCTCACAATTTTTAAGTTGGACATAATAAATCTCTGTTTACAGGCACAGAGGAAAGAGGTGACATGGCCACTTTGTGGAGCAAGACAAGTTGTTTTTAGTCACAGGGTGGATTCTGGTGGTGCCTTCCCCCAGCTCTTGAGCTGCACTATGATCTCAGAAATGCTTGTTAGGCCTTGGCCTTGAGAACAGCACCTGGGCTGAGCAACTCTCAATCTTATCAGAAACACTGTCTGCTCCCAGGAACTTGTGCTGTCTAACAAACTCCTGATTCTTAACAACCAGCCTTGGAAAACTGTTTTTCTTGCCTGAATAACAACCTGAGCAGAAGAGCATTTTTGTTACCAAACTTTCAAAGAAAGCTGCTGACCTGAATTGTGGCCAGGATGGGGAGGAATTATGACCATTCCTTGAGGCTCAACTCTGCCTGTTGAGAAGATGCAAAGATATCTGATGTATTTCCAGGAGCTCGAGGGGAATTCTTCAGAGGTTCCTTGTACAGGCTCCTTCAGGTCTGTGTGTGAGTGGGAATGCACTACAGTAAATACACTGTGGATGCTGCTCTCCTATATTAAGTATTTTAGATTTTTAAGTAAATGCTATATGAAATTGTTAAATTGTTTAACTTCAGCAAAAGCTTAACAGCTTATGCTGTTCAGTGCTGTTAAACCTTTGGGCCTAAACTGTTGGTCAAGTCTGGGGCTCAGTTTTGCAAGGGGGTCTGCTCTGAACCTCGTGACTCATCCTGTGTTTCCTTTTTATCCTTGCCCTTTCCTAGCCTTCCCCTTCCCCCCCTCTCCAGCCTCAATGCAGATAATTTTTTGATTGATTTTTGGGTTTAGATTGATTGGTTTTAGATTTTAGTTTGCTTTTACCATGTAGTAAGTAGTAGAGTGAACCTTGCCAACAACTTTGTGGAGCTTCCACTTCTGTACTAAACCTACTTTTGCTGATACTTTTGCTGGTGATTCTTTAAGCAACCATAAAACATTCACTCATGACAATGGCCCAGGGCACACAGGCACAATCCTCTGCTCAGTGGTGCTGTGATTCCATGGTTTCTACCCAAATGCAGCCCAGCAAAAACAAGCCTGAATGGGGCAACAACCCTCAATGAGCCCCAGCCTTGTCGCAGACATTCTCAGAAGGAAAAATCATAAAGAAAGGATTTTTCACAGAGAGAAACTGTGGCCTCAGAGATAGACATAAACAATAGGTTATCTGCTGCTGTAGAATGCAACAAGTCAGTCTGGATTGGCCCATCTTAGATGTTTGTAGTTGATGGCCAATCCAGAACTGAGCTCTCTCAGACAGAGTAGGAGAGAGCTGCCTTGTTATCATTCTTTTGCTATTCTATTCTTAGCTTAAGTAGCAGCCTCTGGAAGAAGTCTTCTTTTTCTTTTTAGTATAGTTATAGTATATGCATATATCTTAAAATAATAAATCAAGCCTTCTGATCATGGAGTCAAAGATCTCGTCTCTTCCTTCACCCAAAAACCCTTGTGACAACCATCACACAACCTTGCTCCTGGCAGGTCTGACAAGCACTTTCAAGGGGAGAGAACAGCAATATTACTCCCACTTTTAACACTGCCTTCCAGGATGAAGAACATTGTGCAATACTGCCTCAGAAGAAAGGGGGCACGGACATCTGCAAGGACTCCACAGCTCCAGATGATCTGTGCAATACTTGCAGTACAGCATTATTACCCCTCCAGGCCAAGGAGCCAGGCTGTGGTCACAGAGTACAGCTGAGATTTGTTTGTGGTACTTTGAAAATGCAGGAAAGCCCATCAACTCTGAAACCTCATCCAGTTCTGTACATCCCTCATGGAATTTGGCGTGGAGGTTTAATCCATGCTGGATACTGAAGGTGGTCCAAGCACTCCATGCCAAGGTCCATTTGTTTGCCTGGTATTCAAGGCTTGTCCTGCTCAGTCACTGCTGGCCTCTTGGCACATTTTATATGTTGGAGTGGAAAAGAAGGGGGTAGAATAAAGATAACCAAAACTAAACAAGTAAACATTTCCTGTGCTGTTGAAGCAACTGCTTCCAGCACCTTTTATTTGTTCCTCACATCAGCACACCAGTGGTCTAGGTTTTTTCTGGAGTGTATTTGTCTCATCAAGGGGAAAGATCAGCTTGGGAGTCTATCCTTATACCATCCTGGAGACAAAGCCTTCCACATGTATCTCGTGCTGCTTCCTCAAGTGTTCCCTCCACCCAAAAATTAGTATCACTCAAGAAAGCAATGATCAGCCACTTCTACTTCCCCATGGAAGAAGGCTGCAAGCTGCTAGGTGAGCCTTGTTACAGCAACAGCCCCACTGAATAGACACAGCAGCTCCTCAGAGGGCACAGGATTCATAGGAAGCACCAAAGCTGAAAAATCTTACACTTTTTATTGCAGGTTCAGTGTTAGTGTTTTGGAGAGCACAGCTGCATTAGAAGCAGATTGTTCCAACTTCCCTTCCCCACAAGACTCTGCCACAAACTCAGCCCCAGGCAACTCCAAAAATCCTGCCTGGTTTTGCAGTGCAGACAAGTGTCCCAGAGAGGAGCAAGACCCTCACGTGATTCATCACTGAAGAGCAAGAATGATCCAAAGCTCGCAAAATGAAAAGGCCAACACATTATCTAGCATTCCCTGCTCTGCTGGGACACACACATAAGCCTGTTCCAGCTCCCTGACCCAGGGATGGGAGCAGTCCTGCCTATGTGTTGCCCTAAGCTGTCCTTTGGGATGTTCTGCTAACTGGTTTTTGATGAAAGTCCCTGCTCTGCTGTGCAGGAGAGAAAAGGCCACTGAGCTGGCACAGAGCTGCTGTTGGCTCAGCTCTGCCAGCAGCACAGCCTGAACATTCCCTTCTGTGCTCTGGGGTGAGACACAGGCAGAAACAACCCCAAAGGCTGCTCTTGCTGCCCACACAGCATTGAGCAGTCCCTGTTCCCTTCTCACAAGCTGACAGCTACTTCTGGTTTAGCTTTTCTTTCTGCCCCTACAGGGCAAGAGAAAACACACTAAAAAAAAAATCATTAAAGGAACTTAAAAATTCAACACCACCTCATTTCTCCATCTCTCTCAATTAAGGTGTAATTCCCCCCACTGCCAGTGGCCCCTTCTATTGACTTGTAAAGTGCTGGTCAGGTTGATTTTTTTTCTATTAGATCTCATGGCTCAAGACCCTGAAAACCTCAACACTCCTACAAAAATAAACAGCTGTGTTATGCCTATGTTTTATGGTATTGCCTTTCCATGCAGATTTCCTTCTGTTGTGGAATCCAGGACAGGGGCAGGCTCAGGTCTAGTCATCGACGGTGATGTTGCGGAAGAGATAAGCCATGGACTCGCCGTTGTGGATCCGCCTGATGGCCTCTGAGAGGATCAAACTGATATCCACAGTCTTTATCTTGGGGCACTGCAGCTTCTGCACCTCGTGAGGAACAGTGTTGGTCACCACCACCTATGGAGGGCCAGAAAGGAAAGGAAGTTGTGCTGCAGGAACGTTCACCCTCCCCGAGCAGCCACCCTGAGGGGTGTGTACAGCTGTTCCACAGTTCAAGGGGAGAACTCCCTGCATATTAGGAAAAAAGATTAAAATAAATGGTCTCCCCTCTGTGACAGTCTGTTGAGGGGACCAGCATAGCCAGCACTCTCCAACAGGCTGATGGGTCCACTCAGATCACAGGATCTATTATTAAGTTTGAAATCCTGTCCTCCTCTTCATGTACCAGCAGCCCCTGATCAGCTAGGGGAGAGGGGCTCACAGTGAGATGGCAGCCACACAGCCCCAGCTGCAGGGAGGGAAGTGTCCAGGCAGGGATGACTAATATTTCTGTTAGGGAGAAAATACACTAGGGAAGCAGATCTGATCTGAGCAAGTATTAATCACACACTTTTATTTTTTTTTGTGTGTTCCGGTGAAGAACCAGCTAACTGAAAGCACCTGATTAAATGAGTAATTCCAGACATGAGCTACGTGCCTTGGGAAGGACATCAATTTGTGAGTTTTGGTGCCAGCCCCCACTCTGCAGCCTGGAGAGCACTCACCTCATCAATGGAGGATTCCTCTATGAGACGAGGGGCATCTGCTGACAGGAGCCCATGAGTAGCCATCACAAAAATCTTGTAGGCTCCACGCTCTTTCAGGATCTCTGCAGCAGCTACAAAGCTTTCCACGTCATCAATGATGTCATCCTGAGCAGAAACAGAAATAACATCAAAACCAGAAGTTTTCAGAGGCTGCAGGGCAGGAGTGGATCTGCAGGCTACTGCAGCTTTGGCCATGCACACAGATGAAAAACAGAATCCCTGTCTACTCCAGCTGCTGATGAGGACAGCCACGTGCATGACTAATCTGTGAATGCTATTTCCCTGGTTTAATGACCCCTCTGCTAGTGTGGAGAACAAATGTTGTGTCTTGGAAACAAATCAATCCCTGCACATGCACTCACAGTTTATCATCAGCAAGGAGTATTTTTCCATGGGGCAGGAGCTGCATGCTGATTACTTACACTGCAGCATGGCATAGCAAGTAAGAGAGGCTTGGCAAGGTTTTTGTTTGGGGTTTTTTAACACTTCAGGAGTTTTCTCTGTGTGCCCTGGATTTATTCATTACTTGCAGACATCTGACACTTAGAATCAAGGCAGCAAGGACATTTTAGGGCTTAAAGAGCTGAAGTGCAAATGGTTTTCAACAGAAAGTTGAAATAACCAAAGCCACTACTGGAGAAAAGAGTGTCTAAAAAACACATTCCCACTCCTATACCAGGAATCCCTCTGACCCTCAGGGATGGAACAGCTGAAGTAAAGATGCTGTGAGGAAGCCACCCCCCACCTGTTCCCCTCACACTCATACCACAATGATGGCAATCCTTCCTCCAACGTCTCCAACCACAGTTATTGGCGGTTTCTCCTTGGCCATCATCACTAAAGAAGAAGGGAAAAAAAGAGTCCAGGTGACTCAGGCTTGAGTCAAACCCCCACAGTTCCACCAGACAAGAGGCTGAACCATTAAACACATTACACTGATGCAGACACAGACATGCTTTACACGATCCTGACACCCACCTAAGTGAGAAACTCATTTAACCATCATTTTTCTCCTCAAATGAACAGCACTGCTGCATAAAGAGGAAATTCTGTTTCTGTGGGGATTTTGTACTGACCTCAGAAACAGAAAGCAATTCCAACTCTCTAACAGACCCCCGTGCAAGGAGAGTTACAAAGCAGCACCTGCGTTATGGGCAGTATCAATGACCTTCTCTGTGCTCCAGCACAGGACTTGAAAAAGGGTCCATTCCATGACTGAGAACAACAAATGGGCTTTTCCAAGCAGCACCTCTCAAAGGGCAGCTGCTTTACAAGGTGCAACGTTTCACCTCTTGGACTCAGTAAATCATCTGTAGGACCAGAGACTTGCACTGCAGCTCATTTGCTTTCTCACATCACCAAACACAGAGGGGTCTTTGAGAGGGTGTAAGAACTTTAATACCACCTGCTCAGGCAAAGAAAGCTTAAGGAAGTTTGCAGAAGCAAATTTGCTGATTATTTTTTAAGTGGATTAATGGAAAGAATAGGACAAAATTCAATTGAAACTCAGTTCAACAAGCTCAGTGCAACCAGCAATTGGATCAAAGCATACACTGACAAGCTGTGCTACCTGGCACACAGTGAAGAGATGTACTGGGAAATAAGTTCCATTCCCTCCTAACACTACTTTTGCACTCACAAAACCAGTCCATGCAAAACCACATGCTGCCAAAATTCCAGCAGCATCATGAAAATACCAGAGATCTGGACTGAGATGCACTGAGAGTGTCCAGATGTAACACAGCCTTCAGACTTACACCAAACAGCAACCAACCTCCAGCACAGGCCAGGGCCTTGCTGTCCATCTGCCAAACCTCTCACTTGCCATGGGGTGCTGGTACAAAAACCTCCAGCATGGAAAGGACACTGTGGTGGGCACACATGTGTCAGTAGGTGACAACCTGGGCTGATCTAACCACTGAAGCCAAGAGGCACCTCCAGCATTTTGTAACACTTACCTGGCCCACCTCCAGACCCCACACCTCTATTTTATGTTCTCCACAGTGAGTGCAGAGTGTCCTACCAAGGCACTTGGTGCCCCTCCTTTTGTAAGCTCAGGTCTTGCCAGGATTCTGGCCACAGAGGCTTCTCAAGTGCCTCAAGGAGTTCAGACAAAGCAAGATTTTTCTCTTTTAGGATAATCCACTTCATTGTAATACCTGAGCAGCAGGAGAACACAAGCCACTGCCCACCAAAAAGCCTGTCTAAATATTGATCTCTGCTCTCCTCACCAAAAAAGTCTTACATCAAACTCCCCATCCTGCACAGCAGGATGATCCAGTACCATTCCCATATCTCATCAGTGCCTGGGAATGCTTAGAGTGCAAGCACAGCTGGGTGAATGACTCACACTGAGGGATATGATGAAAGCAATTATAAGCACCACAACTTCGAAGATTCTTGTGTAGAGCTGTTCTTCACATCCATGACCTACTCCACAGGCTGGTTTTCCATAAACCTACCAAAACTGTATAAAAGGTGTCCAGTAATTCTGTTTCGCCCTAAGTCCCATCACTCATTGCCAGGTTTTGCAGTTAAAGTCACAGCTACCTTGGACTGAAGAGTTAATCAACAGCTCTTCATGGCACAGATTCCTCAGCCTCCCTTGCATGGTTATTTCTGAGTCTCCTACCAAATGCAAAGTCACGTCTAAATCCTGAAGGAAAAATATTCTTATGAGAAGGAAGATTATTTATAATAAATGAAGATTAAGCACCACCAGAGATAAGCAGATCATAAATTCCAGTTACAGGCACTACTGACCTGCTCAGATTAGTTATGAGTTTACTATCTAGTCTGGACAGTAATAGAGCTCCTGGTGGGAGCTGTGAAGTATCAAAGGATTCCACCTGGCTGCCATCCCAGCCTCTGTGTGTATCCAGTGATGAGTGCCATCTCTGTTTACAACAGCCAGGTCAGGGGAAACTTTTCTACACAAATGGTGAACAGGCCTGGGGAGCTGAAATTCAGCACTATTTTACTCACAGAGATGTGGAGTTTCAGCAAATCAGTCTCCTTCTACTCCATGAAGGAAGCAGACACATTCCTTGCTATGCTTAAAGGCTAACATGGCAACCAGCAACATTAGCAGTTCTTTGCATCTCTGTCTGTTTTTTAAAAGCTGTATTTCAATTTTGGTTTATTTTTAAAGAATGGTAGGCAACGTGTCGACCTACCCGGATCTTAAAGAGATGTTCTCCCTTTTCCTTGTTCAATTTTCTCTGCAAAAAAAAGAAAAAAAAATTGCAAGCCAAGGATCTACCCACAACCACATCAAATCTCAACTGCTCCAAGGTGATGAGAGTCTACACAAGGGTTAGTGCAGCCAGCTTCTTCTTCAGAATCTTTGAACATATCAAGATGTGCAAGTCAGAACAGCTACAAGGAGGTGCCTTGAAAAATGTTTCAAATAATAAAAGAATATTTTCCTCCCAGACACAAACCCTCTGTTTGTAGACAGAAGAGGGTAACAGAAATAAGCCATGGTGGTACTTTTGCATGGTGTAACCCCTTGGATCACGTACAAGTTTGGTTTAAAGAGACTTTTTCTGGAGAGTAAGAAAAGATGCTTGTGGTATCTGTAGCTTCTGAGGTGGAAAAATAAAAGAGAAAAAACTAGACCAACCACCATTTCTTTATAAAACAAGAATATCAAAGAACACTTTCATTCAGATGTGCATAATATACACCAAAGTACCACATGTTAAAGGCAGGCAGGATCACTGGCACTAAGAAAGAACATTCCCAGGTGTGTAAGCATGTTGCTTTAATTAAGTGGTCAAAAACAGGTTAAGAAATAGTAAAATAAATTCTGTTTGGAGCTGACAGTGCAAATTAAAGTGACAATCACCAAGAAATATAATGCTGCATTTACAACAGAGCCTGGGAGCAAAAGGCTGCTCAAGAATGAACTGTTTTGTGCAGGGATAACCTTGGAAGGACAGAAAACACCCCTGTGCCCAGCCCAAACACAGGCAAGATGGGGGTAGGGAAGTAGGAACAGAGCCATGGTCACTCCAGTTTCTCCCCCAAACTCCCTCTGAGGCAGTTTGCTGGGCTCTGGGATTCAAGCAGACCATTAGCTCTCTGTACAAAGTACTGAATTCCAAAGGCACTGAAATGATTTAACAGATGGTGCTCCACTCTTTTTCTCCAGGAAACAGGCAAAGAGTCCCCGTGCATTTGTTAAGGCACAGCCCCGAGCCAGCTGCAAGCTCTGAGACACAAAAGCACACAATCAAAGGGAATAACCTTGCAGTGACATCCTGTCTCCAAGGCTCTGATTTCAGGGGCTGCAGTGCTGTGGGCTCTTGCTGCTGCTCTAGTGAAGCATTTTAAGTGCAATTAGAAGCACCTCTGGCATTTTTCTGTTGTGGCTCCCTACGAATCAGAATATCACATCAGGCCACACTCAGAGGACAATAACTAAGCCATTACACTGCCTAGCACTCATTAATTAGAGGCACATGATCCCTGCTAGAACAGGGGG
>NW_005054370.1:2011445-2019359 GCF_000277835.1 Geospiza fortis | reverse complement strand
CATGGTTGTGGGGCTCTGGGGCTGCTCCCCAACACAGGTTTCACCTCTCTCCTCCCTCTAACACAACTGTCTGGAGCTTCAGTTGCCAAGTCTGGGATGCTCCACACTGACCTGGTTGTAGCCCAGGGTGGGATGCTCCACAAGAAGTCTCAGTCACTCCCCAGGAACATCCCCAGGCTCCTACCTGCCAGGCCAGGTTTGGCTGCTGAGCCAGGCAGACTCACAGACCACTTCTATTTTGACAATTGGAGGGTTTGGGGACAGTTTTGGTGTAAGGAATACCCAGCTGCGAGCAGCAGCACGTGTCTGACCTTTCACAACCAACCACACAGCTGAACCCTGCTTACACTCTGCCCTCAGAGCTTTTACCAGCAGGAAGGGAGAGCTGAATGGGGGTTTGGAATCATGTGACATTTGAGGTGGGAAGATGTTTTTCAAATGAAGGAATTGGATAAGAAATGAGGCATAGCAGAGAGGGTCAGCACAGACACTCACAGCATTGCCATCCCAGCTGCACTTTCACCTCTGTCTGGCAGAGACTGGGACACAAGCAGAATGCACAGACTGCTTTTAGATAGGGATAACCTCAATTCAGCACCTCCAGAACCCAGCTCACTCAAAATCAGGTATCTCTCAGGTTAGAAACTGCAGAGAAATGCAACTTCTGCTGAGAGTTTGGGACAAGTCTGCCCCACAATCCACCCCATGACAGAGCTGCCAAGAGCTCAACTGTTTTACACTGTGCCCTAGGCATGCTGGGATGTAAGGTCATTGGTCAAGTGCTGAGTCTGTACAGCAGGAGATAAAATAAGAAAGTGGTGATACACAGCAAATTAGTCTGTGTTTGGATAGCTGAGGACTGAAAACAATTTCCCATTGGATTCATAATTAAACTGGACAAGGGGACATTTCTGTATGAACAACCATTTACAGGCTTCTCCAGCAGCACAACCTTCCACAGCTGAGCTTCTCTGAAGTGACATGGCTGGAAATAAAATTACAATCACATCAATTCCTCCACAGCAGACAAATGTCAGCTACTGATATTCTGGAGGACAGCATCCTTCAGAACAGGAGGGGAAGGAGAAAGTGAAGAATAACCATGCAAATTCCTGCTTTCTTGGACAGGCAGGAAAAAACCCCCTTGTCAGAAGCAGAACAATAAAGCCCCAAACTTCATTGCCAAACCCCACCTGCCCCCCAAGGCCCAAGAGGAGTTTCACCAGCAACAAAAGCACTGTTTAACTGATTGTATTGCAGTGAGACACAACTGGGGTGACGTAAAATGCCTGCAGTCTTACTTGCCTCCCTTCCACAAGCTGCCCACTGACTGGTTGGATGTTCTCCCTAAGTTTCCAAAGATGAGATGATTATCAGTAGCCCAAACCACTGCTGGTGCTGCCACACACAGCAGCACACAGCCTTTCCCATGGGCACTTCTCAGCCACCTTCCTGCTCTCAATTTCTGTCCTGCCACCACCTGCCTAGAAAGCTGAAATCCTCCCAAAAGGGAGCTGGATTTTGATTGTACTGTTGGAATTTGGCTGCTGCAGGAATACAAGCAATCCTGAGGATGGCATTTCCCAGAACACAAGTTTCCTCTTTTTCTTTTGCTCTCAGCTCCCAAATCAATGGCAAGAGCTCCAGAAGCAGGTCAACAATGCTTTTGGAGAACCTATTCACCCCAGCCACATAAACCTAAAAACCTTTTCAAAATAGACATTGGAATATGATCATCTGGGTGCCAAGGTGAAGAAGATTTCCAGCAGTAACAATGGCTGCACAGAAGGGAACACAAAGACCAGCTCTCCCCTCCCCAGTGGAGCCAACAGCCTGTCTCAGGGGTTGTTATCTCATTACTTACACTTTTGCATCTCCCTTGTTTCATCAGCTCAAGGAATTCTGTGGCTGAACACTGTAAAAGCACCACCTTTATCAGAGATTTGTCAGTCTAATACTATGGAGCAGGCACAGCCATGGAGAAAATACTGATGCTCTGCATGGCCAGAAGGAGTTAAATAAAAACCTTCCCCTGTGACTTGTCCCACAATTCACTGATATCAACCTTTCTATGAAAAAAAATCCCACTGGTGTAACTGCCTTTAGGTTGGTTACACCCACACAGATAAACCATCAGAAATTTCCCACCAAACTTTTCTTTTTTTCCCCCCAAAGATAAGCAGAGAAGCTTGATCTTACATGGCAGCTCCAGGCCGGGATGCACAGTTGCATTTTTGAGCATGGGAGGGGAGTGCCGCCCGTCATCCATGTCCTGCTCCGTGCACTGGGCCTCCCCGTGGATCACAGCCAGCCCCAGGCGCAGCCTCTCGGCGTAGGACTGAGCCCTGCAAGACAAAAACAGCCCCTCAGGGACCTGCTGGGCTGAGGCAGCTTCACAGCCCACCACAGCAAGTCTCTCCCATTCCAGTAAGCAGAGGCTGCACCTCTGTGGCTGTTTCTCTGCAAGAAAGCTCACTGGATGTGATTCTTCATTTCTCATTAATATCCCAAAGCCCACTCTACTCCTTGGCTCCACCACATGCTCTCCTGTGGTCCTCCACATTGGGAATGCTTTCTGAGATGGTCAGGCACTGCTGAAACTCCAGCAGCAAGGTGAACCCCAGGTGCACCATTTCAGTGAGACTGCCAGAGTTACACCCATAGGGGTGGGAATACAAAGTTCAGCTGTCTATCTGCACCACATCCATCCCATTTCCAGCCACAAAAGAATTATGACCAGATTGTCAATCCATCTGCCACCCTCCCATACTTTCCCTGGTATATCTTCCACCAGCTCAGGTATTTTCCAAGTAACTTTTAACCAGCTAGCAAAGCATTCATTTACCTTTTAGCAGCACCAGGAGATTTGGCTACAATAACTGCGTTTCTGTAATCTGGAATCTGGATGTGATAAAAAGTTAATTAATTAAAAAAAGACCTTCTTGCTAGGGAGTAACTAGTTTGATATATGGTTGAATAATTTCACCCATCCTCCTCCCCAGAACCAAATCTTCACTCTGTGACAAGAAACTAGAGAGGCAACTGCACTTGCTTCCAACACCAGTATTTGTGTATTCTCCAAAGGTGGGAATGTTCACTGTTTAACCCTCCCCATATGGGGAAGCCTTGCTCTCACCATGTGGGAATAAATCATCATCTTTTGCACATGGAGAACAAAACCTCTGTGCCCTGTTCCCAGGCCTGCTGTGCTCAGCACTCCTACACTCAGCCCAAGACAGTCTATCAATAATTCAGAGCAGACAGAAATCCAGCACAGCACAAAGGGAGAAGGGGAGCAGTTTAACAGGATTTCAGAGGTGATTAGAGGCAGAGGCACAAGTAGCATCTCTCAAATGGCACTAACTCCACAGAGAGCAAGCTTCTCTCCTGCTTGTGCTGCAGTTCAGTTTCTATCCAGTCAGAGAAGTGCAACATCTTTCCATGAAACATGCAATAGGTATCCCCTGAGAAAGAATTCATTAACAGAAGGATTGACCTAAACTGACACCACCACCTCTGTTTAAGCAGAGCCCCATCACATTAAAACGAATTCAGACAAGTTGATATACACAGAACTAGAGTAACCTCACTTCTTCCTGTATATACTGAAGCAAGAAAGGGGATGCTCTCAGGTTGTCTACTGGAAAGCTGAAGAAGCCTTGGATTTCCTTTTGATGAAGGTCCATAGTGATAATGTGTGTTAAACCTAAGGGGGGGAAAAAAGACAACAATTTATTGAAAAATATTCCCACGTGGCTGGAGCTCCTTCAACACCTCCATTTTCCAGACTGTTTTAGCTATTACTCAGACTATTATGCCATGTCATAAAATAATCATGAACAGATTAACACAGAAAGTTCCACAGACATAATGAGAAACAGGCATGTGATGCCACAGCACTGGGCTGACACTGTATTTCACTATTACATTTCTGGGCCACCTCCCCAGGTGCAAGTTACAGAGAAATACAAGAAAGCTGTAGAAAATTCATTCCCTTAATGTGGCTCAAGATCTCAGCAACACATCCCCACATCAAACAGGAGAATGGAAGGACAGATGACCTCTGGGATGCCCAGCAGCACCAAGCCTGCTGTGCTGCTGCTCCCTGGGACACTCACCTGCCTTGGCAAGCATTGAAGCCAGCAGCTTGCAGACTATGGAGCCCCTCTTCCTCATTTTGCTCTGTTTGCTGTAGGGGAAGTAGGGGATGACCCCAATGATGTTCCTGGCACAGGAAGTCTTCAGTGCATAGGCCATGATCAGCAGTTCCATGACAGCAGTATTCACATCTCTAGGAGATTTGAACACAATTCCAAATATTAGCAGGTGTTTTCCCAATGCAACTCCTTTTCCATTTACACCCAGATTACCCCTCACCAATATTCCAAGCAAATAATGCTGCATCTCAGGCTAATGTATGCCAGACCCAGATTGCAGCCATACAGCTCCTTCCACCATGCCACAACAAATTACAATCAACACTTACACATACAGGACACGACACCAGCACTCAAGAGCTGTGGACTGGAATTTGATTTTATATTCCAAAATAAGGAGTATGATGATTTCCCTCCATAATGTGACAAAAAAGGCTTTTTATAGAATTTACTTTGGAACAAATGTCACTTGATACAGTGTAATCTGAAACAAAATAGTCTTTTAAAGAAGCAGCACACATGCAGCCAACATAACTTCATCCACACTGGATTACTTAGGGTATTTTCCTCTTTAACAGTGTAAGGCAGGTTATTTTTCCTGCCTTAAGAACTACTGCAACTGGAGCAGTACAAAATCCAGACATAGCACTTTGGTGGATATCAGCATCTCCACACTCTGATCTAGAGATGGAAGGAACAACAGCACAGGAAATACTAAAGGACTGTTTCTTGAAAGAAAAAAACAAACAAACAAAAAAGTAACCTAAGCAGAGGAATGACAGAATATGCTGAGTTTGAGTATGCATGAGTACAATTCCTAGTCCTGTACAGGACACCCCAACAATCCCACCCTGTCCCCGAGTGCTGCTCAAATGCTTCTTGAGCTCACACAGGTTTGGTGCTGTGACCACTTCCCTGTTCCAGTGCTCAACAGCTCTCTGGGTGAAAAACCTTTTCCTGATATCAATCTAAACCTCCCCTGACTCAGCTTCATGCTGTTTCCTCCAGTCCTGTCACTGGTCATGAGACTGAAATATCCCATTTACAGTTTGCTCTCCCACAATGACTGGAGTGGCCCAGTAGGAGTGTATTAATCTGTATTTTTATTAATTTGGGGATGGGGAAAAAGCTAAGCTCCCTTTAGTTCCCCTTTATTTCTTAAGGCCAGAACCAAGAGACACTGTCTGCATCACCACAGAGTGACTTAGGAACTTTTGGGAACTGCAGAGCACGTGCTCCAGAGGGCAGGACAGGCACTCCTGCAACACAGACCCCCTTGCCTGGGGGCTTCCAGCAGGGCCAGCTGTGTCCCCAGCAGGGGCACACATGTCCCCAGCCCAGGCAGGAGGGCACTGCTGGAGTGGCTCAGCTCAGCCCACGGTGACAGGGCAGGGGCTGACTGGGCCATGTTCCCACACAGAGCAGAGGAGCAAAGAGAGCAGCCCAAAGAAGCTCTGCAGAGCTTTCTGGACATTACCCAGACACTGCTCAGGCCCTGTTTTCCTCCCGACACAGTTTCTCCAAATGCCCAGAGACATGACCCATGACAAACCTCTGACCATTTCCATTTCCCCGCTGCTCTCCCCTCCTTTGGAAATTAACCTCCACTTGTGCCTCTTCTTTTGTGAGGCTCTGGGTCTCTGTTGTCCTGCTGGCCCCAGCAGCCTGTGCACACAATGCCATTTACACACAAGAAAGCTTTGTTGGCTCTGGAGCACCCAGCCAAGAATTACATAAAACACAGCCCCCTGCCACACAGGACAACAAAGAACTGTTTCTTCCCTTTGGTGATTTAGCTGTGCCAGTGGGGCTGTGAGAGAAGAAAAAGATGCTACTATCAGTGTCATACAAAAACAAAGTGGTCAAACTGAAGCCTATTTAAAGTTCATCTGAGAAATTTAGTATTTTTCATCATTATTTTTCAACTTACTCTTTGAAAATACATTCATATTCACATGGAAAACAGGTAGAGAACAAGACTGGGACTTCAAAAGGCACCAGCAGTCCTGGTGCTGCAGGCCACCAGCAGCCACATTGATGGAGAAGTTATTCAAGGAAGGTACCTCTCCCAGTATTCAAGCAGGATCCTAAGCTGGACTCTGGGAAGCTCCTGCAGAGCAGCAGGCACAGGGCAGAGCTGGAGGTGTCTGTCCCTCCAGCAGGGCCCAGGGTGGGTGGGCTGAGATGGCTTCATGCTGAGCCACCACTGATCTGCTCCTCTGCAAGGGGCACTGACCCCAGCCAGGGGCACCAGCTGGGAAAAATGACATTGGTGGAGGAAGCCCAGCCCCAGGACCTCCCAAACAGGTACCCAAGGGAGCATCCCAGGCTCCCTGCTGCATCCCAAGGGAGCATCCCAGGCTCCTTGCTGCATCCCAAGGGAGCATCCCAGGCTCCCTGCTGCCCTCCCCATCTCCAGCCCTGAAGCCATGCTCAGTCAGTTACTGCTGGGAGGGCTGAGCCAAGACCTCACACAGGGGCTGGCAGCTCATCACCAGGACACTCAGAGACAGCTCAGCTATCCCCACACCCTGCTGGCCACAGCAGAGCCTCCCTTGCTGCTCCTGATCTCTGCCTGGGCCACCCCTGGACAGCCCTGCTCTGGAGGCTGAGCAAACACCTTGTGTGACACTCTCCATGGACTTTGCAACAATCAGCACCAACACTCAGCACTAAAAGGCTCCTTTTGCCTTTAGGGTATCACAAAATCACCAATCCCTTCATTTTTCTATTCTTTAAACATGAGCTATTTGATCTTCCCTCACACAAATGCCAGTCCACACACCAGTTTGTCCTCGTCACCTTTTTTCTGGTTGTGCTACAGCTTTTATGACAGAGAGCCTGTATCAAATATTCAGGTCTTTCTGTGATCTCTGTGCATTTAAGATGCAGACTGTGAATTCACACTGCAGCATAACAGGGTTGTTTCTCTCTCTAATAACAAGTCCTAATATTTTCTTTTCAAACCACTACTGAGTGTAGACGTCTTATTCTTAGATTATTCCACACAGTTGTTGTTTTGACTCTCCTAAAAAGCTCCCTGAAACCCACTGTAAAATTGAGATGTCCTTGAACCTGTCCTCTCTAGCAATGCAGCAAGGCACAGCTGCAGTTTAGGAATGAAAGATGACTTGGCTGCACAACACTGGCTCCTCACCTGGCGGGCCTTGAACATTCTGTCTAAAAAAGATCCATTTCTTGGCCCAAATCACTGAACTCAGTGAATGGAAAAACAAGGGGATCAACAAGTTAAAACCAAAGGGGAGGTTTTCCCCTCCCAAAACTGTTCCTGTCCCTAATGCCCTGAGTTAGCTCTCTGAACACTTGATCTGTTTCATGTTTACACAGCTCTCAGTTACAAGTTATTCCAGAGAACTCCTTCACAAGGGACAACAGAATGGCACCATTCACCCAAAACATAATCCTGCAGCAGGGGATTTTCATCTTGCAGAGATTTAGCTGCTCCCTGAGGGAGGAAACACTTGGGGCATCTCTCTGGAGAGAGATGAGCCCTAGGAACATGTTTCTGCCTGCAAGAGGAATTCCAGAAGCGAGTAAGCTGGTCTAAGAGTCCTACTGATTTCTTTGCAACAGGCCAAGCATTTCACAGAGGAAATGAACTTGAATTCTCAGTGGGCTCTATTTCTTTGGCAAGCAAGGAAAAATCCTGTATCCAGGCAATTCTGCTCCCTGCTACTTTTGAGCTAAAATTAAGCTCTGCTAACTTATTACTTCTTGTGATCTCCAAAATCTGAGC
>NW_005054370.1:2009694-2011425 GCF_000277835.1 Geospiza fortis | reverse complement strand
AATGTCCTTGTTTTGTTAATATCAATACCTCATCTCTGACAACAGCACCTCCCCTATTCACATTAGGTCAATTTGAAGTTATAATTTATTTGTAGGCTCCCTTGCCATCACCCTAGTGCTGCCCCTGAGCAGGCAGCAAGGTTCCTGGGATTACATGTGGTTTTCTAGCCCCCTGCTTACTTGCAGCACTTCTCTTACTCCAAGCCTAGAACAGCCCAAAATAAAACCCAAAAAGGCCCACCATCATCACAAACTGTAAAAGCACAGGAGGAAGGCTATGGAATTCCACCAGTTCAGTTTCACACCACTACAGCAAAAGGAGAAGAGTAATCCAGCCTGCAAGGAAAGCAGCAGCTGCTGTTTGATGGTGGCTCTGCTGCTTGGTGGTTGGGAGGCAGAGGAAATCCCCCATCCTGGGATGGAAATGCCAGTCAGAAATCACCCCACAGCTGAGCCTGAAAGGCCACCAACACACAGAGCAGGGATGCTTCAGTGAAAAGCATCAGTCACTCCTGCTCCTGCCTCAAGTGACACACTCCAGCTATTTGATGGGAAGCTGCAATCAATCCCCTGGGAATGTTAACAGCTTAGCACTATGTGAGGCCTTCATCTCAGTCAGAGCAATGACAACACTGCACGAGTTCCACTGCTTATTGTGCTGGTTTACAGCGAGCAAACCACTGAACCATCTGCTGACCCAGGTATTCAAAGCACATCCCAGGTGCAAAACTGAGCCACAAATGCCTCACCTGGGGATTGTCTGTATGATGAAGATATCCTGTCCACGGACAGACTCTTTTATTTCAACTCTTGTTTCTGCAAAGGATGGAAAACAGAGTCAGCTTTGTTTCCAAACATCAGGCTGACAGTGACAACACACCATGTTGTAGCAGGAACCTTGCCCCCTGGTCAGGGCAGATGAGGACTCGCTCCTCCGCCCTTTGCACATACACACACAGATGACCAAGTGGATTTCCCAAAGGCTGGACACCTGGGTACAGTTGGCATAATGTACCAGTGAGTTAGCTGTATTTACAAAGCAAAAGCAGACTGAATAGATGTTTATTTTTTATGGAATTTAGAATTTTAGAATTTAGAAATTAGAATTTTAAAATTTAGGAGACAATTTACCTAACTCTCAATAAGAAATCCTTTTCACGCTTCCATGGAGTGCTGAGAGCTGTAAACAACACATTCATTAGTGAGCAATTAACCACCCAAGGCAGAACAACCTTCAGTACTTCCAAGAAGGTAACTCAGCACTTTTTGCACTTTGCTCTTTCAGTTTACCATGAGATCAGCTCCGTGCTGGCTGGAGAGCTCAAGGCAACACCAGCAGCACCAAGTTCAGAGCAAGAATTTCCCAATCTCACTGTCAAGGTCAAGACATTCCAACACTGACACAGGCTGGAGGTCTGGGTCTCTGCTGAGCACCACTCCTACAGTCCCTAACTCAAATGCAGAAGCTGAGCCTGGAGCAGCTCTGCAAAGCCAAACAATGACTCCAGGTTTCCCAAGGCGCCTGCCTTAGCCATTCCCTTCCCACACAGTCCTGAGCTAGTGGGCAGGGGTAAGGAAAAGGAGAGACACAGCTCCTCAGCTATGGAATTCCAATTGCCTTGGCCTGGCAGTAACCCTACAGGACTCTGCTGAGAGCAGACTCATTTGCTGTGCAGTGATGAAAAACGACTTCAGACCTCAGAGCAAGCAACCTGATTTAAAACCAGCTCT
>NW_005054370.1:2009124-2009684 GCF_000277835.1 Geospiza fortis | reverse complement strand
CAAACCAAAACCACAGCAGCTCTCCCACTGTGAGGCCCATCCTGGCTGAAACAGCAGCAGCACTACCACAAATCCTCCACTCCTTCCTCTAGCCTGTAGCAGCCCTCTGGTTCTACTCTCTCTTGCAAACAAGGTATCAGAGGTCTTGAAACAGTAAATGACTCTTGGCCACAGAACTCTGCTGGCCAATGCCTTTGTGTTTTAGCCCAGCATCTGAAAATGGACACTTGCAGAATGTTAGCCTCCTCAAGAACAAAAGCAACCTCCAAGAGGCATTTTCCCCAGCACAGCCATGAATTTGCACTTTTAAAAGCAAGGGCAGCTGTAAATTCTGTGTGGCAGGGAAGAGCTGAAAGAAAGGGATAATTTAAAAGCTCACAAGGCAGATACTGAAAAAGCAGGGCATTACTTTTAAATCTGGAGATGTTTTGCTCAGCATAGGAGCATAAAAGATTTGGCAGCAGCTAAAACCTGAGGCAGAACTCTAGAGGAGAGTTTGCAGATGGGCAGACAAACAAGATAACCAGTGAAAACAAGAAACATGTTTAATTGCCTTGTCC
>NW_005054370.1:2001093-2009114 GCF_000277835.1 Geospiza fortis | reverse complement strand
GTTCAGCAGTGCCAGCAGCTGCAGTAACATCTCAGCTGAATTACTGCACTTCTTAGACAGGTCTGGCCAATGGAGTTACCCAGCATTTCTAAGATTACCTCAAAACAGTTGCAAATAGCAGGGATTTCTCTTACCTCCATTGGTTTCCTGGTACACCACAGATTTCCCCAGCTCAGCACCGAGACGCCTGGAAAGAAAAGAAGGACATTAGAAAGGGAGAAATGGAGGAACCCAGCAGTTTGTGCTGCCAAGCAGGACAGGACCAGGTCACACACCACCAAAACACAGCACTGCCCAAGAGGGAGCTGAGTGAGCCACCCAGGCTGCAGAACTACATCCTCCCCTTCCCTGGGGGTCTCCTTCCTTCTGATGTCCCTGAGAGGGCCCTGGCACACACAGCTCTGCAGCAGGTCACTGCTGTACCCAAAGCTGTATGACTGACCACAGGCTGTGATCCTGATGGCAAAGGACACCTTGCCAGCCTCTGCAATGCCCCCTCGGGCAGGTCTGATGTGCAACTAGAGTTAAATGATTTACTCAGACTCAATTAATGGCACCTGAGTCACTTTTTTTGACTCCTACCTCTTTTCCTTTTTTTTTCTCCTCGAACCTTCCTTCTGAAATAACTCAAATGATTAATGAGATTTTAACTTCAATTTTTTTTATTTTATCAAATTACTCCTTCCTTTTCTCAAATATCAAATCTACAACATTCATCGCAACAAAGATTAGTCACCCTCCTTCTCTTTTGAATTTCTTTCTTACAAAACAAAGACTGACTTTGAAGAGCATTTTAAAAGGCTCCAAAATGCAGACTTTTCCCTCAGGTGACACTTCAGTATTTAACTGTACTGACAAGTAATCCATTAGTAAGTACTTAAAGGCTTTTGTGCTTTAACCCAGAGTCTCAGAGACCCTGCAGCAGTGGAGATGCTTCGGCCAAGCGAGATGGAGTGGGGCAATTCCCTCCTTTCCCAGGATCTGCTCTGTGGCCATGGCCACACAATGAATTAGGAAACAGTTTATGCCTGAAAAATACCTTTGTTCACCATGCTGACTGTGGCAGCAGTTTCCTGCCTGCACTTGTACTGTATTTACCTGGATATGTGCCAAAATTCTGCAGGTCAGGACTAACTCTAAATAGAAGAGTTTTCTTCTGCTGATTTGTCAGGTCTCCAGCCTTCAGTAGTCAGTCTCACTCCATATCCTTACCCACTAACTCAGCCTTGCACTTCAATTGTCACAAAGATCTGCGCTGTCAGAAGTGAAAGAGAAACACAGCCTGACCCTGGCACGCTTCTGTGCCATCAGCAACTGCTGGGCTCAGCTGTGAGCCAAAGCTGGAGGTCCCAGCTAGAAGCTGGCCTGGAGAGAGTGCCTGGGACAGCTGAGATAACAGATCCTCGGATGCCACGGGATATGTTTGCTTAGCTGGCTCCAGAGCACGTCCCTGGCACACACACCCTGCCCACAGAGTGTCTGGCAGCACGTTTTGCAATGGCTGGGCTGGTGACTGAACTGCCACCACGAGAGCAGGACGTGCCAGACCGTCACCAGCCCTGCTCAGGTACCAACTGCAGCATCCCCTGCAGCCAGGGCCAGACAATCTCACAAATCTCTGATTGGGCTCCTCTCAGCTCAGCTGGGTTAAAACTTGCAGCTGCAATGCAAAGGCATCCTCAGCACCTTCAGTCTCTTCAAAAAGAGCTGGCAGCTGGTCAAGTATAAGCAAGCCTGGGCACCTCAGGGATAGACTGACACCAGAGGTGAGTTTTGCAGGTGGGATCTTGCTGCCCTGATGAGGACAGTCTGGCATCTGCAAGCACCAAGCTTAGTCCTAATCACTGCTAAGGCATCTGAGTCCAAACAAGGTCAGAAACACACACACACCCCCACCCCAGAGCAGTGTGTGGTGGGAAATGTTTAATGACTCACACTTGTTCCTCCACAACTGCACGGCAAGTCTTGCAAGCTCCCCTTGGAGGCACGTGTGCCCTGACTTCACTGCAGACAGCACAATCCTACCTCAGTGCTGGGGAAAATAAATCCACTGGAGAGGCTGTGCAAGTGCTCTTAGTCAGCCCTGAATCTCATGGCAGGAAGGAAAGCTTCAAAACCAGTCGAGCCAGACTCATCTCAGCAGAACACCCCTTGGAAGGTGGCACTTTCAGTGCTATGTGGTGGCAAACAAAACCATGTTTGTGGTGCTCAAGGGGAAAGTCTCTCATGTTGTACTAGAGGAGGTTTAGATTGGATATTAGGAAACACTTCTTCCCTGATAGGGCTGTCAAGCCTTAGAACACACTGCCCAGGGAAGTGGTGGAGTCACCATCCTTGGGGGGGTTTAGAAGACATGTAGCTATGGCTCTTGGGGATGTGGTTTAGTGGTGGCTTTGGCAGAGCTGGGTTAACAGCTGTGCTCGGTCTTAAAGGTCTTTTCCACCTTCATGATTCCATGATGTAGCCAGCAGAAACCAGAGCCCAGTGCTCTCCTACTCAGCACAGAGCAGCAATGCAGTGTGTGCTGCTGAAACAAGAAATCAGAAGTGCAAGTTTGCTCCCATGGCAAGAGGAACTAAAACAGCTTGGCTTGGGGCACTAAAACAGCTCAGCTGTCAAACCTGGGTGCAGGGAGCAGAAGACACAAGACAGATGCCAGCTTAGAGGAATGAGCAGCTTTAGTCAGACAATAAATCCCAGCTCTGCTCCAACTGTTGACTGCAAGTAAACAAGAGCAGTGGCTATGAGATAAAACTGCCCATGAAAGTCCCAGACCAGCCCTGCACTGCCGAGGAGCCACAGGCACAGCACGATCCAGAGGCAGCTCCCCCAGAGCAGCTGAGGTATGTGCACCCCAGAGGCACACCTGGCACCAAATCCCCTCCTCCAGGCTTCAGTTAGACAAGGTATCAGCCAGGGAAGGAGTCTGATAAACCCTGACTGAGTCAAGAACAATAAAGAGGGGACTGCTGGTGCAACTCCTGCTGTGAAGCACCGAATTCCAGAGGACTTTTATCAAAAGGGATATTTGCATGGAAGTCAAGGGCAGGGCACAACCTTATCAACCACACAGCCTGGCAGCAGCCAGAGTTCAAAGATAAATTTCCCCTTCCTATTACCTCTCCCTTGTTTTCTCTTCCATCCCAAATCTTTTCACTCAAAATCCTCTCCATCCTGAAGCTCCCAGCTGGTTGTTGCTTTAGAGGATAGAGGAATTGAATTGACAGCAAGAACTGTTTTCATCCAGCTCCAGGACTAACAGCATAATCACAAGAACCTGGGCTACCACAGTTACTGATCACTCCTCTGCAGACACAGGCAGACCTGCCCTAGGACAGAGAAAGTGCCACTGAAGGTAACCCAGACCACACACCCAGCAGAGACAAAGCTGCTTCTGGGAAAAATAACATTTTAGGTCCTGCAGATAAATCACATCTTCAAGCAAAATGAGTTGCTATCCTTACACTAGCTCCATCACTAAACCAACTCCTCTGGGACATGACAGCATCTATGAGGAAAAAAAAAAAAACCTCTTTATGGCTTTAAAAACCCTACTCAGAGCAATTGGCCAGTAAAAATTCCTATTGATCTGGAATCTCTGTAAACACTGCCCAGGAAGGATGATCTAACTTTCCGCAGTCTCAAAACATGCCAAGAGGATATGAAGCTGTGAATACGAAAGTGTTTATAAAACTTGTCTCAAATTCACATCTAAATGCAAACAGCTCAGGAGTCACCTATAGTTTAGGGAAGTGACACACTGCAGCATTTTAGGAAACATTATATCAGATTGTACTTTAAAATGCTCCACTGAAGACTGTCAAAAACCAATGTACCAGGCTCTTGAGACAAAGGGCAGCCAAAGAGACTACACGTTCAGCTGAATCACATTTCAAGGGGCAGATGTACTCACAGTATTCTGTGCCATCAGAGCCTGTTTCAGTGCCCTCAGCAAAGCTGTGTTTCCTTCTCCCCCTCTGTGACCAGAATCCAAGACATTTGTCAGGTTATCTCCAAAGGAGATTCTGGCCAGCTCACAGCACAAACATTCAATTTGAAGAGAAATCTGCACACAAAGCTCTTAATTATGATATTTTATTTTAGCAATATCCTCTTCATTATAAACACTTTCCCTGGTCTCAGCCCTGCAAAACTCCCAGCTCTTCCCACATGTACAGACTCCAGGAACTGGTGCAGACTCAGGAGGAGCTGGAGCAGAGGACAGAGGGTCTGTGCTGTGCCTGACTGTGGCCAAATCAAATCACAACCTGACTCTGAATCGCTTTTCAAACTTCAACAAATCTTTAAATAAAGATCAGTCATGGTCCAGCCAGCACAATGGCAGCTCTGCTGTGCACTTCCTAATCCCTCAGTATAAAACAGCCAGGAAAGGAAAGGGAATGGCAGCTTCCTGGATACAATCTGTTTAGATATCCTTAAAACTATCTGAGGTCTCCTTTGCCTCTCTCCATCCACCCAGCACAACTGGATATTTGAACAAAGTCCCTACTGCTCATTTGCCACTAGAATCACTTGTTCCAGCCATGCCAAAGCCATGCAGCCAAACTACTGGCAAACACCAGGCAGATCTTCCTCTGCTCCCACCAGCCCACTCTCGGTGAAGGAGCTTCCCCTAAAGCTGTGCTGGCCAGCACAGAAAGCTCCACATGAGCCCAGCCTGCTCATCCACATTCTGTGCTCCAGCTAAACAGCACAGAGATGCTCTGACTCCCCTCTGCCACCCTTTTATGTGCTGGAAAGATCACCTAAAGAATACATTTCCTACCAGAAATCCTCCTTCAGCTGAGGGAGGCTGCTGCAAGTCCTCTGAATGTACAGTCTCCCCCCAAAGCAGGGCTCACCTCCCAGCCAGTCACAGAAAGCACCTCCCTGGGTTTAGTGCTGTGACCCAGCTCCCTGCAGCCACAGGTGAAAACACAAATCCCCATGTTCTCCTAATTCTATGTTGTTTAGGCTCATGGCAATGTTTTATCTTCAGACCACCAGCATTTTTCACGCTGCAAACTGAGTGAATCTCTGGAATACTCACATCCACGGCTGGCAGTGAGACAGTATCACATCCCACACCACAGAGCTGCAGGAGCTCTGGGGAGGCATCAGCAAGATTCAATCACCACCCCCCTCCAAGCCAAACACATAAGCAGTGAGTAGAATCTAATATTTGTACCTGCTGAGCCAAGCACTGCAGTCAGAGGGAGATCTAAATGCATCTGTTGGATTAAAGATCAAAAAGACTTCCTAGATCTCCCTCCCCCCAGCAGCACACAGGCCCACTTGGGACCAGAATTAGGACCCATTAGGTCACAGAAATTATCCTTCTCCCCTGAAAATGCAGTTTGTAATCAGGTCCCAAGTCTCCTAATTACAGCAAGAGTTATCTTTCCATCATGGAAAGAATTTAAAATAAAATAATCATCCCTCTCAATTTATAAGGGAAAAATAAATATATGGGTTTATTTATGTTTCAGTGGTGCTGAATCTCAGGAACATCTTCACTATTTCAAGTTTCACAAGGTCCTCATAATCCAGAACCATCTCCTCTCCCTGGCAGTCACTACCATCAACTAAAGCTCTGAAAACCTAAAGTGAAAGTAGGACTGATCATTAATCTCTGTCCCATAACTAGAGAATGCTCAAGGGGAATGATGAAGATCAGAACTGTGCCAGAACATGATGCTCAGAGCCTGAAACGAAAGCAGCTCTGGAAGTTTTGCAGTGAACAAAGCAAGGAGATAAATCAGGTGTCTGAAAGCTGGTCAGTGTCACACTGCTCCTCTCCAGGCTTGAGATTTTAAAAAGGACAAGTCAGAACCACTCAAGCAGAGATCTTAAGCTCACACCTACAGGTAAAGGACAGGTGTCTCAAGGGGCCTTCCTAATATTGCGTGTTGTTTTAAAGTTCTTTTAGTACTTTTACTCAAGGTCATAAAAAAACTTTAAAAAGAACGCACAATATTAGAGGACAGACTCACCCTTGTAAGATTGCTCCAACTCTATTTAAAGATGCAACTGACCTCCCCAGCAAAGAACAGGCTGAGATGTGAGATGGGGGAAAGGCAGAAGCCACGCATCTTTTGCAACCTGAAAGAACAAGGGATGTGTTACAGATCAGCTGAAACAGCCCTTGAGCTCCCAAGGGAAGGCAGTGCAAAACCACTGCACTAGATACTGAAAATACCTTTAATTTTGGGAGACTTTTTACTGTGGGCAAATCCGTACTGCACACAGTTCCAGATTTTGCACACACAACAAAGATAAATGTCCTTAAGCCTCAGGTAAGCAGCAGCTGTTTTTCACAGTGCTCATGGCACCACCAGAGCATCCAACATCCCACTGATGGCAGAGCCAAGGCAAAAACCCCACACTGCTCCTATCAGAAATTTACTTGGTGAGAGATCAAGGAGGAAACAGGGAGGTCATTCTGGATCCAGATCCTCCTTCTTTCCCCCTCAGAGCATCCCTGGGACAACATCAGCACATCACCCCAGCCAGCACCACAGCCTGGGGAAGCCTCTGCGCGTCTCTTCTCATCTCATCTTTAAAAAGAAGGGAGTTATTTTTAAGACAAAGAGCAAGGAAGAAGGAATGCCTGTTTGGTCCTCCAGTCCTGAGAACTGAGAGTTCATGCCCAGGGGAATTCTGTTGTGCTATGTTGATGCAACAGAACAAGCCCTCTAAAACTCTGTCCCATCTGCTGCAGCAAAAGTCACTTTTATAGAGAGATACATTAATTTCAGAGTTCAGTGAAAGAACTGACCAAAGATAGCAAGAATACATGAGCCAAAAAAAAAAAAAGCTTTCCACTCCCAAACACAAGGATTTTCCTCTTAGCCTCACACTTGAAGAAGTTCATCACTATTATCCAACACACCTCCCAGCCAAACAGCCAAGTCAGCTCTGTGGAGATAATCTGTGCTAAGGACTGAACACTGTTTATTAAGTGAGCAGGACAAACAGCCAAGTGTTTTTGTAGTTTAAGATGGCAGCACACCTGTACTTAAGTCCTACTTCCAATTTAAGCATAGCCTTGGAGATAGGAATGGGACGGCAGATGCCTAGAAAGGACAACTGGGATGCTGTAACCTGCAGCAGGGAAATAAGCACTGAGACCCCTCGATTTGGGATCAGCTGCCTATGAAGAGTAGCTGAGAAGCAGCATAAAGAAAATCCAGACCCTGTTCTAAGCTGACAGCCCAATACACAGATGCCCTTCTCAGAAAAGTCCCTTCGGCTGGGTCTGCTCCAATCTGAACCCAACTCACTCAACCCCAAAGTTCAAGTGCTGGGGGAAACTCAGAGCTCTGTGCACCAAGAGCCCCATTTTGGAGGCAGCTGTGACACCGTTCACTCAGCAGGACCCAGCGCATCCGTCCCGGACAAGACAAGGTCAAACTCTGCCTAAACTGATGGGGTGAAGAAAATGGGGCAGACTTTTCCCCCGAACCAAACAGCACAGGCTGCCCAGCTCTCCCAAATCCGCTCTGGTCAGTGCAAGGTGCTGTGCCGATGTGCACATGGACACTCCCCTAGCCCCAGGCACCGAAGCTGTTGGGAAAACAAGGTCAGGAGTCGGAGAAAGTTTTGAGCATCTCCCAAACCTGCTAAAAACGCTTTTCTGAGGTTTGTCCAGCCAAGTTTCACCTCCTCCCTCCCCAAAAGTAAAAGCTTTTGCTGCAGCCCAGCCTCTCCAGCAGTGAAATGGACGTCAAAGAAGGCAGAAAGCGGCGGGTCCATTCCCATCGCTGGCTCAGGCAGAGCTGGTGAAGATTCCCAGCGCAAAATCTCCACAAAGGTGTTCGCAGGAGATGCCTTGGGAAGGCGGGGGGATGCCAGAAGCTTCTCCAGCCGCTCGGGAGGGCTCCTGCCCGCGCAGGGGAGCGATGGGGGAGAAAGAAACTTGAAAGAGAAGGCAACTTACTCCGTGATCTTCTTCGCCAGCTCGGTGGAGGCTGCGGTGGAGTTGGCCGAGAAGACCCGGTAGCCACTTCTGGGCGCGGTCC
>NW_005054370.1:2000688-2001047 GCF_000277835.1 Geospiza fortis | reverse complement strand
CCCTTAAGGGGTGGGGAGGAGGGGGGGGAAGAGGAGGGTGGGGACCCTTCCGCTACCTACGCACTTGCTGGTCCATTCCTGCGGCAAAGTATGAACGGGAGGGTGCAAATTATGGTTATTAAAATAAAATGGACCAGCGGCTGCCTTGGGGAGTAGAGGGGTAGACAGGCAACGGGTAACCCCACCCCATGCCCACCCAGTGGCCCCTCATGCAGGAGGGGAGGGATGATCCCAAAATGAGGGCGGGAGCAAGGCGGAGAGGGGCTGCCTTGGCTGGAGAAGGGTGAGCTGAGGGAGAAAGGCTGGGGGGATCTGTGTGATGCAGCAGGGCTGGACGGAGGTCTCCGTGGCGGGGTAGG
>NW_005054370.1:1998355-2000161 GCF_000277835.1 Geospiza fortis | reverse complement strand
CCCGGCGCTCCGCTGTCCGCTCTGGAATCCTCACGGGTACAGGCACTCAATGGCTTAGTTAAATAGGAAAGGTCAGCTCCAGCCCATCTGGCAGAGCGCTGGGTTGACCTTTCCATGCACCGAGTGTGCTTATATATAACATCTATAACACCTATAAATGAAATATATTAACGTATATATTACAAATAATATACACTTTTATAGGTAAAATACATCGCGTATATAAAATATTAAATATATAACATATAGTGTGCATATCACATATAATATGCATAATATATATTATATATTAAATATATAAATGTGTATAATTAGTAATTATATATAAAATATATATATTATATGCTATATATGTTATATGCATGGAATGCATGCATATATATATATATAAGGAGGAGGTGAAACTTGGCTGAACAAATATACATATATATGTATATATATATAGGTATTTACACTTTGTTTAAAGATTTTTAATATATGTACAATATACATCTCAGCCTTGGCAGCTGGGAAAATGAGAGGAGGTGACAACGCTGTCAGGATCCATCCCCTGTGGTCAGGATGGATCAGAGCACCCCACAGTGCAGCAGAAATGAGGGTACATGACAGAAATTATCTGTTGCAGGGAAGGCAAACTGCATTAATTTAATCACCGGATCGCCCTGGAAGGAGAGGTTTTCCCTGGCAGTTCTCTAAGTTGCCTGTGTCCTCCCAGCTGGGAGTGAGGGAGAAGGAGGAGGAGGAGGCCTGGTGGGCTTCGTTCAGGACATGGATGAGGTTCCCCTCCATGACCCAGTGGCTTTGCAGCTGCTCTGGTGTGTGACAGCCACGGTGCCTCCAGCAGTGAGTCCCTGTCACAGCCTCAGCTGGGAGCTGCAGCGCTGCCATCAGCCCCCTTAGCTGACACTTCAGTAAAGGTTGTCTCTCTCTGACATCCTCAATGCAAACGAGACAGAATTGTCCATGTCCCCTCTGTGTGCCAGCACTGCCCAAGGATGGGGATGGAGAGTTTTGTCTCCCTCCACCACACCTGGTGACACCTTACCTGTCCCTGCAGTTCCAGCCCCACATCTCCCTCCTGCTGTGCCTCCTGCAGGTCCTGAATTTGTGCCTTGACAGAGCAGGGGCTATTCCAGCTCGGCTGTAGAGGCTATTCCAGCTGACTCCCACATTCCATCTCATTCCCCCAAGGCAAGGTGAGAGCTGACAGCATCAGCTGCCTGAGTTCACTCTGAGGAGGCAGCACAGCCAGGTGTGGGATTCTGATCAGCCCTCCAGGCTGGCATCACCCTGGGATGAATCCACGACATCCATCAGCCAGAGAGCCCAGACACCCCTCCTGGGCACCCCAACCCCAGGCTGAGAGCAATCACAGCACCCATGGTACAGGCAGTCAGTCCTCACAGGTTCCTGCCTTTGTCCTTCAAAAAATTTGTTGGGAGCCAGACTTTTTGGCTTAGGAAGCTGGCTGCTTCCTGAGGCCTCTCCTGCACCCACCAGAGAAATGGCAGTTCCCAGGGGAGCCAGGGAAATCTTGCTGCAGGGGGAGCATGCCCAGAGGGTGGGGAGGGAATTGTGCCACTGCAGGAGCCATGGCACATTCCTCTGCAGCCCTCCTCTATAAAGCCCTTCTCTGCCTGGAGTCAGGCATGTGGAGAAGGAAGGACTGTTTATCCCCTTCCCAGCTGGCTCCTCGCTCAGCAGCCTCCGCACAGCAGCCCAGGGATGACGCTGTGCCATCTGAGTGCCCTCAGCCTCTGCTTTGCCCTCCGGGTCCCCCAGCACCCTCCTCCTGTCACCATTACT
>NW_005054370.1:1993365-1998302 GCF_000277835.1 Geospiza fortis | reverse complement strand
TCCTGCTGTCCTGTGAGGTGCTCAGAGCCATCCCAGCCGTAGGGAATGGATCTCATCGGCATTGTCACTTCCCTGCCCTTTTCCCGCCTGCTGAGGCTGAGATGCAGCAAGTTTGTAGGTTCTGCTGCAGGGCAGCCCCTGGCACAGCAGACAAGGTGTGCACACCTTGAGGGGGCTGGGTGTCCCAAACCCCCCGTTCTGTGCTCCTGAGGTTCCCCCTCAGTGAATCACCGGCTTCATCCCCGCGGGGAGAGGCCAAAGCCTCGCAGGGGTGGCCCTGCCAGTCCCACTGGGATCGTTGTTGAAGCTGCAGGGTTGGGACCAGCCCTGGCAAGGGTGGCAGGCAGAGATCACGCTGTTATCACGGCCACAAGCAGCCTTTCTCCTGGAAAGGGGAGCGACTGATTTCTCTGCGGGCTGAAGGTCACGCTCGGTTTTACAGCCACGCAAAGGAGAAGAAAGGAGCAATTTTGTTTACTTAGGGAGTCATTAATATGCCAGCTGCTGGCATGTACCGAGGCAGCAGGAACCTCCCCCACAGAGCAGCAGAGAGCGAAGCTGTGCAGCCCTTTATTATTCCATTATCAGGCAGGCAGGATTAGGAGGGCGGGTCAGGGAACAGTGCCGGCTTTGAGCAGGTTTAGCTCCTTTCCAAAGGCTTATCCCGGCTCAGTCTCACTCTCTGGATTCAACTCACTTATTCTCTACGTGGAGGGGTTTGAGTAATGCTGGGGAGAGAGTGGGCACGGGGTCATGGAGCTTTAAGGGCCCAGCAGGCAAAACCTGGGAGGTTCCTTTAGCAGGAGCTCATTTTATATGTTGAATTTCAGAGACCAGGGAGGGCAGTTTCTCAGCTCTGCCGACTCCTGCATTGCTCCCCAGGGAAATCCAAGCCTCGGTGCTGCTTTGGGGTGCTTCTGTTCTCGGAACAACCCGGTGCTGGGGCGGGACAGCCATTCCAGGCAGCTTCCTGCAAAGCTGGACGAGGTTTTGCTCTTTATTCTTACCCAAGTTTCTCCCTGGAGCCCGGGTGGGGTGGCCGGAGCGTACCGATCCCAGCCCGGCCAGGGAGGAGGAGCCGTGGGAACCGAGGCAGCAAATCCCTTTCTTCTCCCAGGCCAGAAATGGGGTCTGTGATGGGATGTTTTGTCCCCCATAAGTAATTCCACGCCGGGAATGCTGCCTGCCGGCATCGGAGCGTCGCAGCAGGGATCACCCCTGGATCGGGATGGAGCCTCCCAGCCTAGCCCCAGCCAGGTGGTTCTCATTGCAGCCTCTGACTCACCTCCCAAAAATTCCTGCGCTCACATCATCGCAGGAAACCGCTACCGGGAAGTGGTAAAACCCCTGGACGGCCTGAAATTCGGCTTCCCCCAGCGAAGGGGGAGATCAAACGGCAGCCTTTGGCCTCAGTCCCTCTGACGCCAGGGCTTGTCATCGGGGGGGACGTCTCGGCCAGCGAGTGGTGGGTGTGTGGTTCCTCCAGACTCAGCAGCTTTTTGCCTGGCGTTTGGGAGTGTTTTCCCTGGGGAGGCCTGAGCTCAGAAATATTTTTAAGCAAATTATCAGCTGGGAGGAATGAGCTCAGCTCGTCGGCATTGTTCAGGGCCTCTCGGTGAGCCCTGCAGTCCCGGGCTGTGCCGGCTGCTGTGGGGGGCTCAGCGGAGGGTCAGTGTAGGGGAGCAGCCCCCAATAAGTTGCAGAGCCTGGCTATGATTTAGGAGCTGCCACAAAAAACCTAACTCCTTGGAGGCTGAGAGAAGATGGATTTTGGGGAAAATCTGCTCCCCCTGGGTCATGGGGGCACGTAGGAGGTGCAGCCACTTTCCTGAGTTCTCCAGCAAATCGGTGGCAGAGCCCAGCCCTGTGTCCTAGCTCGGGTGGGATGTGATCCCAGTCACTCTCCTCCAGGAGATATCTCTGTTAGCTCTGTCCCCTCCTGCGCTGTGCTGGACCCCGTGTCAGCCCCATCCCCACAGCTGAATGAGGCTGATCTGCAATGCCGGGGCTGGGTCTGCATGGAAATGGCTCCACCCCCGCCCCGGCCGCTCCCGCAGGAGCTGCCTGGAAAGTTCCCACTGCTGCAGTCGCTGCCTGTCCCCCTGCCAAGCCTGCAGCCCTGCCAGCCGCGCTATTTCTGGCTCCACCTTGAGACATGTACCTTCAGCAGTGGGAGCGATGCTGAAAGAGATGGATTCGGGAGGAGTGCATCCCCCTCCCGTCCCCGTCCCCGGGTGGCTGCCGGCGGACGCGGCAGAGCAGGCAGGGATGTGGAAGAGCTCTGTGCCTCCAAGGGAAACGCTGCAGTTCATCTCGCAGCACAAGCACGTCCTCTGCACCCCTCCTCCGGGGCTCTGATGTGGAAGTGGGGCCCCGAAATCCGGGCCTGCGTGGGAAGCCCCCAGGCTCTGTGCTTCTCCTCCCCCAGAGTAACTCCCAGTGCAGATCAACTCCTCCAGCAGCTGGGGGCAGGAGCAGGAGAAGCCTGGGGCTGGAGGGAGCTGAGGGAGGTTGTTGGTGTATTTAACCCTTGGCTTCTTGCACAACTCAAGAGAAACCTTGTCTGCTGTTTCTGCCTCAGTTTCCCCACACTCAGGGCACACATCATCTTGCCCACTGAACCCAGGCTTCAAATGTACAAACCTTCTCCACCAAATGATGTCTGCGGAGTCTGGGATACCCCGGGGCTCCTCCCAGGACAGGAGCTGGAGGGATGTTTGCTCTTGAAGGGACACTGGTGATCATGGCTGGCCTGGACACTGCTCCATGGGCAAGTTCCCTTTGCAGTGAGGAGGGAAGTGAGGGGATTCTCCAGGGGCTGTCCCCCATCACACCAGCTCCGTGCCACATCCCCACGTCACATCCCGGCACTTCCCTCCCACACACGGGGCCCGAGCAGCGCCACGCGGGCGGGAATGGAGCCGATCAGGACAAACCCGACCGGCAGTCGCCTGCCCACAGCCTGGGAGCTGCTGAGCACCCTTCAGGCTGCCCTTGGGGTCGAGGGGCCTCGGTGAGGCTCTCCTAATTAAGATAGCCCCAAACGAGTGGTTATCAGTGCGGGGAAGGAAGTGATCCCACTTCCGCCTCAGACATCATCACATCTGGAGGCAAACCAGCGGTGTCCGTGTGGGACCAGATTGGATCAGCCTGTGGTTGTGGAGAGCAAAGGGACCTGCCTGGGGCTGGTGGTGGCCATGGTGCTGGTCACGGCATGGAGTGGGCACCCAAGGGTGTTACAGCACCAGGTCAGTCTTTGGGAAGTCCCCACAGACCAGAACTGAGATGGAAAAGCCCTGTCTGTCTCCCCTGCCATCACAGAGGCTGAGCCTGTGCCAGTCCCATTCCCCATCTGAGACAAACCTGGCTGCAGCCCCCAGCATCCCCACCATGCACAGCCCTTCCCCAGCCCTTCCTGCTCCCACCTCCAGCCCTGACACCTCGCGATGAAGCCACCCTCAGCACCTTTCTTCACGAGCATGGAGGATGGCCAGCAGAGCCTGGACAGGCATTCCACTCCTATTTAAAGCACAGGCTGGCAGGATGAAGGGGGATCCCTGCAGCCCCAGGGCACAGGGCCTTGGACGGATGTAGCACGGTGAGGACAGAGCCCAAAGCAGCCTCATCGTCCCATGGCACCTGCCAGGAGCAATGGGACAGCTGCTCTCACATCCTCCCAACACGACTCATGCCTTCCTGAACGGAAATTGGGAGCGGGTTAGTCACCGAGAAGGGTGAGGGGCAGGTCAGGACGCTGCACTCCCCGGCATGCAGCCATTTCCTCCCATGACACCTTGCTGAGGAACCTCGGAGCTGTTTACAAACGCTGGACTGTGTCATGGCAGCGGCCGGGGAAGCAGCTGAGCCCGAATCTCACCCAGAATCAGCTGCGAGTGCTGCGGTTCCCAAGCCAAAAGCATCAGAGCTGGGAGCAGGCTTTGCCCCTCTGAGCATCCCATTGTGGCCACAGCGCCCAGGGAAGTCTTTCAGGAAAGCACAATGCTCCAAATCACAGCATCTCAGCTCTCCTCATAGGGCTGCTCTGGGAAAACAAGACTCAACCATGTTTTCTGCCCAGTTGGTCATCCCGTGCCCTCCCTGCAATTTCTTGTCCAGTTCCGCAGGAACAGAGGGCTCGTTGCTAATTAAACTGCCTTAAGTGTGAGGAGTGATGCCTCCCTGAGGTGCGAGCTGAAGGTTAGGACAGAGTTACATCCGTGGGGAATTGTTTGGCAAAAAAAAAATCCTTGTTGGGCTGGGCCAGACCCCTTGGAGCCCAGCAGTCCCTTGGGAGGGTGAGGTCAGTCCTGTTGCCAGCAAAAACTGCTGTCAATGATTTTTGCCAGCTGCCGTGAACACAAAGCAACTCCCAGCCTTGCTGGCACCCTCCAGACAAGTCCCCTGGGCTCTGTCCCCAGGGCTCTGTGCCCCAAGGTGGGGTTCACAGCACAGCCCACCTCCCTCCACGGGGCTTCACGCCCATGGCAACCTCGAACCCCCACGGATGCCTGATGGCGACCACCAGTAATGGGTGGGACATCATCCCTCTCTGTCCTCCTACCCCGCCGTCTGCTCATTGTCCTCACCCCTCGCCGTGCCTTGATTTCTCCAGGCCCCCATCTCAGTCCTTTCGTGCTTGGAGAGATGCAGAAATTGTATTAAAATTCTGTTCGGTCCAAGGTGGGGGCTCCGGGCACACCTGCCAGCGCCCATGCGTGCCTTGCTGGGAACAACGTGCAGGAACTGGGGCGGGGGTGGCTGCCGGGTGCTCTGCCTCCCCTCTACCGGCAGCACCGTGGGTCTGTTCCTTGCATCCCCAGCACCGTGGCAGCGCCCACGCCAGACACCCACCCCAGCAGCGCAGAACCACCCGCGGCAAACCCACGGCGTCCCTTTGCCCCCGCCCGTCTGCAGAGCCGGTTCCCCCCCGGAGCACT
>NW_005054370.1:1990153-1992640 GCF_000277835.1 Geospiza fortis | reverse complement strand
GCGGTGTCGCGTTCCGGGGACACGGGGGGGACACAGACCGGGTGTGACCCGCGCCACCGTGGGGTCAGTCGGACACCCCCTCCCCCCACTTTCACCGAGTCTGGGGGGACAGGGACATCCCCGCTCTCAGCCCCACACAGGGGTTGGTTGTTTCGCTTTCCTTTCACCTTTAATTTGAAGGAGCAGCAGTGACGTGGCCACACTGGGGGCCCTTTGCACCCCCCATCCCCATTGCTCCCGTTCAATAACTCCAAAGCTCCAAAGGGCAGCATGATCCAAGGAAAAAAAGTAATCATTGCTGACGCAGGCAGGACGGGAGCCAGGCACTGTCCCCAGCAGGTCCCATCCATCACTTGGGATCTGGGGACAGGCAGATCCCCCCAGGACCCCCGCGGTCCAGCGGGATCTCAGGGCAGCCTGGCGGGGGCTGTTTCTGATCCTGCTCCCCTCGGGAGCTGTCAGTGTCTGGAAGGGGAGGGTCCTGCTCGGGGGCCGCATCCCCCAGCTCCCGCAGGCAGGGCAGGGCGTGCTGGCAGATAGTTGAACATCTGAGCAGAGATTCAATTATATGCACTACTTCATTTATTTGGCTGTCCAGTCGCTCTGATCAGACTTGGAAATTAAGAGGCATGCGGTTAGAGGGATCCTGTCAAATCACATTTAGCCCAGCTCTTCCTTGCTTGGATTTTAAAATGCAGCTCTTTTTTTATATGACCTGCAGCTACAAAACAACTTTCTGTCTCTCTTCCTAAAGAATTACAAAAAAATCCAGTGGAATGGGGTGAGGGCAGAACCAGTTCCCCAGCTCTATTTCCAGCCTGAACTCTGCAGCTGGAAGTCTCCGAGCGCTTTCCAACCCTCGCCCTGTGAGCAGGCGGTGCGAGGGTGCTGGGGCAGGAGCAGCTCATTGCACGCAGGGCCCTCGGGCCAGCGGGGGGAAGGAGGATGGGAGAAGGCAGTGCAGAATTTTGCAGTCACTTTCCTCGCTGAAGGCCATCAGGATTTGCAATCCTCCTCCCTCAGTTTGGGACAGAGCTAAAAATGCCCCTCGTCCACGCCCAGTGCTTGCACGTGCCGGCAGAGAGGCCTGTGCGGGGCTGATAAGGCCGTGCTGGAAGCTGCGGGTGAGTCCGTGCAGAGAGTCCTGTCACCCTGTCCCCATGGGGAGGGGACCTGGGGAGCCACCAGCCGTCCCATCCTGGTGCTGTAGCAGCTCCAGCATCCTCTGGGATAGGATGCTGCAGGGGTGAAGGGATGATTCCCCCTCTTTGTTTCACCCCAAGGGATAAACAGAAAGTTCCTCAGCAGCTGATAACCCCAAAGCTGGGGCTGCCTGCAGTGTGTCCAAACTGCAGCTATCCAGGAGGGAACAAACTGCCCCCAGGCTTGTGTCCCAACAGGGAAATCCAGATTAGGAAGCTCAGTCCCGCCTTATTCCACCTGGCATGCTTGTTCTTTGTGCTGAGAGTTTCCAGAAGGATGCAGGGATGCAGTGGAGAGGCTTGGGCTGCATGCAGACAGCAGAGCTGTGGCAGCGTGGTCCCAGCCTGAGCACGGCCAGAGCACATCACATGGGAGGATGTGGGCAGAGGGAGTGGAGCAGAGTTTGTGGCAGCAGCTGGAGCCCCTTCCTCCTGCTGACTCAGATTCTGCTCCACTCAGCATTTGAGGCTGAAAGCGACCACACTGTGCTGGGAAGTGGAATCTTGCTGGGATGCCAGGGACTGGCCCGTGTTGTGCAACAGGAAGGGTTGGATGGAGCAGGATGCTGCTGAAATCTGTCTCCTTGTGCATCACCATTGCTGGGCTCCAGCTCTGATCCAGCACCCTCCAGTTCCAGCACAGGGCTGAGCCTGGTGCTGCTGGTGTCACCAGTCCCACCCTGGGATCACTACTCACAGCCTGGTACAGCAATCTGTCCCTTGGGAGGGAGTCATGGCATCCCTCTGTGCCCTGAGCAGGGTTTGTTTTCCCCCTCCACCGAAGGAGCTGGTCCTCGGGGTCCCAGCCTTTCCCTGCTGCCCAGAGGAGGCCACAGGGCAACACCCACAGGTCTGGGCAGGATTTTTACGCAAGACTCAGCTGCAGCTCCGTGTTTGTGTGAGAAACAACGTGCTTGGTTAACACTGCAGGGTTAAAAACTGCATTTAGGCTTTTGAAGTGCCTTTGGCTTTTGCTTTTCAATATCCAGGGCTCGAGGGAGGAAAGAGAGAGAAAGCCCCCCAGAGAGAAAGCAGCTGGGCTTGGGTTCAAAGCCTGTGTGGGCCTTGTCTGCATTTGCTTGCAGGGGATTTAGTGCCTGTGGGGACCAGGGAAGCTCCAAAGGGCTCTGAGCAGGGTCAGCTCAGCCCTGGGCTGTTTTTTGTTATCCCTGACCCAGGCTGGAGTGGCCTCTGCTCTGGGTGCTTCACTGCTTTCCCCGAGGGCAGCCGGTCCCTTTGTGTCTGGAACCCACTGATAAGGGGCTGGGGAGGGGGGGGGGGGGGG
>NW_005054370.1:1988702-1990041 GCF_000277835.1 Geospiza fortis | reverse complement strand
GCAGCTGGGGAGGGGACCTGGAGGTGTCCTGGAGGGTGATAGCACTGCTGGGCGATCCACGGGGCCAGGAAATAATCCTGGTGGTGATGAAGTCAGCAGAGCTCTGTGTGCTCCCAGGGCTGGGACAGGAGATGGGATGCTCCAGTGCCACCTCCCTCCAGGCAGCTTGTGGAGCTCATGGCCGTGACTGGTGTGATGCTGGATGCCACCCAGGGGAGGTGACACATGCGGTGTCCTCCATGGCCCCATGCTCACCTCTCCCCACCACAGTCCCCACTGTGGGTGCCAGGAGGGTTTAGCTGTAAAACCCCAGCTCAGCTCGTGTGTTCAAGCAGCTCAAATCACTGCCCGTGTGCAGATGAGGTGGGGGCACCCCCGGTGCCAGGGGGGCTGAGAGGGGATTCCCAGCCCAGGATGGTGCTGGGAGAGGCCTCTGCTCTCCTGACTCAGCATCTCTTCCTGTTGAGTCAGCAGGTGCAGCCTCCAGCTGGGTCTGTGTGCTGGGGTGGGCACCCACCCCCCCCCGGGCCCAGGTCACAGCTCAGGGGCACAGAGCTGGTGGGGACATCCCCAACAACCCCAAATCTGGCTCCTCACTGCAGAGCCAGGGATCTCCAGAGGCGCTGGGGGAGCCTGAGGCTGCTGCCCTTCCTCCCTTCAGGGCTTGGGGTACCCAGCAGCACCCGGGGTTCCTGCCCTCCTCCTCCTCCTCCCCCTGCCTCCCTTACAGGGCAGCTCAGTGACTTCCCCCTGTCCCTCTGCACGGGGACCACTGGGCTTGGGGAGGGAGGGACTGGAAACAACTGGGGAGGCAGAGGGATGGGACCCCTGCCAGGCTTGTAATTACAGCCCGGCCGAGGCCCTCGCAGGCGAAACCTGAGCCCCGTGGGGAGCAGGGAGCGGGAGCGTCCGTCTGGCAGCACAACTGTCTGTCCTGGCCCTGCTCCATCTGGGTGGATGCGGGGAATTGGGACCTGGAGTTCTCATCCCTCCACTCTGGTATGGCAGGAGTGCTGCAGGGCTCCATCCTGGGGGTGAACATCTCTGCTGATTGTGGGGAGCTCAGATGAGTCCCTGCAGGCCCCTGTGTCCTGTCTCTGTCCTGTCTGTGCCACCTCCCCAGCATTCCCAGCAGGGACCCTCCATCCCTGCTCACTCCCGTGTCCTCTGGGTAGGGATGCTTGTGAGGATGGGGGAGGGCCAGTTCCCCTTCCCCTTTTGGTTTTGGCAAATGCTGCCCTGGCTGGCAAAGCCCTCCCAGGGCAGGGCCATGGCCCAGCAGCCTGAGCCCCCTGTCCCCCCCAGGTGACAGCTATGGGGTGCTGCCCCGGCCCTGCCA
>NW_005054370.1:1987098-1988692 GCF_000277835.1 Geospiza fortis | reverse complement strand
GTGCCCTTGATGACTTCCAGGCAGTGGTGCAGCCCATGCTGGCTGAGGCTGACATTGCCACCACTGTCTTCGTCACTGGTGAGTCCATGAGCAGCTCCTCTTCCTCCTCCTCCTCCTCCTCCTCCTCCTCCTCCTCCTTCTCCCTTCCCTGGGATCCTGCCTGGGCCCTGCCACATGGGGACAGCTTCCTCCAAGGGCCTCTGACTCTGCATCAGCACGGCTCTGAGTCCTACAGAGGAGCAGTGACTGCCTTACCTCCTGCATCCCTGCCTGGGGTCCCCATCTGGGGCTGGGGTCACCATCTGGGGCTGGGCTCACTGTCTGGGGGTGGCAGCAGGAAGGGCAGAGGGATGGAGGGTGATGCTCCACATCTCTCCACTCTCCCCAACAGAAAGAGCCCACCATGCGCATGAGAAGGTGCGAGATGAGGACCTGTCGCAGTGGGACACCCTGGTGGTCATGTCTGGGGACGGGCTGCTCTTCGAGGTGAGGGGCACCTGGGGCTGGGCAGAGCTGGGGTGCCTGGGGCAGGAGCCAAGCTCTGAGTCACAAAGTCAGGCTGGGAATGGCAAAGGAGAGATGGCACCAAGCTTGGAGCAAAGCAGCCATCACCCCTGTCCTGCCCTGGGCAGGGGCACCGTGGGCTCTGCTCCCCCCAGGCTGGCAGGGGCTGCTGGGTTCCTTGGGTACCACGGGTCCTTCATCCCCACAGGTGGTGAACGGGCTGATGGAGCGTCCAGACTGGAGGGAGGCCATGAAGAAGCCGCTGTGCATCCTGCCAGGAGGCTCTGGGAATGCCCTGGCTGCCTCTATCAACTACTATGCAGGGTGAGTCCCAGCCCCCGGGGCACCCACTGCCCCCTGCGGGGCTGCACTGGAACCGGGTGGGGATGAGGGAGGAGAAAGCTGTGTGGGGCTGCAGCCCAGGGAAGGGTGCTGGGATGCCCAGGGGTGCCTGGCAGGGTCCTCATTCCCCACAGGCTGGTGCAGCACTGCCCCAGCTGTGAGCAAGGGATTAATCCCTGTATATCCAACTCCCCCCACTCCCTTTCTCTGGGCTCAGGCACTGGTAAAGCTTTAACCCAAAGGACCCACCCAGGCACAGCCAACCCCAAGGTGTGGGGGACCAGGATTGCCCTGGCTCAGTTCCCTCTTCCATGAACTGCTTTATCCCTCCTATCCCCAGCAAAACGACTCCCAGCAGCTGTCCCTGAGGGACACTGTCACCCAGCAGGGACATGTCCCAGCCATGACACAAGGGTGAGGTCTGCAGGTGGATGCTGGGGGAGCAGGAGAGTTCCTGGGCTCCAAACTTGCTCTCTCCATCCCTCACAGCTACGACCACGTTGCCAAGAAAAAGCTGCTGACAAACTGCACCTTCATCCTGTGCAAGGGGCTGTACACGCAGATGGACCTGGTGTCACTGAGCACGGCCTCGGGCAAACGCTTCTTCTCCTTCCTGGGCTTTGGCTGGGGCTTCATCTCGGACGTGGACATCGACAGCGAGAAGTACCGCTGGCTGGGCAGCGCCCGCTTCACCCTGGGCACGCTGCAGTGCCTGGCCAAGCTCAGGGTGTACCAGGGCCGCCTGTCC
>NW_005054370.1:1981413-1986248 GCF_000277835.1 Geospiza fortis | reverse complement strand
AAAAAAAAAAAAAAAATAACGCGTTGAAAAAAAAAAAAAAAAAAAAAAAAAAAAAAAAAAAAAAAAATCCTTCCTGGGTTTTGAATCCGAGCTCACGGCCGCTCTCAGGGGTTGGGCTCACACGATGACCGCAGGACAGGTTTAGTCCAGCACCGCAGCCTTTGCTCCCTGACATCCTGGCAGGAGCAGCACGGAGTGAGGGGCCCCGGAGATGCTGCCAGGGAGGTGCTGAGGATGCAGGACAGGGCGCTGCTGCCACCACCCACCCCCATTTCTGGGGTGCAGCGCTGCCCCCCTGCTCAGCCTCGTGCTGGGGCTGATCGTATCCAGGGAGCTCAGCCCTGCAGTGACACTTGGGGACATCCTGGGGAAAGTTTGGTGCCTCCGAGCGACAGCAGGGAAGGACTCATGGAAGGGGTTCAAGGAGGGGCCGTTTGGCTTTCTGCCTGCAGCAGGGGCCTTTTTAGGGACCCTCGCATCCTTTGTTCTGGCTGCCTGGGGCCAGCTGGAGCCCTGCTACAGGTCCCTGCCGTGAGGCTTGCCTGGGGGGGATTACTCAGCCTCTTTGATATAAAATTGCAGTAATTAAACCTCATTTTCAGCCCTCAAGTACAAAGCAGAAGAGTAAACAGTGGTGGCTGTTTGCATTTATTCAACTGCGAACTATGCAATTAGGATGGCAGATCCGGGAAAGAAGAGCACGATTGTCTTCCCCCCATGGCCTCGCTTGCTCGTGGAGAGGAGCCCTGTTCCTGAGCCAGCAGGGCAGGCAGCAGCTGGGAACCACCTCCCAAAATAAAGTTATTTCCCCCGAGGCATCGGGCCAGGCGTAGAAACAGGCTGAGCAATAACTCTCTAACCCTGCTGCGCTGCTGGAGGCAGAGCCCATGGCAGGGGATGCGCTCAGAGCTCTCGCTGTCTCTGTCACCGCGCACGGAGCAGCGGAGCGGAGCCGTTCAGGCTCACAGCCCCTGAAAGGCTCCCCGCAGGCTCCTCCCGGGATCCCGTGCGCCTCTCTGCAGCAGGTTGGCCGGGATCGCCCTCGCCCTCCCTTGCCCGGGTTTCGCTGCCATCACCCATCTGCTTCCGAAACCTGCTGGACAGCAGGAAGGGGCTCCTGGCGGGGACCCCCGGCCCTCCTCCCGCACAGCCCTCGCTCCCGGACCGAGGGAGGGGGCAGAGGGTGCTGAGAACAACTCCCAGCACACCGGGACACTGCCCGGGTCGGGCACTGGCACCTCAAGTGAATCCTGCAGGGAGGGCACCCAGGGGGACAAAACCTAAGTCAGGACTCTCAACTCTGCATCACTGCTCCAGAGTCCAGCCCCATCCATCACACCCTTACCTGTGTGCTGAGGTGAGGAGCAGGGCAGGGCAGAGCTCCCAGGGGCCTACAAAAGGTTTTCTTTTTGCCTGAGTCTGGCCATGAGCACCGGGACCGGCACTGAGCCACCCACAAGCACCAGGCACCAGAAAGGAGTACAGAAAACAGAAAATCCCAGCCTGCCAGATTCCCTCTGGATATCAGGGTCTTGGGGAAGAGTTTATGGAGAGGCACAGAGCAGCCCCTTCCCTGCCAGACCTGCCTGGATCCCTCTGGACTCACCGGCCTCGGTTCAGCCAGCGGGACCCTGTCCAGCCCCGAGGTTGGCGCAGGGATGAGCTGGAGAGGGGCAAGCGCCAGGAGAGGGGCAGGGGGTGGTGGGGAAAGAAAGAGACAACTCACAGATCTACTCACAGAGGCAAAATTTAATGGCAAGTCATCTTCCCTCCTTTATTACACCTTGGTTAGCCAAACAAAAAAAAATCTGCAGGTAAAAAAAGTTTTAATGGTCACACAGCACTTTATACATATATCATAAGCAACCAAGCATCCACATCTGCACGTGAACGACACACCTCTAAGCATGGCCTCAATAGTCAGGTTTGTTTTTTTTATTCATTAAATACTGTACAGAATCAAGGCTACAAACTGATTTTGTAATGCTTCTTCCCCCTCCCCAGCACTTAAAACAGTTACAGGCTGCTCTCATTTGTACATCACACAGTCGTGTAGCCAGTTTTAAGGCTAACAATATGCATCATGCTTTGGCTTTTTTTGTGTGTTTTTGAATTTTTTTTTAAGGTTTTAGCCTTTTAAATTTTGTTACCCTTAAATATTACATACATACACAAAAAATTACATAGCTGCAGTGTGCTCACCACCAACCTCATCACCCAGGAGCTTCACATTATCAAAAGCTTTAGAAAATTTGTAAACCTCTGTGCACGCTTGGGTTTGGGACAGCTGCAGAGAGCGAGCGGTGCCGGGGGGAGCAGTGTCCCCTTCCAGAAGGCCAACATCCACCTCCTCAGAGGGAGCCCAGCCTGTGCAAAAGCTCTTGTGTAGGATCAGAGACTTTTTGGGCAAAGGGGAGGACGTGGTGCCTGCCCTGTGAGATGAGAACTGCAGAGTAAACGAGGGGAAAAGGGGAACTCAACAGCTCCTCCATCCCCAGCGGGTTTCTCCCTCCCTCCATCCCTGGTGCTGTGGGTCATGGGGCAGCCACAGCCTGGCTCTGGGGACAGAGGGTGTCAGTGTCTGGATCACTAACTGTGGTTGTGTCTGGAATCAGCCTCTGCCTGTTCTTCCCCTGCCCTGGAGCAGTGGCCTCCCCTCTTGCCCCCAGCCCTCTCTGTGCTCCGCTCAAAGGGATCCATTCACTGCAATCCTGGCCGTGGTTACAGCTCCAGCCTGCCCTGCCCCACCCACAGCTCCCAGCACCTCTCTGCACCCCAGCTCGGCACCTGCCCGACTTCCCACCTGCCAGGGAGGGCTCCTGGAGCAGGGCTGGAGCTGCTGCAGATGATGCACCCACAGAGCAGTGGCTGGAGAGCTCTGCAGCCCAGGTTTTCATCACAGCCAAGCCCTGCAGCCTCTGGAGCACCAGGAGAAGTATTTGTCTTCCAAAATCCCAGTTGTGGATGGGGACACGAGAAGGGCTTTGTGCAGCCAGCCCCTGGCTCAGGAGCATCATGAGGGCAGCAGGAAAGCACAGGGAGCTGGGGGGGGAGGGATGGGGGGTGGATTTGGGCTGTTGGGTGCAGCCCTTGGTGTTTCTGGGAGCAACAACATGTTTGGGTTCTCTTGCTGTTCTCCATTTATAACTGCAGCCACAGTGAGCAAGAAAAAAAGGAGAGCTCTGGCTCCATCCTTACCTCTGGCAGAGCCATCTCCTCCCTGGGCAGCCTGGCAGCACTGTGCAGCTGGAAGGACTCTCCCTGACACACCGTGCTCCCCATGGATGCTCCGTGGGCGCCTCCCCAGTGCCTGAGCACTGGGCAAAGGCAGCAGGGCTGGAGTGTGACCACCCAGCTCCAAGTGAAGGTGTGTGCAGGCTGGACCTGAGGCCTCAGGAAGGGGACCTGACCAGGGGACTGGCAAAACACTGCTTCAAAGTGCTCACGGTCACCAGCTCAGGCTGTCAAACACAGGCTGCCCTCAGCAGGCATTTCCCTGAGTGTCCAGCAGCACCGTGGCTGGGAGCAGGGATGGGAAGTGCTGTGCCCACGGTGCTGCTGGTCACAACCAGGCCACTATGGGAAACAGCTGGCAAGGGAAGGAGCTGATAACAGCCCAAAGCAGCTGCTGTAACAGCACAGGAACCAGCACAAACTGGTGTTGCCACAACAGGGCCTGGCCATGACACGGCTCCCCTGGGGTGGCCCTGGCTCCCACGGCTCCTGAGCACCCGTGTGCAGCTGGAGGAGGGAGCAGCAGCCACACCAGGCTCATCCAGATCTACAGCAGGCCCCAGGGTCACTCACTGCTGCCTGCCCGGGTGAGGCCGGGACCCAGGGTGGGTGTAGTGCTGTGTGACAGCCAGGATGGCTGGAACAAAAGATACCTAAGCAAGTAACAAGGGCAGAACCCTGAATCCCATGTATTTCTAGAAGACAGGCATGCATGGTGGGGAAAGGGAAGTTTGCCTCACTCTGGAGAAAAAGAAGTGGGGATGGCTAGACTTGCCTCCAGGAGACTGACCTGGGAGTTGCAGAACTGCATGGAAATCTGCAGCACTCCCAGGGCAGCACAAGTGCCAGTGCAGAGCTCTGGCCCTGCCTACCAATCCCGACTGGAAGAACCTTGTAGCTATGGGTGAACAACTAAGACTAGAGCAACTCCGTATGGTGTAGACAACTCCAATGCAAACACAATCCAATGTCTAAGTACAGATAAGCTGGGGTAGACTTCACAGAACCCATGGGAACGCTGAGAAAAAGAAAAGACTGGGAGGGCATTGCCCTTCGTTTCCAGAAACTACAGCAATCCCTTCTCCTGGCTGGAACCCCACCAGAACAAACTGTGGGTGTAGCGCTGGGTGGGAAGAGTCCTTGTGTGGAAAGGTGCCCCAAGATGAAAGTGCAGAGGGAACGTGGCTGCAAGACTGCTTCTGTGCAGGTCTCAAATCTTACCATTGCAGGGTCAAACTTGCAAGAAGAGCACGTACATGGGACAGGGGGAAGGAAGAGGGGTTGGGGGAAAAGAGTTATTCATGCTTAAACAACCTTTCCTCAGAGGAGCAGTCAGGCCTACCACCTTCTTTGGAACAAACCAAGCTGAGGAAGAAAAGCTGGAAGGAGAAGCCAGTTGATTGATAACAGCATTTGCCAATTTACTTTCTGCTGCTTTCCCTTCTCCCCTGCACCTGCCTGTCCCTAACCTGATGGTTTATTTGTCCTCTGTCCACTCTGGGATGTTGGCCCCTGCTAAGGCAGCCCGGTACTGCTGCAAGACACCGCGGATGCTTTTAATGAACCCCTTGGACAAAGGGAAGAGGGGAAACCCGATATCA
>NW_005054370.1:1961115-1980854 GCF_000277835.1 Geospiza fortis | reverse complement strand
CGCTCTGCGCACAGGAGGGAGGCAGAATCCGCCCCGTTGGCCTGTTCGTGGCTGCGCTCCACCAGCTCGTTGGTCTCCAGCCAGGACTCGATGCGGGACACCAGGCGCCAGCCGTGGCAGCGGAAATGCTCCCGGATCTCGTGCTCGAAGACCTCGACGGGCCGGCGCAGCAGCTGCATCATGGACTGCACCACGCGGATCAGCGTCATCTCGTTGTAGCAGCGGCTGTTCTCGTAGCCCTCCTGCAGCCCCCGGTCGCTGTCGAAGCCCGCCTCGTTGTAGTAGGGCTCGTTCACCAGGATGAGACCTGCGGGAGAGCGGACAGCAAGGGGTTAAAGCAGGAACATCATCACCATCCCCTGCCAGCCCGCTCCTGCCAGGAGGCTCAGGCACAGGCCAGGCTGAACCCCCAGAAGCTGCAGGATGCAAAGGTCTGGTGTGATGTGGTAGGGACCTCAGACTCTGCAGGGAGTGGCACCCAGGTTCCTTGGCTGGCAAGAAGAGCCCTCTGCCAGCACAATGCAGAGGGCACACAACAGCAGAGGAGTTCAAAAGGGCAGGAAGGGAGAGGTTTCTCAGCTCCTTTCACTTCCCTCCTGCAGAAAACCCCACAAACACAACAAAAGCTTTTATTTTCCTCCTCCTCTAAACCAGAACAAAGGCCAGACTGCATCAACAGGATTTGAGCTGGCCAGGTTCTGCTCTATCCAACAGAGTCCACCAGACATTACAGTTCTGAGACACAGAAGACTGTGACAAGTCACCTTTACCAAGATTTCTCCTGCTTACTTCTGGTCTAATGAAATTACAGGTATGTAGCAATAGCCCCAGAACTGCCAGGCTGCTGGCAGCCTGCCATAAGTTGCATTAGAGCTGGGGACATCATGTGTCTCTCAAAAACCAGGCAGCAGGAGAGGAGATTTTCCCCTAACACCAAGTTGCTCCAGTAAAACATTCAGTATTTCATTTTCTAAATTTGGATCCTTAGCTTTGGAAACGAGAAAAGGCTTTTATTGTGGTGTCCTTCCCACAGGAGGATACAGGTGGACTGTGGGAGTTCAGAGGAGCAGGAGCTGCCTCCAGTCAATAGGAACCCTTGCTCTGTGTCAAAGGTTTCTCATCACATGCCTGAGCTCCCTGCACAGAAAGTCACCCAGGAGGAATTTATGTGATTTAGTGTGTCTGCTCCCAAACTGGATGGGGCAGAGCAAAGCCCCATGGCAGGAAGCCCTGGGGCTCGTCTAGGCACACCCCTGATTATTCTCTGCTTTGGCAGGAGCATAAACACCAGCATCATGTGCAAAACATGTCCCAAGTAGGATGGGCGGGTGACTCAGTGGGGATAAAAAAAAGTCCTGCAAACGAGGCCCAGTTTGGCAACTTCAACTAACTTTGGTAACAGGCTGAGGACACGGTGGTTCACCTCTGTCAGCTCAGAGTAACAAGCAGACAACTCCGTGCTTGGCTGCTGCAGTGAGAAAAGGGAAAGCATTGTGTCAGAGCCCTGGGATGCAGCCAGAACTCTGGGCATGAGAAGAGCTGGCTCCTGCTTCCACTGCTCAAGCAGAGATAAGGACACTGCTTTGTCCAGCAAGGTGAGACCAAAAGGCAGCACTAACCCCACTGGGGTGGCAGATCCCAATTGTATGCCCCCATAAATCAACATCCCTTCCTCCCTCTGCCTTTTCCTGCCCCACAGGCTTGGCAGGAGCATTTACCTTGGATGGAGATGAGTACTTGAAGGAGACTGGATTTACTGGTCCACCTTTCTGTCCCCTGAAATGCAAACACAAATATGTTAAAGGGCTGAAGCACCACCAGTTTGCTCTGTGACTATTGTCAGATGAAGTGAGGCCCCAGCTCTGCATTCCTGTTGCTGACATCCTGTGGCTCAAAGCAGGAATAAGGAGCTGACTCCAGGAGCACGTGATGTGCTGGTGTCCCATCTCAACAACACATCTCTCCGTTATTTTTTTACCAGCACCACACCCCCTCAGGCCCGTTCTGTCTGGAACTGTGTAAACTTACACACCAGCCATCAGTTCCAAACCTCTCCCAGCTGCCCTGTCCTGCTCAAAACCTATTCCCCTGCCTCTGCTTATTCAAAGTCTCCAGCTGGACTTTGTACCACATGATTTGTCCACAGTGTGGAAGACAGAGCCCTAACCCACAGGCACACCCCATGCTGGTGTTGGCATCTCTGCTATGGCTGGACTGACCACAGACTTCTCATTGAGGAGAGACAGTTGAGCCAAATACAGACCCAGAAAAAGCCAAATGACACCAGTTATCTGCTCCAGACACCTAAAGCAGTGCCCAAAGCCCAGGCCACCCCAGCTCAAGCTCAGAGAGAAGTCACCCAGGTCTGGTAAGAAGTGACTTGTTCCAAAAGCAGCCCAGCACAAGCCCTGCTCTGCAGGGGCAGGTGGAGGACAGCATTACCTTGCCTATCCAGGTCCCCAGGAGGCTGACACACACTTTGCCATTGTCGTAGAGGTTGGGATTGAGCCTCCCACTGCACTGGGAGAGGTAGCGGAAGAGAGGCGGCACAGCGGGGTAGATGTTGGGGAGCTGGATATCGAAGAGGAACAGGCCATCCTCATAGGGTGTGCGTGTGGGCCCTTTGATAAGTGCTGAGAAGAGATCCTGTGGGGAGAGGCAGGAGGTCAGGCACTGGGAAACACCCTCTTACCCTGGCAGAGCTGTATTTACATGGAGGGAGAGTGGGGATGTGATTGACTTGGCCCTTTCAAGTGTCAGGTCAGGCAACACATCTCAGGCACCTTCCCCTGCCAGAAGTTGCACCCTGAGAGCAAACTGAACCTATGCAACTGAAACAGGGCTTTGAGGAGAGCCAAAAATCCCAAATTTACTCCCTGCTGACACAGTCCCTGCTGGCTGTCTTCCCACTCAGCACCCAGAACAGGCTCCCTGCAATCAGCAGCTCCTTTTTTGCCACCCTGACTCAGGGAATGCAAAAGCAGCCATTTTGGGTAATTACAGCCCTGTTTCACACGATGCACACATTCCTGCAGCTCTAATGCAAAGGATTAGGGCTAAGCAGGGAATTCCAAAGAAAGGGATCTGGATGCTGAGCCCAGCACCAGCACAGAGGCATCTGAGAGCTGGCACTTGCCATTCGATCCTCGAAGGTTTTCACCATGATGCCATCGGGCAGGGAGGTGGCCAGCAGAGCCATCTCCTTCCGCACGGTGCTGAAGAACTTCTTGGCTTCTGGGGGCTGGAACTCCATTTTCTTGAAGGCATGGGAATCTGTGGGACAAAGAAGACAACAATTACAGCCTGCCTTTGGAAACTGCCACAGGTTCCTCATGAAGGCAAATCTACCCATGTGTAATATGCATCAAGTGGAAGAGAGGAGTTCACTTGCTTTGGTGCTGAGCCAGGAGGCAGGAGAGATGATTTCTCACACAGTAGAACCACAACCTGCATCTCCTGTTCTCACTGTCCCACACAATGCCGTCCCCTGTGGCCCAGCAAGGAAACTTGTCCCACACAGCTGGGACAATCCCACAGAACCATGGCCCTGCCAAATCTAACACAGCTCCCCACTTTCCCTTGCCCACACCTGCAGCTTCACAACAGTCTGGTCACCCTTCCCACCCAGGTCTGGCCTGGCTGGAGCACCTTGGGCTCCACTGTCACCAATGTTCCACACAGCCAGATGCTCTTTTTTTATTCCTGGCCACTAACACTGGTGCCAGTGAATAAGGACACCCAGCACAAGAACAGCAGCTGGTTTTGCTCTGCTTCTCAACCAATTCAGCCTTGAAAAAAAAGCCTGAACAAACCCTGTAACTTGCAAGGAAATGTCTGAAAGCAACTGATGTCTGCAGCCCTCCAATGTTAGTCACCACCCTGGGAAAGAGGGAAGCACACTTCTGAGGCTTGGGAAGGTGCAAGAGTGCCTAGAGATACTATCTAAAAGCCATGCTTAGGTCCCAGCACACACTGTGCTACAGAAGTTGGCTTAATTTCTCTTCTCTAGTTAATGAGCTATGAAAAGGACTACGAAAAAGAGAGGATACAGAATCCAAAAGGTTTGAGGCAAAGGTTTTAGATAAAGCAACACTGCACGAGAGCAGTGAAGGACTGAGTGTCCCACACTCACCTGGAGCATACTCCAACACAGAGAACACTTCTCCCTTGGCACTGGTGAAGGTGACTCCAGGCTTCCCTCCACTCTGCTGGCAGAGCACTGGCGTCTCACTGGGCCACTCTGACCTCACTGGTGTCTGTGCCTCTGCTTTTTCTTCCTTCTTCTCCGTCTCTACCATGGCTTCCATCTTTTCCTCCTCAGCAATAGCCACATTATCCAAGGTCTTCTTTAGGTTTTCCTGCAGCTTTTTAATATCGTCCAAGAACTTCTTCTCTCGAGTGGGTTTTTCCAGTTCCACAGTTGGGGAGGTGGGAGAGCCAGTCAGCAGCTGCTCCACAGTCATATTTTTCAGGCTTTCCAAGATCTTGATGGCCTCCTTTAGTTCCCGGAAGCTCTTTGGGGCTCCATCCTTGCCAGCTTTTTCTGTAGCAAGATCTGCAACTGCCATAGCCACAGCTCCCTGGACTTGTTCTTCTACTTTTTTCACCTCTTCTGCTGCTGGTTCCTCAGGCTCAAAGTCCTCAATCTTTGGGTGGTCATCTTCCATGAGGCCATTATCTGTCTCCCAGCTGTCACTTTCATCCTCCCACTCTGAGGATGCCCCGCTGGTGCTGCCATCAACAGAATCATAGTCTGACTCCTCAATTTCTGATTCAATATTGTACAAGTGCTAAAGGAGAACAGAGTTACACAAGACTTTAGGCTGAAGCACAGTTTTAGTTGTTTTTAAAAGTAAGTAATGAAAAAGGAGTTTCCATTTGGAATTGTTTGGGCTGTTTAAACCCATTCCATCTATACTGGCACAGATTATGAAACCACACAGTCCCATCCTCCACTTTTCCAAACTATGGCATTGGGGGTAAAACTAGGGCAAGTTCTAGATGGGCTGCAGTGCTCCCAGTGTCTGAGATCCAGCCTTGGAGAGCAGGCAGGTGCCCCACAGCTCCCTGGATGCCCCAGGGTTTCAGAACACAGAGCTCAGAAGGTATTTGGTATCATGTGAGGAGTTGGTATTTCTGGTCCTGCTTCTGCACCAGCAACTGTGTTGGCACAGAGCCCTGGTTTGGCTGCCTCCACACTCTGTCCTTCCAGAGAGACAATGCTGGAACCAAGAACACATTCCTGTAGCAGCTCTCCTCTCCTGTGGCACACAGTACTTGCCAACAGAGCCTTGCTAGGCTGCTTTAGCTGTTATATGAGGCTACTGCTTAAAATTCAGCTGGGACAATGGAGCCTCACCCAAATTGCTGAATAAGCACTTACATAAAATGCTCTCTTCCCTCTCACTACTGGAAGCCGAACACATCCCCACTCCATCCAGCCTCACCTCCTACAACTTGCTTTTGCACATGCTACATCTCAGGAGGTCTCTCTGCAGAGGTTTACAGACCTCCTCCAGTTTAAGCACCAACACAGAACCAGGGGAGCAAGAACACCTTTACAGGGCTGTGTTTGCAGTGACAAGATGGGAGCATTTTATCCATGAACTTCTGATACTTGAGTGACAGCCCAAGAATCCTCTTAATCTTGCAGGATACAACCCCAGAGGCTAAAGCACAGGGACCCTCAGTCATCTTGTCAAAGCCTTCAAGTGAACCAGGCCTGTTGAGCCAGTCCTGTGCCACCCAGAGACAGGCAGCCAGCAGAGGTTAGCTGGGTTCAACCCAAGTGACTGCAGGCACGAAAAGCCATCAAAACTCACTGCCCTCAAAGCTAATCCAAATCTGAGTTGGAAAGTTAATTAGCCTGTTATGCCATCTTTATTTTTAGAGCTGTGAAAAAGCACCCAGACAGCTCGTCTCTGGGCACATGGTCAGGCATTGATAAATCATGGTTTTACCAACTGATAATTCATGCTCCTGACATTTCCCTAACTCCTGTAATTACGCAGAGGAGCAGAATCGAAGGGACTGGCGTGACACAGCAGGAGCTGCTGCAGAGCCCCAGCACTGCAGTGTGAGAACAGCCCTTTGTGGAGCAGGCATCAGACCTCTGATTGTGCCTGTGATCCAAGCACATGTGACAACGGGGAAGGGAGACAGCAGCCTGCTTTGTACGCCCCAGTCCACTGCCACAGTGCAGGCATTGACTATTCTACTGTAATTAATGCAGAGCTGCTTGGTTTAGAAAGGGATCTTGCTCAAGTACATTGTACTTGCTAAGGCATCTCTGCAGTGGAGGCAGTGGCTGCTCTGTCAGTGACAGAATGGACTCCACAGATGTAGGCTGTCTTGTATCTTTAGGCTGTCTGCCTTCATTCCAGGCAACGAGAAGAGATGGGATGAAACTGTATGGGGAGCAGCACGTATGAGTACAAGACATTACAACAAAAGCCTTAAAAGAACCCCAGACAAATCTGCAGGGTGCAGTGGATTGGCAGTGTGGCTGTATCTGTATTTTTCAGCTTGCATTCAACCCTTTCCTTCCCTGCCTGGGGTAAGATTTGAGTCTGATCCCTAGGTTAGCTAAGGTGACAGTTTGTGGCTCTGGCCCAGCTTCTGGAGGAGTTTCTTTAGCAAAAACCCCCCTATGGTGGCATTTCACAAGAGAGACAGAACATGCAATAGTCTTTTGGCAGTGCTCTGGTTGGGCAATGCACTAACCCAGGCTCCAGTCAGAACCAGTGATCCCTGAGCTCTGCCAAGCTCCAGGTGCCTGAGGCCAGGAGCAGGGCTGTGGGCAGAGCTGGGAGGCACTTGTGAAGGCAAAAAGAGCCTGTCCAGGCTATCCTAATCACTAGATTAGAGAGCAGTTATGACCAACTAGTTGCCTCCTGACAAAAGGATTTTCCTGTGATAACAGAATTGGGAAGTCACCCTATCACATGGGACTGCACCAATCAACAGAGCAAGAGTCCCTAACCCAGTGAATCTCTCTACACTTACGGTTTAAGTCTACATCTTGTCATTCAGCTAAGAGTTACAGTGATATTGGGAGCTGGAACAGGACCTCACCTGAGGCAAAATGATAGTCTTGGAATTGTCAGCCCACACCACTTCCACCTTGCTGCTGACATCCACACGAGCCACCTGTCCGACCGAGGGCTGTGGAGACAAGAGTGGTTTGTCAGTCCCTTTTCTTCCCCAGGCACCTCAGTGCAGAGCAGGAAGGATTTGAGAAACAATTCCCCAGCTGGAGAACCACCTAGAGCAACACCTGCATCCTGCATACAGAAACCACACAACTCTGCCATGGAGGTGGGGAGAACTCTTCTCCACAAGGAGCAGGAGCGCTGGTCTGGCAGGAGATCCTGATCTTGGACAGGACCAGCAGCCTTTCAGTGCCAGCAAGGGATACATCCTCTGTGGGATGGGGGTGCCCTCTAGTGGGGTGCCCTCAGCTCCCCCAACACCCAGCACCAGGGGCTCCTCAGAGAGAGAGCACAGGCATGAACAAACAAGTCATAGTCTTGCAGGTTGTGCAGGCAAGGAGCACCTCACCCTGCAGCAGGTTATTTAGGTCAGCTGAGCAGGCTGGGATGTGTTTTGTGCTGCTAGAGCCACACTACACCTTTTAACACATTTTTAGGGCAGCAGGCTCAAAAGCTGGAAGTCTCTCCAGAGGTGTTTTGTCTACAATATAAATTGTTCCTTCTTCCCCCAAGGAAATCAATCAGCTCAACAAAATTAACATGAACATAGCTCAGCCACCATAGCTGAACCCCTGCCTTCTGTTGCCAAGTGAAACAGGTTTCATGACAAATCCACCTCATGGCTGCTCAGGAACCCACAGAATATCCTTTTGTTACAAGTTACTCTGAAATCCTAAGCAAGAGTTCTATGAAAAGCCCTCAGGCATATGTTCAGTCCTGGTCTCAGCTTCACTCTTGCTCTGCTGCAGACTGTCATCAAGGTCAAAGCATTTCAAGGTTGCATCTCCACCAGACAGAGCTCTGATGTGTTACTCATGACAGCAGGGGACACCAATACAAAATCAGGAAGCTAGGGAGTTTATTTAGGATGCCAGTGCAGGGTCTAACACCTTCCTATCAACCTTTCCAAGTGTCTCCACCAGCAGCTGGTGACCCAGGACCCACCTCGTCCTCCTTGGCCGCGGCTCCGTCGGAGTTGCCGATGCGGATGACGATGTCGGTGGTGCGGAAGCGGAAGTCGGGGTGGTCGGCGATGTCATAGACGCTCACGTCCTCCTCCTCCCCGATCAGCTGCACCCAGACACAGCCACACGTCAGCCCCACCAGGCTGCACTGACCCCCAGAACACACCCACAGCCCTCCAAAGCACTTGGTGTTTTGTTTGATCCCTTTTCACAGTCTGCAAGGGGCTGCTGCTGTCCCTCTCTGTCACCTCGTCCAGTGGATCAAGGCACAACAGTGAAAGCAAGCAGAAATTCTGTCTCATCTGCTCACCCTCACTTTTACCTCAGGGTTCATGTCACCATGACAAGGAGATGTGCAACCACAGTGCTTTATTCCCTTCTGAACACCCAGATTTCTCAAAGCAGTTCACTGGGGCCCAAAGGGCAAGAGCTTACTTTTGAAATTATCCAATGCAAGAGGAAGTATATGAAAAAAAAATTGTCATTTAATGGGAATTGTCATTTAAATTGTCATTTAATTGTCATTTAATGGGAAACATCTTTCCCTTGATTTCTCCTGGAGAAAGAGAGTTAGGACCTCATGAATTATGAGAAATAAGAGAAGCATAACCCTGGGCCAGACACATGTTCTGCCTCTGCATGTGATGGGCCCTGCTCAGTTATGACAATGTGCTCTGGCAGGCTAAGACAAAGCAGCAGAGAGAGGCCCCCTCTCATCTCCAACTAGACTGCAGTCTATCAAGACTCTGGAAAATACAGCATTCCCACAAATCCCAAGAAAAAGGTTGACTATGGGCAATAGTACCTGGCAGAGGCAAGCACAATAATGTGCAACAGATTGATCCTATTCCTATGAACCATTCAAAGACACAGGCAGGAAAAATTCTTATAGTGAACTCAAGAAATCAATTGTCTGTGACAACTTAAGCAAAAATATTCATCCATACCAGAACCTGATGATACCATGGGATGTAAATTATCTGCCTGGTCTTTGATACCTCACAGGCATCTACAAATATGAAGTGACATCACCTCTAGCTAAATCTCCCAGGCCCATAAGCACTGTTCCCTTCCTTGAGGACACACAATCAATGCAGAGCTGATTTCCAGGCTTATCTCTGTTATCTGTGAGGCTTGTGTTATTTTGTGGCTGCTTTCTCTTAGCTGGTTGCAGCAGGTACTGACTCCTGCACTTACCTCCACATCATCTCCACTGGGTTTCAGCTTGAACCACTTCACCACACAGGTACGGCCGATGTGGTCCCCAGACTGCACCACTCCATACAAGCCAGGGTCCTGGGAGCTCTGAGCTTTTGGTCACAATGACAGGGAAGAAAACAGACAAATCAGGCAAAGGAGCACAGACTTTGCTCAGTGACTGAGGCTGTCAGCTCCTGGGCTCTCATGGCTAAAGCCTTCCACTTGTGAATGGCATGAGGAAAAAACACTTCTTCCTACACAGTGAGAATTGTTGCCAAACTAGAATGGTAGAGCGGGAGCTGATGGGTAACTTTAGTTTCCACAGACTACGTGTAACCCAGACCAGTCAGACATTACTCATCAGAAATGGCCACATAAAACAGCCTCTATTTATGCTAAGCCAGCTTTCCTGCTTCCCAACCTGAGTGTCTTCTGGTCCCCACTGCTGAGGGTCTACCCTTGCTAGAAAAGGAGCTGAGAGTCAGATGGCTTCATCAATATTTCATATCCAAAAGCTCTATGTCTCCTTGAACTTGTCCTGCAGCCCTCACTAGGTTTGGTGAAGAAAAGGGATACAAGAAGAGGCCTCTGGATCCCAAAACTCTCCATGAAAAAAACGTGAGGGTCATGATAGATCAGCCATACAGAGAAAACAGCCTGAGGTAAGCTGTTTGTTTGTCCCCTCAATCTGGGACAGAGCTCAGAGCTGTTGGCCCTTTCAAGGTGGGCAACTCCCACTCTGCAGAAATACTGAAAATCCTAGTTTGGATCCTTGGTATTTATTCTTTCCACATCCTTCCTGTTGTCATAGTTCAACTTTGGTATGTAAATAATGGTTCTCTGCTGCCATTCCCACCAAGTCAGCTGAGTCACTGCTGTCCCTGTCAGGTGCCCACCTCAAGTGAGCAATAACAGCTACACAACAAATTAGGGGATCCAAACTGAACAATACTTTGCAATTAAAAGCATTGCTCTGACACCCAATACCTCTTTTGTCCACCACAAAATCTCCAGGGCAGAACTCGTTGTTGTCCAGGTGATGGACAGGGATCAGCTCGTTGGAGCGGATGTTTGTCTCCACGGTGCCATCCTGCCACATCACATCAGCTGAAGTCATCGTGGTCACCACTTCCACAGCAACCCTGGCAGCACGAAAAGGCAATGAATTACCAAAGGGAACATCAGGGATCAAGATGGACCTCAGCAACACAAAGGTACATGGATCAGCAGGCTGGGAAGCAAGTCAGGAAACCCCAAGCAGAGCACATGGACACAGCTACACAGCAGCTTTGTTCTGATGGGCTCTCAACCCCTGCAGGTGTTACACTGCTGAAGGAGCACTGACTTTCCAGGAAGCTCCTGCTGAGTTCACTTTTATTCCTATAGAGGCATTAACAAATTTTATTCCTATAGAGGCATTAACAAATTAACATCTACCAGGACCCACTTTCTGCCCCTGACAGAAGCATGACAGGAGCTTCAAATAGTTTGAAGTTTGAGATCTTCTCCACTGGAGCACCTTCCAGCTCTGAGGAGTCTTTGAAACTAGAAGAACACATGACTGGAAAGACAAATCATCACAGCCCTTCCAGAGAGAAAAAAAAAACAAAACAAAACAAAGGAAAGAGGCTACACATTGAATATGAGTAAAGCAAAAGGATTTTGTTTAAAAGAGAAAAACGTCCTCCCCAGCTGTTCAAACACACACGTGTCTCTGTAGCTCAGAAATTAAACCCAAACACACCACAATGGACAACATGCTGGTTCTCTGCTGTGGGGCTTGACAGGGATGCTTGAGAAGGCAAAGTGCTTGGGGCAGGAGGGGCAGCCTAGCTGGACACTCTTCTAATGAGCCTTCCACTAATTTCATCTCTCCTACAGAACAAACCAAATCCTACAAAACAGAACAAACCAAACCCCACACTGGCTTTAAATCTTCCCTTTACTTTGCTGGCCAGGCCTTCCAGAATAACACAAGTGCTGGATTCATGCTGGTTTCAGAACCAAATCAGAATGAAGATACAATAGGCAAATACAGCTGTTTGTCCCCAGCCCTGTTTTTCTGAATGTCACAGAAATATTTTTAAGTGGAAACAAGATGAAGTTTTAGCAGGCCAGCACTCAATGGCAGAAATTATCAGAGAAGGGTCTGTAACAGGCCAAGTGTGTGTGTGATATGCAACAAGATGGTTTCTGGGGAACATAGGACACGTGCAGCTGAGGATAGGAGTGGAAAAGCGGTGCAAGGAAATGAGGCACTCTTGTCTGCCAATGGTGGCTTTAAACAAAAATCAAGACTTGATGTTAATAAAAATCCTTGTATGTCCTCACTAAAAGATATCCAGCAGTCTGTGCACTGCACAGAGAGCTGCAGCAGGTCACTCACTGATGGCAAAGCCACATGCTGAGCTGGCCTCTGCAGCCAGACTGCCCAGGAGCTGACACATCACATGTGCATCACCAAGTGCAGGCAGCCCAAGCATTTCTCAGCAGTACCTGGCAGAACATCTCTGATGAGCAGAGAAACGTCTCTGATTCCTCAGCACCCCAGAGGAATATTCAACAGCACTGGCCCCTCACACTGAGCTGTGCCCAGCTGCCCCATGCACCCTTCAGAGCATCAGCTGGGGGCTCTCAGTCTGTGCTCCTCTAACTCCTACTCTGTGTCACGGTTATCTCTGCATCTCCTTGTATGGAGCTGCCCTGATCCAGCACTGGAACTTCTTGGGGCTGACACAGGGATTTCTCCCCTCTGCCTGTAGGGTACAGGGAGCCACCAGGTGCCCTAGCTATGCTCTCCTTAGCAAAACCTTCAGTAAAACAGAGACACTCAGCGGGGGAGTGAGACATGAGGAGTGAACTGAGAATTCGTTCCCAGGAACTCTATCACACACTCCCGTTTTTTTCTCACACTTGGATGCTGCTCTGCTGGGCTTTGTGACCTTCAAATCTAATTTCTCCAGAACTTACATAGACTACAAGAATCACTCACTGGCAAGGCTAAATACCTACAAAAAATGCCAATGAAGTTCGTGACATTCTCAAACTAGTGAATCTCTTGAATAATCTTTGATAATGTCACTTTCCTGGGAGAACTCTCCCATGTTCTCTTGCACCAATTGATGCAGAATCTGTACACAGCTAAGCAGCCCAGGAAAGCCTGCAGACAGACAGACCACTTGTCAGATGTCCTTCCATCCCATGAAAACAGTTTAAACATTCCTAAGTTAAAGGCAAAAGCTGCTGACATCCAGTTTTATCTAGAAATGGGCAGATACATGCAGTGCTCTCTCCCTCAAGCTACTGAAATAAATTCCTCCAAGGCTCTCAAGGAGTGAGTGCAATTTATTCCTTAAAAAATTCTAATATTAAGAAGTATACTGCTGGCAAAAATCGCAGATCTCTGCAGAGCAGGGCCAGGATAACAGAGACCACAGCAGCACTACGACATGCCAGCTCAGAGCTCTGTGCTGCTCTGGAGACAGCTCTCCAGGATAAGCTGTCCATTCCTAGCATGGTCTGTCCTCAGCCTCTCTGCAGAAGCTGCCAATAAGGTAACCAATTAGTGTCATCACACAGAATCTAGCACAGCACAGATATGCTGTCGATGCCCTGAGGCACAGCTGAAATGGAATAGCATCAGTGTCAGGTCACATGGCCCCAGTTTCATCAGAAGCTGGACTGAGACCAAGCTGATGCCACACAGGCCACTGCACAGTCATCACAAGATAACTGCTGTCAGTTACTACCAAGCAGACCCCAAACTCCCCATCATCCTGCACCCAAGTTCAGGTGCTGCTTTACAGCTGCACACTTGGGGAAGGGAGATTTTGGAAATCCAGCTCACCTGTCTCCTGGCTTAAACTCTCGTGAAACCTTGGTCTTCTTCTTCTTGTGCTTCCTCTTTAAGTTTTTGATGGAAAGAGGGATGCTCTTCTTGCGGCAGGTGCCACTGCCACTCTGGGATGAGGCAGTGGAGCTGGCAGAAGAGGTGACAGAACTGGTGTCATCAGTGTCATCAGCTGCCTCATCATCAGCATCCTGCTCCATGGACTGCAGCCTGTAGTCAGGCAGCCCTTCATCCTTCAGGAGAAAGGGGGGCTGCTGCTGCTGCCGTGCTGCTGCTCCCCCCTTCTCCTTCCCTGTTTCTTCAGGCTGCTCCTCCTTTCTCTCCCCAGGACTTGGTGCACTGTTGGAAGAGTCATCCAGCTCACACTTGGATTCAGGCTTAAGCTCTTCTGATTTTTGGTCAGCAGCTGCAGCAGACTCTTTGTCAGGGGCTTCACCTGTGCTCTGAGACTCTGGGGAGCACGACATGATCTTCACGATCTGCTTCTTCAGCAGCCGTCTCACCTGCACAGAGCAGACGTGTGTCAGACCTGTGCCTGGGCACCCAGCAGGCTGCCAGCCACCCTGGGGAATGCTCAGCTTTGTGCAGGAAAAGCAGCACCCATGGGGCTCTGCAAATTTCACCTGCACCAGACTACTCTGCAAACCAGCAGCTCACAGTGCTCTGCTCAGGAGCAGCACTGCACTAGCCCAAGTAAAGTGAGCTTTGCTCCTTCAGCTTATTTTAGGCATGTTCTGAACTTTTCTATCATGGAAGGTCACAAGTAAATCCATGTAACATGCAGAGAGGTTACCATCTACACACTGATGACATCGTGTTATTCTATGAACACCATGGCTCTACAGCCAGCAGGTACAGACTACAGCATGATTCATGTGGCCTAGGAAGCAAAACCAACTTCCTTGTTTCACTGTAGTAAGGATTTAACCGAACATTTCAGCTCCATGAGAATGCTAAGGAAAACAACATGTTTTTAAATCCCAGCTGTCAGAGCACACTTGACCCCTGCAAGGTGACATTTCTGTGTTGAGGCCCTGTTCATGTTCTCTCAAGGTGTAGCTGCATGCTTCACCCAGAGCAGAGTGCTCCACAAGGTGACTTCCCTGCTGGCAATAAGAAGCCATTACTCTTCACAACCACTTCAGGAGTCACATTTCAGACCACATGACTACCAGGAAGATCTCTGCTTTAAAAGCCACAGTGACCACAAATGCTTAGAGAAGTCAACCCCTCCCTCGACCCCTCAACTCACCTTTTTGGCAACTGATCCTTCACCCAGGACACAATTCCTCTCTGGACATTCACAGGTGATTTTTGCAGGTTCCACTTTGTCTGGGAACACGTAGAGGCACCTTTCCCCAAGCTGCCTTTGGGCATGGTCAAAGCAGCCCAGACGCTTTACCCTGGCAGGACAGGAGAGCCATGAGCACAGAACAGAAACAGAACCCAGCAGTGCCCAGGGCCTTGACAAGGCTGGCACAGCCTCCCACCAACAGTGCTGCTGCAGGGCTGGCACAGCACCACACCAAAATCATCCCCAGGCACACAATTCTAAAGGAGAAGTGGGAATCTCACCAGGGACTGGGTGGGGATACAAAGGGTTTGGGTGGGACTCAAATCACTCCTCTCCCTGTAGCTCCCCTCCCTCCTCCCAGAGAGAGCTGCCAAGAGACATTTGGGTTTTTTGCTGTAATTTGAGAGTTGTTCCCCTCCAGTGCAGGAGCTCCAGGCAGGACCCACACTGACAGTGCTGCTGCTCATCTGACTTGTCTTTTGAGCTTTCCCAGCCCATTCCAGCAGCTGCAGCCTGCAGAGGGCACCAGTTACTGCCTCAGCACCAGCCCGGGCTGCAGCCGCACCCCTGAGCCCCTCCCCTGACACACACGGAGCTGCAGCCTGCTCCAGGCAGGAGCCAAAGGACAAGGGAAGAAGGAAGCTCCTGCCAGCTTCCTCCACCCTGTGCACCCGTGCAGCAGGAGAGAACTTGGCATTAGCAGGATGCTTGCCTTTGTGCTGGTAACTCAAGGGTCTGCTAAACTAATTTGGAAGTTCTCTCGTATTTTTAAAGCTCTGGGATATGCAGGCATGAAACATGGAAAAAAAATCCTGCTGGAAACAGCAGCACTGTGTCCCTTCACCTGGTAGGCCTGTCACCCACAGTCTGTAGGGCCTGAGTGCTGGGATTGAAAAGGGGTTTCCAAGGGATCTCACCTGGACAGCTTATCCTGGCTGATTATTGAGGGAGGAGGGCTCACACTGTCAGTACCTCCAGGACAGAAGCTTTTAGTGATCCAAGTAACCTTTAGTTCTACCACCTGTACCTACAATGCAGTGATAGAAAAGGCAATTACACATTTCAGAGACCTTCCCAGACCCATATCTCAGATCTCAAAGTTTACATACAGGAAAGTGGCACATCTGCTTTTATCATTTAATATGGGCAAGTGAAGTTTTACCACATCCAGGACAATCACAGTGCCCCCACAGCCTGACCCCTGACAATAGAGATTCTACAACTTTTAACTTTAAGGAAAGACCAGTGGCTTAGGAAGGAAGCTATGGTACATGTAAATCAGCAGTCCAATGTCACAAAGAGATATGCTAATGGACTTGGAGCTGCTCCTTCTTTAAGCAAAGAATCAGCAATATTTCTCCCTTTTTGGACAGAGTGCAACATTAAGTTTCAATAGAAGATGTGCTCCTACTGCCCTAATGATCAGCAGTACTGCCCTCTGAGTGTGCTGACACATGAGCACTTTACAGGGTGCCAGCAGGGACCCTTGCTAGGATGCTCCAAAGTCCTGCCAGTCCCCAGTGAGAAATTTGTCACCTCAGAACAGCACAGCCACAGCACATTTGCTCTTGGGAGGTTACCATGGCAAGCTGACTCTGCTCCAAACAGCCAGCCAGGGACCATGCAGGCAGAAGGTGGCCATGTGTCAGGGTATCAGTCCTTACCTCCTCCACCACCACTCTGAACTTGCTCTTTGTGCTCAGAACAGGCTTCACACCCGAGAGCCACTGCACACTGGAGAACACTTTAGATGGCCCAATGAGGACTTGTCCAGGATAAAAGCCATATGAATCATCAAAGAAGAGACCCTGTGGGAGAAATAAAGGAGAGAAAAACAGCATAAAGGACTCTAAGATTTAATATTCCAGCATTTCCCTTCCACCTTTTGTGATCAGTAAAATTAACTATAAGGGTAAAGTCTGCAAGATGCCCATCTCCTGTATCTCATCCTCTCCTGAAGGCAGCCCCACAGTTCCTATAGCAACCTGCTCTGTCACACATCCCAACAGGACCAGGACTTGGTGCAGGAGAAGCAAAGGTACTTGCAAGAAACTAAAGATGCATATTTCCACACAGAGGTTCTCAGTGACAAGGTAGCCAAGGTCAGCAGGGCAAGGGCATCTCTTTTCCATGCTCTAATTCAAGCACCTATATTTTTCAGAGGGAAAGGATGTCTGCCCTCACTCCCCTGCTTGTCAAATTTAGTGTGTAAGTATTATTCCTGTCTCAGGTGGATTAGTTAATATGACAGTTCTTTGAAAACAAAAACAGGACAGTAAACACAACAATTGCTTTCCTAGAGCTCCTTCCCACTGATACTGAGATTCAGAGTGTGGAGGCGGACAGAGCAGTTTAGGGTAGATAAAATACTGAGCACAAAACTGCATCAAGTCTTGTAATTTGTCAGAAGGGATAAGAGCAGTGTGACAAGATCTAAGTCCCATCTAACACACAGCAATTCTGAGCACAGGATCAAGAGTAACACTGGAGACAGCTGATTCAGCCCAAACTGTGATTCCCCAGAGGACTGTGTACACTTTAAAGGCAGCCTGACTCAAAACAAGCCATCTCAAAATTAGGTAACCAGAAGCTAAATGTTGCTACAACATCCATTTAGTGAGCAGAAAACACACTGCACAACCCAAAGAAGCAGAGGCTGAGATATTGGAGAATATCGAGTGACAGAGCACTCCTTTTCTGTACAGAACCAGAAAACCACAGCAGCACATCCTATTGAACTGATATTCCATTTACTCTTCAACAAGCTGGCATCAAGTTTTAGCAGAAGTGCAGTTTTAGATCAAAGGGACCTTTGCTTTCAAGGCTGGGAAGGATAAGAGCTCAGTGCTTTGCTAGTTCCTAAGCATCACACGTCATTCTCTGTCATCTCCCAACACTGCTGCCAGGAGTGCAGCAAGGCCCTTTGGAAGAACAAGCAAGCTGTCATCAGCCTTTGAAGGTGAGAGAGGTTAGATCCCATCACACAGCAAACTGTTTTACCCAAAAGCAAGCAAAACCTTCCCTGCCATGTGATTTGGAAAATGCCAGTGTGGTGGCAGGTCTCTGTTCAAAAAACGCCACGGACTGCAGTAACAAGAGACATTACATTACATGACCTGAAAACCTGCTTCTAGCAGAACACCTGTTAAACAAAACCCCTTTTTCCAGAAGAGGAACAGTTTTTAAAAGCAGTAAATGGAGTAAGAGCCTTTAGAAGCATGTGCAGAGAGGAGGAGCAGGGAGTGAACTGCCTTGACACCAGCCATCTGACAGCGTGTTACACAAGTTGTTTACAAAGAAACCAGTTGGATGTATCAATTGTAATACCTCCTCAAACCCTGCTCGTGACTAACATCACCTTTAAACTGTTACTGTAAGTGATACATTCTTATGATTAATAAATGCCTATGAATTTTGCCTTCTCCCTCTCTCCTGCACAAAAAGTTTCCGAGACAAAATTGATCAAAAGGACCCTCAGGAGAGCCAGCAGCTCACCGAGTCACTGACGTGGGGACAAACATCATACAGCTTGGCTCCATCTTCTGTGCTCATGGAACACCTGGAAAGAGACAGGAGACACAGGGTCACACTTCCAAAGTCATCTACTCCAAAAGCAAACAGCACCCAAGGAACTGAGACAGTCTGAGCACATCTGGCCATGCACCCAGCAGTGTATCACTGAGCTTTCATGGGCCACAGAAAAACTGGTTATAGATAGACAAGCTGTAAAAGCATTAAAGGTATCTAAAGGTCCCATTCAACATGTAAAAAAGCAAGCTAAGTAACAGGCTGGGTGCTCGACAAGATCTGTCTGCTGCAGAGGTCCCATCTGTTGCTCACACCATGCTGGGACTTAAAGGCAATTTGGGCATATTTCCTTCAGCAATAGCTTCATTTCCAGAGTAAGTTCTGGTGGCATTTCCAATGATTCATTAGGAAGAGGTTTTGCAAGCAGTACCTCACTTTACACAGCTGTGCAGGAGCTGGTACAAGATTCCAAACAAAGTTTTAAATTGCACCAATAACTGCAGGCATTACAGACAGACGTGGGGCTATTTTTCACTCCTAGTTTAACACAGACCTAAGAACCTTCTAGCCTGGGTTAACTGCACAGTAACACAGTCAAAAATCTCAGATGCATCCACTAATCATCTGCTACAGCTCCCACATTACTCATTCCCCTTAGACAGACTCAGAGCTGGCTGCAGAATTGGGGATTTGATTGTTGTGTTTTAAACATCAATGTCAACACTCAATTTACAAGACAGATGGGTTATTCCCCAGCTGCCAGGCCCATACGCCTCTTGGCCCTCCACTGGTTCCTTCCTTCCCTTGCATCAAGAAATTGTTGGATAAGACAGGCCTCAATAACAGAATAAGGTTAGCACACAAGTCACTGTCTCACATGCAAGAGAAACAGAATTCAGAGCCTTCTGCTGGCTTTGCAGAAATTTCACCACATATTTCCTTCAATATCTCTGGTTAAATCTTTCTCTAGACTTTGGATTGTGTTTCCATTTATAAAAAAATCAGTGAAAAAGAAAGCTGTTCTATATTGGGTTGCTTTTTCATTTTTGATAAAAACCACAAGCCTGCAAATTTCCATCATTTCACAGACCCTTTTTTAAGGTAAGAATTCTCCCTGCATCTCGGTGAAGTTATGCTCTCCTACTGAGAAATAGTCTGGAACAACCACCCATCTTAAACAGCTGCTTTTGCAGAGGAGAAGCACAGTTTAAAGTGTGCTTTAGTTCTGGAGCACTGATCTGCTGGGATTGAAAAATATTTCCACCTTTCAGACTACAGCTTTTCCAGAGGGTTGTCAATGAATCTCAATGTTTTCAGAGAAAGAAGTATTCTTTTGCTCTATATCATGCAAGCAGATAACTTATCACTATGTAAAAATGAAGCCCAAACTGTTTCTTGTTCTCATAAAACAGATCAGGATTGTGAAAACCAGGGGGGACATTCTTCCAGAGGAAGGAGAGAAGTACCTGGCTCCATTGGAGAGCTTGAGGATGACCTGGTTCTTCAAGTCATAGACCTTCCCTAGCCAGCAGTCATAGGCTATGTAGTCACCATACATGAAAGGCTGTGATGAAAACAGGAAATAAAACTTTTAAAATAATTGTTGTAGCTGGAGCCAATTTTTATCACTAAGACTAATTTTTCATCCCAGAGGAGCTCATATCCTACTGTCTTCCTGCAGGCTGTGACTA
>NW_005054370.1:1957717-1961105 GCF_000277835.1 Geospiza fortis | reverse complement strand
ATTCCTGCTCTTCACTCCAAAATTATCTTTATCTCAGAGGAAAAACAATGATGAAATCCTACCCTGCCTGGTCTCTGGAAACCAACTATCCACCCAAAGAGAGAAACAGATATGTTTGAGACTGTTCCAGCTCAACAGAAACATTCTTGACTCATCTCAGCATTTTTATAGCCTGTTTCAACAGCAGTGGTGTCACAGCTCAGCAGCTCTGGGCCATGGCCATGGGCTGCCCTGGTCAGGCTGCCACACCAGCTTTCCACACTCAGTGCAGGAGTTCTCACAGAATTTCATGTCAGTCTAGCTCTTCAAGAAAATTTGGTCTCAGAAAAACACAGAACAGATGGGGAGATGAGGAGATGCTGCATCATCTTCTGCTAGGGAGGTTTTTAAAATAAAACCAAACTGCAGATGCATCTCGCACAACATGGATGCTTCGCCCTCAAGAGAGACTTGAAGTGCAGCAGCATCCCTCCACACCACCAGGCCCTGGCTCCAGTGTATTTTGGCTGTGTTCTCACCCAGATATGCTGCAGGTCTTTGCTGTTGACAGGGTACAGGATGCAGTTGGTTCCCACCAGCTTCACAGCACACTCGATGTTGACGTCAATTACGGTTCCACACTGACTGTCCTGAAAACACAAAAGGGGAAAAAGGTTTGTTACCAAGGGAAGGTCCTACACACAAATATAAGTGTTTTGTGTACAAGTCATAAGTTCAGAGACAAAAAAACCTCAACACTAACCCCTTCTAACCCTTCAGGTCCTTGTTCTGCAGGGGCATTTCATAGAACACATGAGAGCTCAGAAGGTGAGATCACTATTACAGACCTGTAGTGTTTTCTTCCCAGTTAGAACCTGAAATAGATGCTAAAGCAGAGACTCCTACACCTGGTCAAATAAGACCATACTGTATCAGGTGACTAGTGTTTACTTGCTTCAAAATCTGCCTGGCTCACAGCTCCACAGGACCATCGCGCAGGTAGTGCCTTGAGTCAGCAAAGGCAGGGGCAGATCAGCAACAAAACAGAAATTCTTTAAAGCTGTCATGACTTTAACTCACAATTCTGAAGGACATTATAAATAGTTTTTATTTTGTGTCATACTGAAAAAAAAAAATCTGGCACCTGTGGTCAAATTTCAAGGTTTGCAGCCAGATAATTCACAGTTGGTCTAATTACACGATGGTCTGTCATTATCTCCCTTACTTTTTAACGAAGTTTTAATCTTTTTTGTCCCCAAGAAAAGAAGGCATGCTGTCAGGAGCCTTCTGGGGGCAGCCTGGCAGGGAGCACACAATGTGCACGTTGCTCACACATATGGTGGGGGCCTGCAAGGAAGGGCTGCTAACCCAAACAGAGTTAAAGGCAGCAGCTGCCCTGGCCTCCTGACAGCTGGGACAATCGATAGTCTTTAATAAATAAGACCACAAGTCCATTATCAAAGCTGACTGAGGGCCAGCATGACAAATGCCTTGGTATGAGCTGTCCTTATCTCAAACATCAAGGTCTCTGCTCCAGCAGGACTTGAGCACAACACTCAAAGGGCTTATACCCTGTGAGAAGTGGATTTGTTTGCTCAGTTCTGTTCTTTCAACCACGGGAACTGTTTAGTCAAGGCTTTCACCCAGAGCCCTGGGCAGCCCTTGTGGGAGTTCAGGAGTTTGCTGGTGCTCAACTCATTCAGTTTCATCTTGAGGACTGGCAGTTGGAGCAAAGACAGCCCAGGGTAATTCCTGGACAGACTGCTCAGCCCTTCTTCTGGCTGGTTTGCATTCCACCTGCCTGCTGCTGGCTCTCTGCTCACCCCACACCAGTGCCCTGCAGCCCTGAGGCTCCCAAGGCAATGGGATCAGGAGAGTGGGGCCTGCCCCAGGCAGAGCTGTGCCAGCACAGCCAGGAGGGCTGGGAGAGCCAGGCTGGCAGAGCCCAAAGCAGCAGGAGCTCATTGCCTCCAGCTGCTCCACATATCACTCCCATGCCTTTCCAGAAGGGCTGCAGAGCAAAGGGAGCCTTTCCCAGCTTCAGCTCCATCACAACAGACTGCAGCTAAGCTTGCTGCCTGCACAGGCTGCCAGCAAAGAGCCCAGCAGAGCTCTACCATCACTCTCACCTGAAAAGGGCTGGCCAGAACTACTTTGGCTCCACAATAGCTACTGCCAACACGATTCGAGCCGTGGGATGAGTGAAGCCTGCTCAGAAGTGGCACCTGCTCAACAAACCCACAGCTTCTGCAGGCTGCAGCACAGCCACCTGCCCTGCTTCTCCTCCAGTCAGCTATAACAAGTATACCCACACCATCCTCTGGCTGTGCTTCAGGCCCTGTGTTTTAGACTATTTGTTAGTCAGAACCAAAAAACCCTCCAGAAACAAATTTCTTGCCCTACACTGTGCATTTCAAAATTAATTTTTTTTCCTTTATCAGCAGCCAACACGACAGCAGCTCTGAGACACGATATAATCCAACACCTGTGATTTCTGTGGATCATACTGTCTCCTGGTCTAAAATCCCTTTAATGGATGGTGAAAGCACAGCAAGCAATAAAACCAGGACTGGAGTGACTGATGTGCTCCAGCACCCTTCTGCCTGCTCTCTAAAAGAATTTCCCCATGGAGAAGGTACCTGGACCATCCTAAAGGTGCTTCCCACCTAACACAGCTGGGTGCTACTAGTCATGGCCAAGAGCAACAGGTTTAGCTCAGCTTGCTTCTCCTTCCAGTTATAAAATGCTTGAGCAAGTGCAGAGCCCTCTCTGTGGTTAAGAAAGCAAAGATCAATGTTGTGAGCAGCCCCAGGACCTACAGGGCTATCAAATCACAGCTCTCCTCCCTCACCTGCCACTGAACCTTCCTTTATTATGAGTTCACTTATTTCTCTGTCACATGAAACATCAGCCTGTGACAGAGGATGCAGATTTGCAGGCTGAGGGGTTCTGCTGAATCACTCTGAGTTTATAGCAGTGCTCAGCAGTGCAGTCCCAGAAAGAGACATTGCCAACTTGTCTCACCTTCTAGGGCAGGTCCTCAGCTGGGCACAGCTCAAGCACACCCATCCTTTCATTAGCTGATCCTATTAAAGGAGGAGCCAAATGAAAGGAGCTGACATTTCACAGCTCTGTTACAAAAATCCATTTCCATCAATTCCAACAGCAGAACTGCAAAAGGGAGGTGGCTGAACTGAGTGAGGAGAGCTGAAGGGTTCAAGCCTCACTCACTCCACAATTGAGTAGAGTCCCTAGACCTTCTTCCTGCTTCTTCTGGCACCCTGACATCATGCACCACACTGGAGATACTGAATATTTAAGCAGTGAATGGATTCCTTCCCCATCAGAGACAAGGCTTTAAGGCAGACCAGCAAACTCCCCATCCAAGAGTTCAGCAGCTCTGGAAACA
>NW_005054370.1:1938181-1957691 GCF_000277835.1 Geospiza fortis | reverse complement strand
TTTCCCTCAGAGCTGTTTTCTAATAAGAGGATCTTTACACCACCCTTATTCCTTTGTTTAAAAATAACAGCATAGCCCAGAATTCTTTGAAGCAACAAAATCCAGGTGTCTGACAGATTACAGACCTACTTCTTACCTTTTCCCCAAATTAGCATATCATCTGGAAAAATTACCTCTGCCACTTCTCCTGCTTCTCATCCAGCTGGATTAGACTTTCAGGCCCAACTGCATTCAGTGAAAATGATCTCATTTTATGCATTTCCCCCTGAAGCAGTCTTTTCCCACACTCAGTGCTCAATGAGAAGTACATGGATTTTGACTCAGCTCTCCTCTCTTGAGGAACAGAGGATTTTGAGTCCTTCTGGCTCAAGGTTAAAAACAAGCCCTAAGAGAGTGTGTTGAATACAGAATAAGTTCCACATTCTCCACTTGCCAGGCCAACTGGCGCAGGGCAACCATCCCACATCCTGAATTTGGCAGGCTGACACTTGCAGGTTTTCTATTTTAAAAGCTCCTGTAATTTTTGGAAATATATCTGTTAGCAAGTAAAGGTTTTCTTTGGAAAAAAGGGGGCTTATTGTTTAATTTACCCCACTAACATTTAGAAACATTTGAGGCTGAGGACATGTAAGTCATCCTCAGATTTGTTATGCTTTTCAACAGAGAGAAGAAATTGAGTTATAATTTCACCATTCCATCAATTAAAAAAAATGAAATTACTGGGCACAAGGGTCAAGCAAATACCATTATTTAAACATGCAAACCAACAAAAATGAATGTGCAAGACAACTGCTGGGTACATATCTACCAAAGCATGTGCAGCAAGCCAGGGGAGCCAATTTCTGCTCAAATGAGAATGGAAATTGCAAACAAAAGCAGCACATCCATGTTTGCCAAGAGGAGAACAACCTGCTGTCCTGAAAGCTTAAAATGACTTTAAGAAGCATTGGATAACAAACAGCTGAGAGACAGGACTCAAAGCATCCCCCTGAGTGAGAAGAACACTGTGACAGCTCCAGCTGTGCCAGGTACAACACTGTTAAAAGCTCAAAATTCCAGTTTCTACCTGTTCATTGTTTTGGATGAGAACTCTTCCATAATGCTGCAGTTTTAGAAAAACATGTTGACTTCAAATTTCCACTTCAAACAACCATTAAATTTCTTAAGGAAATACTTTGCTTCAGCAATTTTCAAATTATTATTCAAGCTTCTCATTCCTTTTTTTTTCCCTTTGTAATATTCTGTGAAAAAGGGGGTGGGTTTACTTTTATTAATTGACAAAAAAGGCTTTATTTAAAAATAACAACAACCCAAACAAGCCAGACAGGTCAGAGAATAGTCTTCTCTGTCCCTGTACCAGGCTGCACACCATGTGGTGCAACTGCAGCAGTTAGTGGCCAGCTGCTTCCTTCAGCACAGCCTTGGTAGCCACATTGCGGGAAGCAAGTCAAGAGAAGAAGAGGCAAACACATGGCAGGGCCATATGGCTCAGGGTTAGAGGTTAGCTCTGAGCCACAGCAAGAAATTACCAACCTTGCTGAGCTCCTAAAGAGTGCAAATCCCATCTGATCATCAATACTCAACAATCTCCCCAGTATTCCCTACATAAAACCCAGATCCACACATCTCTGATAGGCACAAGTGCCATACAGCTAGAACAGAGGGGCTGGGACATAGAACAGCATCCAGAAAGAGCAAAGGGAACAATTATCAGCTGCTGTTTAAGAACCAGCTTGCTTTCTGTCAACCTAGCTGTGTTGGATGCTCCAGCAGTGTTGGGTTTGCTCAATTTCTGGAAGAAGCTGGAAAAGATGCTGCTTACTGTAGATTGACAGGTGTGTCTGAAAATATTCCCTCCAAATTCTCTATCAGAGAAAACAGAGGCAAAGGTAAGCTGTGGAGCTGGGATCTGCCCCCACTCCAACCTCTCTGCTAGGTCTGGGAGAGCAGGTCCATAGTCCCCACAACTCATGGACTAATGTAAATTTTAATGGATTAATGTAAATTTTAATAATGGCAGGGTAGACAGGCTTCTTGTCTCCTTCCCTGACCATGCCCAGGACTGCTTGCTCAGGAGACCTTTGCAGATATGCAACTGTAGAGAGGCAGCCTTAGCAGATTTCCATTTTCACTGGAGGCAGCTAAGTCCATCCAACACACTAAATATAGAACATGCTCAAAGCATCACTGTCCAGCTCCATTCAGGCAATTTGGCAAGTCCTAGAAATCCATGCAGCAGTATCACAATCAAAAAGGACAAAGGAAAAAAAGCACTTACACTGGAGCTCATGTGTCTGACCACATCTCGAGGGACCACTGAGCGATCTTCAAGTTTCAGCTAAGGAGAGAGAGAGAGAGACATTGGCTTTAGTGCTGACCCCAGATGATATTCAGTCAGAAATAACATGACAAATACAAATGCACAGTATCCCAATCCTCCAGACTGAGGAGGATTGCAGTGGAGGATGCTGAGGCACTTCCACACACAGAGTTAATCCCCTTGGCACAGTTGCAAAATCCAGTTGACAGATCTGACATCAGCAACCAGGGGATCCATCCATGACTGTGCTCTAAGTCAGCAGACACATCAAAAAGGGTGCAGACATTGACTCATTCATCCCCTCAAGTCTCCCTCTCCTCTCCCTCTGCCTGCACCACGCATTATTTCCTACCCACATCCAGTTTATGTAGCACAGAAGACAGAATGAAGCAGCACATCACACCATAGCTCTGTGTCTCATCCTGCACATTTTTCACCCAAGATACTCCCAAATATCTCTGGAAAGCCTGTTTGGCTTGGGACACAAAGCAAGGTCCTGTACAGTAAGAAGTCTTGGCTGGCAGGGGAATAAGTGACAAATCCACTGCAAGAAGCACTTGTCTTGGGAAAAAAAGGAAAAGAAATGGCTGTTTCTGCACTTAGAAGCTCTCAGGTACACACAGGTAACAAAACATCAATAAGACCATGGGTAAAGTCAAAGCACTGCTTACTCCAGCTCCTGCTAAAGCACTTGCTGGCAAAGAGCTCGTTCTGGTAACAAAGGATGTGGTTGGAACATCCTTATGTACCCTACAGCAGCTCACACAGACCTGTGGGCACCAGGAGCGCTCCTGGAAAGGGAATGGATCACTTGATGGATCTCCAGTGATCAACCAAGTGATGTCCCTCCAAAAGTGGCCCTTCATTCAGCTGTTCCAGTGACCTCAAGACTACTTGCAGGCTATTTCATTAAGTGTTTTCAACAAGCTTCAAACTACAAAATGCAGCTGTCATTGAACACACTGGAATGCTACATGAGGGATGATGTCCTACTGAGGCCACAAAGCTGAACTCCAATTTCAGGCTTGCTCAGCCTCCCAGCAATTCAGCTAAAATCTCCCTCTGCTCAACAGGGAGAAGCCTCATCTGCATTTCAGTGGTCCAGAAGTTATTTGCATTGGTACATCACTGAGCCCTGCAAACACACTCATTACACCCCCTGTGCTCTGGGAAGTGCCACATGAATGCACCATCAGGGACAGAGCCTCTCTCACGTGTCACTTGCAGAACCAGCTGTGCCACTGCTGCTGCATCCCTGGCTTTTCCTTGTTCATCCCAGCTTGAACTCCACTGTGCCCCGTCAGCATTTCATCCTAACCCACTCCCTGGCTTACAGCCTGCTTTACCAAATTAGACAAATCTATAATCCAAGAACAGGACCTGAGTATTTATCATCTTCTTGACTGTGTGTTTCAGTAAGAGGGGAAGAGACCCAGCCAGGCAGGCTTTTAGACCCAACTTCTGCAGTCAGAACCACACTGGAGTGGGGAAAGCTGAAGCCCACAGCACATTTCCAGATTGTAGAAGTGTTTTCACTGCCTCCCACATCCCACTGTGGTATATAGATAGACATCAATTTTTACACAGCTTTCTAAAATTATTTGTTAAAGTAAGTACTGTATAGGCAGCCTTTTAAAATCCAGAATCAGGCTGCAACATTTACATTCCAGTAAGTACTCAAGCATGAGCAGCAGTTTGGGTACTGTAGCTGAAGTATTCTCACTGCACAGCTCCAAGTGTATGATGATACTTTAATTTCAAAATGCATTAGAGCTTAAATTGATGCATTATGTTTCAACACATCACTCAGGCACACTGTTCCCTATGATGCAGCCTCTGAAGAACCCAGATCATGAAGATGATTCGATGTTACCCAGCAGCAGCAGCAGCAATATCTTTGGGTTACTCAATGCTGGTAAATCCCAGAAGCTGTCGATCAGCAGCATTCCCATTTTGTGATCCTTCCTCAAGAATATAATCATACAAATTCTTCCCAAAGCAAAGCATAAAACTTCCTCTACAGGGGGACTATATTTAACCTATTTTCAGGTCTCTTGGCTTTTAAAGGCAGCACTATTTTCAGCTTCATGTGCCAGACCCACCTGTCTCAGTGGCAAGAAAAACCAAGCCAAGGAGCAGGCAGAAAGCCAGCATCAACAATAAATACTTCACAGGTCTGTCATGTCACAAAAGGCTCAAACCCCACAAGAAACCCAACCAGAGTGAGCAGAAGGAATGGCTGCTGATGAACACAAGAGTTCAGTGATTCCTCCTGTCCTCTATCATACCCAGAGCAATGTGATCATCAACTGATGGACAGCCCCCTCCCTCAGCACTGAGGGAATTCTGTTGCAGAAGCACTTTTAAAATAGGTCCTCACAGTTGCTATATTTACCTCTATGAAAGTCAGTATTAACATGGCTGGGTTTGTGTTCTAGCCATGTGCCTCAGTAATAGCCCCAAGAATGAGAAATAGCAGTTTCCCAGAGATGCTCTGAGGAATCCTGTGCTCCTGTATGCCAAGCTGAGCTCCCTCCTCAAATGCAAGCTGCGTTTTCTGTTGCTTTTTAAAAAATAAATTCACTATTACAAATGTTAAATAAGGCAAACCAAAGACACCCATCACTACACAAACATTTTACCCTGGTGAAGAGGGTGACACACTCAGCCTGGGGTCAGTTAGGTTCCTTAGGGCCTCGACTGCAAAAAAGTGGCAGAACAGCTCTGGCCCCTATTTATTTCCTTTGCTATTCAGGTGCTCAGCACTGAATCAGTGCCTGAGCTCCACAGCAAATTTACTCATCAAAAGGCAGCAGCTGCAATCTGAAGAACACCTGATACTTTAGCAGGGCTGATGATGCTCTCAAACCACACACAGCAGGAGGAGTACACAAATTCTGATTTTCTGCATAAAGAACAAGCACCAACAGGAACACATTCCCCTTCTCAGCTGAGTCATTTCACCTCAAACAAAATAAGGGAGCCATCAGGGCTCACACCTGGAACTGGGCAGCCTGGGAAAGGACGCTTCCACTGAACATTAGCTCATTAAGCCTTGGGAGCCTTCTGCTTTCATCCACTTGCCTCATTTTTTATTACAAACTTGTCATTTGAAACGAAATCTTTGTGGTTTGGGTTTTGTTTGTTTAAACTAACAGCAGAGGTTGAGAGAGATGTCTGTGACAGAAAACTGTATTCCCACTTTAGCAAACAATTTGGCAGTGAGGTGCAAACATCCCCAGGCAGGGGTGGGCTAAACTCCCACTGTAACTCTGGGTTTAATCCCTCCCTTGAACAAATGCAAGATATGGTGCCAATTTTCCTCTCCAACAGCTCCCTGCTGACAAGAGCTCAAAACCAGAACAATTTACTTTGATGATCTGGACTAGCCACAAATGCCAAATATTGTGGCAGGTAAATAAGGAACAATCACTGCTGAAGTTCACTGGCAAATAATATGGGAGTTGCTGGGATTGATATAGGGACAAGCAAGCCCTGGGGGGTGTGAATCCAAACAAACTGAGTACTGGAGATACTCAGTAGTGGTTTAAATCCCTGGTCTCTCTCTGTATAACTAAAGCAGAGCTTTAACTCAATAATTAGCAATTTAGGTTTGTTGTAACATCATTGGTACCCAGCAGTGGACAAAATCACTCCCACACCGGTATCACCATCCCTCAGAATGTTTTATCCAACAAAGGAGAAAGGACAATTCATTCACACTTACTGCCAGCACATCCTTTCCGTTCCTATTCCAACAGTTTCTTTTCTGCATGGGGCAGGAGTGTTGGTGTTTCACTTTAGGAGAAACAGAAGGTGGTAACTCTGCCTGCCAACAGCATTTTGGTTTGCTACTGCCACATTGCACTGCAGGTAAACAATACTGTCACGGGAGGCAGGGATGAAAAAACTGTGCCCTGCTCCAAACATCCCAAGAACAGAAGGTGGGGACAAGTTAAACCCAGACAGGAACCTGAATGCATCAACACACAGTCCTTGGTTGTTCAGTCTCAAACATGCCAGGACACACCTTCCTTCAGAGGGGGCTGACTGCTGAGCCGCATTGCAGGTCCATCCCACACTGGGACACCAGGAAGGACGGGAGACCCTGGCACTGAGACTCAGCACTCAGATGTGGGGGCACACCTTCCACCTGGATCAGTCCTGGCTTTACAGCTGCATGTGTGCTCATGCTCAGCTGCCCAGCAACACAGAGCACCCTGGCTCAGTGAAGAGAGGGCACCTGATGCAGTACAATGCCTGCCAATGCCAGCTCCCTGTGTTAAAGTTCATGCTTGGCCAGTGCTGTCTCAGATTCTGGAGCAGCTGAGGGAGCTGGGGAGGCTCAGCCTTGAGGAAAGCAGGCTCAGGGGAATCTCTTCCTTCTCTGCAACTCCCTGATAGAAGCTGTAGCCAGGTGGGGGTCAGGCTCTTCTCCCAAGTAACAAGACAAGAAGAAGCAGCCTCACATTGTGCCAGGAGAGCTTTAGACTGGATATTAGGAAAAATTTCTTCATCAAAAGGGCTGTCAAGCACTGGCATGAGGAAGTGGCAGAGTCACCGTCCCTGGAGGGATTTAAAAGATGTGCAGCTGTAACACCTGGGGACATCATTTAGTGGTGGGTTTGGCAATGCTGAGTTAATGGCTGAACTCAAAGGTCTTGTCCAACCTGAAGAACAGCAGTGTCTGACCAATAAAGAATGACATTTGCTCAAGGATGACAGTGTGATCCCACAGCCTCTACCTCCAACGCAATCACTGTGGTGACAACATCACTTTCTATTCCAGACACATCCTGAATTTCATCCTCCAAAACAAGAGCTCTGGAAATAAGCTCTGCAGATGGAGGAGAAAAAGCAGCACACACACAGTGGTATCTGCTTATAAAAACGAAAATACAAGGCACCACAAAAAAAATGGAGGAAAGCACAATGCTGGATGTGAAACTCTGTAGGTTGACCTGAACTGCTGATGATGGTTGAGATGTTCATCCAGCTGACTCAGAAGTGAATTATCTGTTATGAAAGCTGCTTCTGCCTCTTGACTTAAACAAGGACTTGGACAGCAGTGGCCACCACAAGGGCAGAGAGGCCAGGCTGTGACCTGCACAGACCTGTCACTTCTGCTCAGTCTGGGCTACTTGCCCATCTCACAGGTCCCAACCCTCCCCCTGCACATCTTGTGTAACTGATCTCATTTCAAGCACTGCTCCCAGGCTCTGCACCTACAACTGTAAGCAAAAATGGTAAAAAAAGAAGAAATGACTTGTAATTTTGTGAAGCCTATTTTGAATTCTCTCAATGGGACTAAGAAAGAAAGTGTGAGGGGAAAAATAATAATGCCTTTTTTAGATGTATTATCATTTTCTGGCCTTCTTTTTACTCAAGTCAAGGTTTTATCCATAGAAAACATGTCACACTTGTCTTTTTGTGACAATGGACAAACATTGTGACGGAGGAGATATGAACTAGGTACCTGATTTCTATCCAACCTCAACATGTAGAACTTTAGACTCACACAGATGGAGGGGTTTTTTTTAAGCTGCACTGGAGAGTTCTCCTGGCAAGTCAATATCTGAAATGCTCTGGAGTTAAAAATTAATCCACTCCCTGGGACATTCCTCCAGGGTCACCAGGACTGTCACTCTCCTACAATCACCACATTAGCATTCTGTTTTGAATGGACAGCACCTACTTGAGAGCTTGGAAGTTGCCATGGAAACTTGTAACATCAATGCTCAGAAGAAGAAGAAACCCCACAGGTTAACAGCAAACCACAGGGAAAGCAACTACTGCAGCAACAGGTAACAAGGCAAGACAGACCTCTGCACACCTCAGTACCACATTCCATAACCAGGTAAAGCTAAACCCAACTGCCTGGTGCTGGGAAAAGGTAAAACCTTGATTCACTGAGCTGACAGACTCCTTGGAGGAATTTTGAAAGACCTAGACAGTCTCTCAGCACCTGAAACAGGACATGATGTACCACAGCTCCCATACCTGGTTTCTAAACCCAAAAGCAAACAGATCCTTTTCTCCTCCAGTCCTGAAGCTGTGGCTTGGAAACCTCCACCAGATGCACTGGGTTGTGACTGGGACCACTGCCAGGCTCCTACTGGAGGTTAAGAGGAAACTTCCTTACTACATGAAGCAGCTCCTGGCCACCAGCAGCCCCAGGCACTAGGAGAAAACAGAGCAGCTTCAGAGCTGCCTTGGCACTGGAAGGGCTCTGGGGTGGGTGCTCATGGAAATGGGCAGGAGGGAGCACAACTGGCAGCAGCCAACCCAACTCAGCATCCCCCAGTTAATATTTTTTTAACTCTAAGGTCTGATTACACACCCAAACAGCTAAAACAGTAGTGTAGCAATCAACTCAACACAAGCTGTTTTTATTTTAAATCTAGATGAGGTGTCTAAAAAAGCAAGTCAGCTGTCCAAATATAGCATGGATACACCAAGTTAGATGACAAAGGTTCAGAAATTCAATGACCCAGAAGATCCGAAGCCAAGATATTTTAATATCTTTTCAGTATCAACACATTACCAATGGCATCACATACTACTGTTGGAAAAATATGTTCCATATCCAAAGTTCACCTCCAGTGAAAGATTTGTGTTACATTGATCAGATTGCATTGCACATAAGCAGTTGTGAAAAACAAGGAGAGAAGAAAAAGCAACAGCAGAGAATCCCCTGGAAGCTCAGAGCTGATTCACACTGTGACATTTAAACTGGCACATGTTGCTTCACTTCTAACTGGAGTTTTCCAGCTACACTGGGTTTTTATGGGAAAGAAAGATGGGCAAATGGGACAGAAGACACTAACAGAAACTTAAGACTCCTGAGAACTAAAATTCTACTACCCAGAACAGCTGAACAATGAGCTATACAATACAGAGGTTTTTAAAAACAACCCTTGAGGGATACAGCTGCAAAAATATGAAAATAAATCTTTTGCACTGATTGGTACAAAAGTTCTGCCTGTGACACCTCCTGGCTACTCCTACATGGCAAGCAAAGTAGTCTGTGGTTCTTCCAGACAAAAAATTCGAAGTCTCAGGAGGCTGTGGAGACTCCTGCATTACTTACAGAAGAACTATACCCTTCTGGGGCAAGGTCTAAACCTTCACTTGCAGAAATATTACATGTCAGAGTAGCTTGTGGCTTCCTACAGCAGCAGAGAACTGATCACTGCTCTGCCACATAACTCACACCTTTAATTCACAGGATGGTTTGGGTTGGAAAAGACTTTAAAACCATCTCATTCCACCCTTGCCATGGGCAGGGACACCTTCCACTATTCCAGGTTGCTCCAAGCCCCATCCAACCTGGCCATAAACACTTCCAGGATGGGGCAGCCACAGCTTCTCTGGGCAACCTGTAGACACATGGAGATTTTCACCCATTTCACTTTAGCATCAGTCTGCATTTTTATAATACCATGATATTGCTTGTCATCTGAAAGCACTCAAAGAATGACAAAAGGAGAAAATATTTAAGTTACTTAGGAATTGCATCAGGAGATTAAAAATTTGTTCAAATATGAACAGCTGAACTAACTCTGAAGGGCCTTGAGTGACTCAGGAACACACAGCTCCTCTGGTTTGGTCAAAGCAAGGGAAGGACAGTGAGCAGGATCTTTGTTTTCTGTATTCTGTACAAGAGTCCAAAAGCTTGCTCATGAGGCTGCTTTGGGCAGTGCAAAACATCCCTGTGTGAAAGGTGAGGTTGATGATTAACTTCAGGTACAGAAGGACAGCACAGGGGTAGGCAGTGGGGGTGCCAAAATGCTCCCCTGATCTAAAATAGATGTTATGGAACACTTCACAGAGGCTAAGATGAAACCAAGACAGCTTTGCATCACGGCAGCTCTACCTGCAGGCAGCCACCTGATCACAGATTACAATTCTTTTGTTCATGCAACCAGCAGCTCTGAATCTGCCAATCATCCACAGCAGCACAAACTGAGATTCACCACTAAGCCAACCCCAAGTAGTGCCTGTTACCTGCAAACTACAGTGGATTGATTGTACAGTTTGAACATAACTTTTTTTTCAGGAAACAAGAAAAAGGCATGGCCTAAAGCAGAATTTCCTAATTAGCTCATGAAGATTCCATCAGTAGGGATGAACACAGCAGTTTCCAGCCCCAGGCCAGCACAAACTAAAACACACTTGTCTGTCACCAGCTGAATGCCTACAAATCTCCACTCCCCCTGTACTAAGGGAACATGATTTTTTATCTAATTACACACAAATTGTACCCGGGGCTGCCAGAGCCAGGCAGCACCTGCCACCATGCAGAGCCACCGAGTAAACAACAGGAGAGTTCGTGGCAGGCAGCAAAGAAGAGAAGTCTCTGTGACACCCACAGGAGACCAAGCAACCTGATAAATGAGAGCCAGATCACTGCCTCCACATCACTGCTCCCTTTTGACACTGCCAGAGGTGCAGGGAGCCTTGGAACACAGCAGCTTCAAAATCCAGCTGTGTCATTAGTTCTGATAATCTCTCAGTGCTGTGAAGCCTCCCTGGGGACCTGCAGCTCTTGTAAGACAAAGTGACAGCTCTGTCATTTGTCTTTATGACATATTATGGAGACACAGAAACCTGAAGTCACTCAGTTGAGTCCCTTCCAACTGCAGGCTGAAGCTTCCTGAGTCTCCCCTATTTTCACATTGATCCCCAATGGACTTGTAGCTACTTTTGTTCCTGTTCATATTTCTGACCACAAAAGCTATTTTTATTTTTGCCTTCCACATTATAAAGTACAAAACCCTTTCCACAGCAAAGTTCTGATCTTTCAGTCACAGCTAAACAATGCAGGATCTTCCCCTCCCAACAAATATCACCTTTGAGCCTCCTGGCAGAAAGACACTGAAATATTCTACTTTCCTTTGCCAAGAGGCAGAAATTAGTTTAAAAGTCTGAATAAATCAATGGATGAAACAAAATTTCACTGTAATTATAATGTGGGTAAATGCTGTGCTTTAGAGCAGAAGAATTTGGCTTTAACAGAAATCTTTTGCTAAGCAAAAGTAAACCTTCTACTTGGATTTCCCTTGTCCAAGAAGTGTATTTATTTTACTGACAACAAATCACTTCTGTGGTTCTGCATATTTATGTGACATTTTGGAAAACACTACAACACAGATTCCCTGGCCCAGTGAACACACCATTCTGAAAAAGAAGCACAAGGCAGTAGTTCAAGGGAAGGAAGATAAGACTACAGGAAGATTACTGGGTTGTTATTATTTAAAGGAAAATAAGTAGGTTGGGAGCATTTCCCAGAAGAGAGAATGTGGCTGGGAGAGAGGAGGATCCTGGAGGCAGACAAGCAAAGCTGCATAAACAACAGCCACTCTCAGCTTTTCAGTATCCTCAGCCTCACTTTTCTATCTGGTGTGAAATGCTTAACACCACCACCACCACACACTTACATGTGCCAGCCTGGGTTGGATACCTGAAAAAGGGGTAAAGCAGCAAAGACAACCTGGTAGCTAAAGAAAAAAAATTACAGAAGAATTTGAATTTTGCCAACCTTGTCACCAAGTGTTGTTTGTTCAAACAGCACATTCCATATAATCACTCCCATCAACCAATAACCAGGACTTTCATGAGAGAACACAATCAACTCCTGTGTCCGCAAAAAGGTTTGCAAAACTTTAGAGGAAATAAAAAAAATAAAGTAAAAATAATTCAGAAAGTGTGAACATAATAAGGCTCAGCATAAAGATATAGAAGGGTAAAGTTTAAAAGCACACGGCTATGACTAGAAAATATGTAAAGATTCTTTCAAGAGAAGATTTAGTGACTAGGAAGTTACTTAGAGTCCTACAGGGAATCTTTCAAATATGTCCCCAGTTACAAAATTTAATCTAAATGCTGGATTTTAGTTCTTAGCAACAGTTTTATGTAAAAAATGATCTCCCTTCTCAGTGTTTACAGTTCTTGCCTCATGTGCTCAGACTTCTTGTACAGCAGTTCTGGGAACATCAAGTGTTAAACAGAAAAGACAAAAGGATTATCTCCAGGTGCAATGTCCCCAAAAGCACAGATCATTACAGGACACCCCCTCCCACCTCCTTACAGTGAGATGGTTGAGTAAAGCAATACTGCTCTCCTATCACCTCTGCCCGAGTACTTGAGGAAAGCCTGACCAAGAGCAGTGCTCCAGCACCAGATGGCACTGTTACCTGAGGAAAACCACAGGAGACCAGAGTTACAGGCACAGGAGAAGCTGGCTGAGAGCAGTAAGCAGGAAAGTGGACAACATTTTGCCTATCCATCAGCCAGCATTGCTCACAGAGGCTGCCTCAACACTCCTGCAGTAAAGCCACAGCCAAACTACAGATCAGAGGCAGCAACTCCCAGGAAGAAACTGCTGTGAGAATCCAGCAGCTCCACAGAGCCCCAAGGCCCCCAAGTGTGTCAAGAGATGTCTGCTTCCAACAGGACCTAAGGAATGGCTGCAGAGACCCTGGTGAACATCTGACCATGCAGGTGAAAGCAATGGCTGGGCAGCTCTCCTGGCAGCATCTGATAAGCTCTAAGGGAGATGCATTTCACTGCTAGAGGAAACTCCCCTGAGGAGCTCACATGGATGCTGACACCATCCAGTGTGATAGGAAGAAGAGATTCCCATTTCAGTCTGGATTCCCAGGATTCCCAACAGCCCACTGTTTTAACTTGCCAGTTAAGCTGTGTTCCTCCCTGTGTGCAAAAACAGCCTGTCCAGTAGCTCTTTCATTTACCTGAAGCAGAAGAATTCCTCAAATTGTTGCCTTGGAGGGAGATGGCAGTCAATATGCAACAGGTTTTCCAGGTTCTTGCTGGACCTGGATGGATGGGGATGCCATCTGGACAGCATCAGCAGCACAGAAATTAGTCACTGGCCACTCTGAGCTGCATTTGGGGCACATGCCAGGTCTGGAGGAAAGAATGGGGTTGCTTAGATCTCCATCTGCCTTTCAGAGGATAAAAAAGATGCTATGAGAAAATCTGTGTGACTCTTGCTGGCCAATTCACTCCAGAGGCACAACAGTGTACCTCACCTTTCTACATCTTTGAGAGGAGAAGTAAAGAGTGCATCCATGAAAAATACTCTTTTGCTTCATATTCCTGGAGCAAAGCAGGGTGGTCTCTTCTTTTGCTGAGCTAAACTGGACTCTGCTGGGTTGGTGGTAACTCTCTGCTAGGGCACAAAGCATCCTCCTTCCCCTTTGCAATCAGGTCAGCAATGTGCAGGAGAAACTCCTCATTAGCCCACAGCAAAAAATCCACCTTGCAAAAACTGCCAGGGAACAACAAGAGGGAGACATATCAACAGAAAATCACCGTGTCTGCTTTCCAGCTGGTTAGCTCATTTGCTGCTGCTGTGAATACAAACCAGCCATTTAAATTAGCTTCTAATTGTTCACAATTATTCAGACACAGCATAACCTGCAAGCAGGAAGACGTCAGGCAAGTAGGAGAGAAAGAATGGTTTCAGATGCCTTGACAAGATTCACATATTCATGCCTTGCAAGTCTCACAGCCTGCCATCTCCAGCAATGCTGCCTCTCTCACAGACCCCCCAGATGTACACTTAGCATTGCAGAGGAATGAGATAATCCACGGGTGTTCCTACACTTCAGGTCTCTACTCTTTCTTGCTCCCATTTTTGGACTGGTTCAAAAATTAAACCAATAATATTTTGGTCTACCCCAGTCGTTTACAGTCTCTGCACACACAGGCAGTTTAAGCAACACTATTTATAAAGCTGCTTAAAATTCTGGCCACAGCCAGAGCTCTTTGATAGGATGTCAGCCATGCGACACCCGAACGTAGGAGGTTGACACAGGATGGTTAGTGTAATACAGCCCACTCTCCTTTCCCTTTCTTTCACCCAGAGCCTCCACTACCACCCTCACAGGAGTCCCTTCCCCCCACAATTACTGCAATTTTCTCTCCTAGGGAAGATATTAGTGTGTTATCCTTAAATCCCTAGTGTGCCTGTTTTAGTTTACATATGAGACTCAATGCAAGTCCAGTCTGCAGGTCAAATTACTTTAAGGGACTGAGTCCAGACATAGCTTAAAGAAAAAATCCCCTCACATTCAGACCTGTCTGGATCCAGAGCTAGAGCATTGCCACAGAGCTAAAATACTCAAATAGGTCTAGAAACTTCAGCAAATTTAATAAACTTGAGCAAGAATATTTTATCAAGTACAGAATCTCCTAGAGGAGACAAAATAACCCTGAAAAGCAATGTATAAATAGCTGTAGTTGAAAGCACAGCAAATGCTGTGTCATGCCACATTCCCAAGTCAATCCCAGGCAGTGAGTACACGAAGCTGCCCAGCCTCCCTTGCACCTTCTCTGAGGTTCATGCCTGCTCTGGAATCAGAGCATCCCCCTGGAGAAATATTGCTGGTTATCTCACATGCACACCACACTCCCCAAACACACTGCAGTGCCTCAGTGCTCTGTTACAGGAGGAACGCTGCATGGACAGACAGGCTGCCTGCAGCCCGAGGAGAGGAGGGAATGCAGTGGATTCCAGAGGCAGATCAGGACCTGGCTGGCTTAGCTAAGAAATACAGGATGCTCAGGCTGGCCTTGGGGGCACTTTCCACAGCCAGTGATTAAGAGCACGCTGGGGACACTCAAATTTAGCTGACAAGGAAACCAGTGGTGCTGTCTCCTCATGGGGCCACAGCCAGGGCAGAGGTCTGGGGTCACCTCACTCCCTCCTGGCACAGAGCAAAGGCAAACACTGCCTTAAGAGGTACAATAGCCAATGCTTGCTCCAAGGCAGAGCAAGCATTCAGAAAAGGCTTCCTGTTAAATAACACTCCTGAGCCAGCTGTATCCACTGTTAAGTCATACATTCCTTAAAAAAAAAAAAACAATCAATGCCTTTACATTCAGCTGAAACAACTGCTGGAACGCTAGAGAGAATCCACCCAAAATTCAGTGACAGCGTGGGTACCCCGTGCATGCATTTACTTCTGATAAACAGCAAAGCCACTCCCCCAGCTCACACTGCAGAAGAGTATGTGAATGCTACTGGGACAATGCAGCACAATTGCATCATTGCCCAAAAAACCTCAGCTGCATTTTCTATTCACTGAAAGGGTTTCAGTTATCCCCCACATACATAAATGCTGTATTGGCCATTACAGAAAGGAGGAGCAGCCCCTACTGAATACATACACCAAGCTACAGAAGCTCAGATATTTAATGACTGGATTTCTGCAACCCCTGCACTGTGACATCCCTTTCTGTGAGGGGTGGATCCACCACCTGCAGAATGGCTGGGGGAAGACCAAAACATCTCCCAGCCACAGCAGGTTTAATTCACTGCCTTCTGTTTATATACTCCATAATACAAAAGCAACCAACCTTCAATTCCTTTCAATAAATCTGAGAAAAATCTCAACAAGAACTGGTGACAGTTATGATGCAACAGAGACAGAAATATAAAAGCCCTGCAGTTTGACTTAATATCCCTGGAGCAAAGCCTTGTTTCTCTCCCCTTGCACAGGTAAGTCCACTGGACTGACTTTTTCTTCCTTCCCATCTCAGCCAGAGCACAAAGCTTTCAACACCATATTTAAAACTCATCAATGTCATCATAACAACATTCTTGTATCATTTTGCCTTCAGGTGTTTTCTTGGCTGACTTCTAAACCATTTACTGGAAGCTCTCCAGATTCTGCCAGCAGCCTGAGACAACACAGCAGAACATCCAACATCCACATGGAAACACCACTCTCCTCTCCACATTACTCTGCAGGTTCAGTTATTCAGCAGCATATTTGATGTGGCAATAATTCAAGCTTATAGCCCAGGGAATCTTCTTTTCTCCCCATCTCCTCCTTGGGAACTAAGCAACCAAGCAGCACATCTAGAGATGGCTCAGAGAACTCATCCAGCCCCTGGTGTCAGTAAACACTCACAGCAGTGGCACAGGAACCACAGGAGTAATCAAGCCAGATGTTCCCTGGTTTTGTACAATGCACACACAGTTCCAATTCTAAACCTGCTCAAAGGTAGATTATTAAGTTCTCCTCTACACATCTTTTAAGGCAAAATCCTTTCTATGTGCATTAATCCTTGCCAGTGTTGTTTTCCTCTGGACATAACATACACACAGCTACAAAATTCCTGTAGGAATACATCTTTATGCTCCTCTGCTCTGCACAGTCTCTACAACAGCTATAAACCAACAGCTACAGAGCAATCACAAATTACTGGGAAAAATATCTCCCAAGACACTCAAATCCAGTTTTCAAGGAAGTCTTACATGTTTAGGAGACCCAGCATCTGAAGAGTCTCCAGGGGAGTAACATACTTCTAGACCAACCAGGAAGCTGTGAAATATTCCATTTTTAACAAGGGGAGTGTTTCTGAGAGACCTGGAACTGCCCCTTCACTAAAAACATTTCTGAAAGGTCACCTCTTACAGGCAAGCAAGGTGAGATTGATTGTTAGCAGAACTCACCTCAGAGCTGACTATTTCCCTATAAATGCCAAAGACTAAAGGCACAGGCTTTTCCAAACTGGAGTTTAAAACTGTTTTAAGGGATGCTTTGCTGCATCTTTCACCTTGCATATAGATCAGGAAGCTGCTCCTAGCAGGAAAATTTCTTTAGTGTCTTCTTGGCCCAATGTCACAAACATCACACAGTAACATCACCTGTAAGGTATTTCAGTGCAGAGCTGGTTAGAGAAGATGCTAAAACACGATTGGAGATGTCAAGTTTGACTTGGAAACTGTCAAGTGTTTCACATTTACAAAGTGCATTTGTTCCTCTCCTGTCCTTCCCATCCCTCCTTCAGATGTGCCAGCTCAGCCTAATGCCTGAGATGAGCCAAGGTCTTTCATCTAAAGCACCTTCCCTGCCTCTGTGGACTCTCAGGTGTAACCTAACTGGATGTAAGCAGCTCTACTGAGATGCCCTTAGAGGAGTAAGTGCTCACTCCAGACAGCACAGGCAAAAAGCACCAAAAGCCTGTTTGCCCAAAGTCAGCAGTTCTGCCACATGGCCAGGCAGTGAGAGGCTGTTTTTTCCCCCTCTAAAAAAAAGCATCCAGAGCATCTTTCAGAGCTGGGAGGTACCAGGTCCTAGCACAGTTGCAATACAGAGTCTTGCACTGTACCTAACAGCAAATATCTTAACCAAGAAAAAACACTAAGGATAAAAGATAAAGCTAATCCATTACAAAGCCACTGATCCTTGTCCTGGCAGTGGCTTGACTCCAAGTGCATGCTTTGTACATCTGGATGCTTTTGCATCTACACATCAAACAATAAAAAACAGTCTGGTGAACAACTGATCAATAGTCTCCTCTGCAAAATAAATTTTACCTTCTTAAGCCAAGCCTGTTACCCTTGACAGCAAGTCCCATATTTCCTGGAACTGTAATTCACTTGATGCCTACTTCCTAAAATTACCTTTTTTGAGGATATATTGCCATGCACATATACAGCAGATAAGTGGGTATTTTGCTTTAACACCAGATTCTGTTATGTGCTGTACATACATAACAAGGTCTTTGCTTTAATGACTTCAGCTATAAGAGAAGGATTTCAGCTCATCACAACCCCAGTGAAACACTGAGCCATAAACACAGGTAGAGCAGATTTGCAAACACTATAAAAACACCCTTGCAAGATGACTGAGAGGGCTCTGCTCCCCTGAGAGCGGGAAGAGTGCTCTGCCTCTTCCTACTCTGAAAAATGGAGATTAACTGAATCTGCCTTTACCCAGCACTGACAAAATGCCTCAGTGAGGACTGCTCTGAAAAGCCTTGAAACAGGGACAAAGCTGCAGGCCTGTGACTGAGGAAGGAATGACTGGACAGCAGATTTCAGAGTTGCTGAAGAGTCACATGGCATGAACTGAACAGCATCAGCACAACAGTAAGCAGAACTGCTCTGAGGTGCTGAGCCCCAGCCATGTTCTGGGAAGGATCCATGGGTTGATAAGCCTTAGGCTGCATTACATGGCCTGTCATTCCTAATTAAACACACAAACTAAGTTGCTCCTTAAAACTGCCCCTGCTCATTAATTGCCACTCTGCACTGCTCAGATGTGGCAGGCTCCTGAGCAGGAGATGTAATCCCCAGCAACAATTCCAACCAAGTCACACAAGGCACTGCCAGGACACTCCTATGCTTACAACAGTGATTTTTACTTTAAAAAGGTTGCTCAGCTTTGCAGGCATATGAAGGTACTGTGCCATCAGGCACTGAAATGCAGCAGCACTGGGGTTGAACAATGGTACCTATGAAAAACCAGGTGCACAGTTACACTGGGGACAATAACACACCAAGAAAATGGCACTTCTCACTGCAAAGGTGAACACTCTGCATATACTCAAGTATCTACTCATGTACTCAAGATACTGTCAAGATTAAAAAGTATTTTGAGTAAAAAAAAAAAAAAAAAACACAAAAGGGACACTTTTGCTAGGAATATGAAATGACCCACAAAATACAGAAAGCACCTGCTGCAGCAGAATCTTTACTGAAAAGTCCTCAACCATGAACATCTGCATAAAAACCACCAGCCTGAGGCTTGCTGCTGACAGGCATTCATCATCTTCCAGTCAGAATTTTTTGGGGGATACATCCCCTACCAGGTGTGCATTAGGTGGTCCCCTGCATGTTACAAAACATACCTTTGCAACAGAGTCAAGCAGTGACCAGAGCACCTCCTCCACCCCACACAGCCACTTCATTCCTGCATTGGGATTCATCTCTCATCACCCCAGAGCTCCTGTCTGGCTCAGACTGCCATGGATGCACTGTTACCTTTATCCTATCTGACACTTAACAGGGCCTCAAACCTCACTGCTCCTCTCCACCCTGGCCTTGGGCTCTGACACCAGAGAACCATGATTTGGACAGGAAAACGTGGCACACAGGAGGATGAACTGCTCAGGATGCCAACACTACAGCCTTAGGGATTCCAAGTGCCATGTCATTCAGTAGGGCTGAAGCTGCTGTTTAATTAGGCTTGTTTAATGAGTCATATTAAATAGCATATATATAAGACCAGGTTTTCTGTTTGTTCAAGGACCTCACTGGATTATTGTGGTGAAATGCTGCCACTACAATGGAGTAGCTTTTCATTTTATATACTTAACCATGACCTACATTCCTTTGCTCAAAGGATCCCCATCTCCAGAGAGAATGTG
>NW_005054370.1:1922962-1938140 GCF_000277835.1 Geospiza fortis | reverse complement strand
GCCTTATGTCTCTTCAGATAACACAGCTCACAGAACCTCCACAAGAGAGCGACAAAAAAGCCACCAGGTTCAAATAATGGCAGGCAGTATCTGCAACCTGGTCTGGTGGGCACCCTCTGCTCCAGAGACCACTGGGATGGATGAACACCAAAGCCTCCACACGCCCTCAGTGAGCCTGGCCAGTTGCTTTACCTTGCTGGACAAGAGCTTGTCTCCTGGAGAAACTGCAGTCAAGATCAGATTTGAGGAGGAAGACAAATTCATGAGGCAGCTTTGGGGCACTGAGCAAGCTCAACTCTTGTCTCCACAGAAAAGGAGCCTGTGAGCCATTAGTGAAGTCAACAAAGAAAAGCAGACTCACAGGCTGCATTAAAATAGAGAAGAAAAAAAAAAGCAACAACTCACACAGTAAGGATTATACCTAACTCTTGTGTCCAAAAAGTTATGGGAAATTCAAACTGCTATCAAGATCCGGCCTCTACTAATGCAGAGCTAGCAAAAACCAACTCCCCATAACACACACACAAAACTCACCCTAAGAAAGTCCCCAAGAAACCTAAAATGAAGCATGGAAAGTTCAAAAGAGAAATTAAAAGAGAATTGTGTAAAGAGAATTTAAAAAGAGAAAAGAGAATTTGTGTAAAGCTGCTCTGGGGCAGCATATCCAAGGAGCCAGGCCAGTCCCTCAGAGCTGCAGCCTGAGCTGCTCAGAGCTTCCCCATGGCACACCAGGGACATGGACACAGTCTGTCAGCAGGGCATCAGGGACAACAGCTCACACTGAGGCCATCAGAATGCAAGAGGAACTGAGAAAAAGCAGAAAAAGCAGTGACAGAATAACACATCTCACTGCCACAGCCTTTGGAAAACACACATTTGAGCAGTGCATTCTCCCCATTGCAATTTGTCTCAGAAACGTTTTTCAGTCCCATTTTAATTTCAGACATTCAGAAACCCAACAGTTTTTACAAGCTGAACCTCATCATTTTTCTGCCCTCTCCATCACCAGCAGCAGCACAAGTCCCTGGTCCCTCTGAAGGCTGCTTGCTTTGTGGATGCAGAGCAGGATACGCCCAGTGCTGCAAAGCTCAACACCACTGACAGCAGTAAAAATAACTCCTGCTTTGGTACACACCAAGCAGTTCAGAGCAGCAGATGCACATAGAATGTGCATACAATAAGCTGTCACAAAACAACAAGGATTATGGTGCACAGAAATAGGTCTCAGATTTAAACAGATATGAGATCACCAGGGGCGGAGTAAGAAAATCACAGATGAAGAAAATCCCACGATTTTTCCTCTGCTTTGTGTCACTCCAAACAGAACAAACTAAGGAGAGATCAAGCTTAAAGTTCCTTGTAATTGGCAGGGAAACAAGCACATGCTCTCCTTTTTCATGGTATAAACTCCTTCCTTTTTTCAGGCAGCTCTTCTGAGATGCTGGCTGGGAAATGTCAGTGAAAAGAACTCTGCACTAAGGCAGTGGTCAGGCAGGTCTGGCAGCCAGAGCACATCCAAATCCAGGCTCCCCAAGGAAGGACAGACCTGAGCCTCTCTCTGCAGCAGGACCAGCACCACAGACACCATTTCTATGACATCCACCCCCTCATTGCAGCACCAGCATTTCTCAGGTTCCTGGTGCTGTTCAGCATCTCATCTACTCAAACTTCTCCATCCTTGGAGAAATGAAACAAATCTCCCAAACCCAGCTGTGTGCAAGCAGGCACCCTCACTCTGTACAACATACATGCTGCTTCAGCCCCAAATTCAGAGCTCTTTATAGCTTTCAGTCTGGTCAGCACACCAGGCTGAGATAGAGGGTAAGACAAAAATAGGAATTACTAAAAATTACTTGTACAGAGGTGTGGTACACTCTTGCCCATCAGTGCTTGAGTCTGCCACCACAGCTGTGCTCCAGATCCTTTTCAAGACTACATTGTCACCACAATGCCAATACCCACAGGCTTCTGCACTAAAATCCTCCTTGACAGTCAAAAGCAGGGCAACAGGGATAACTTGCATGGGCTTTGGGTGTCCAAGTTCTCCAGATGGGTGCTCAGAAGCCTTGGTGTTAAAGCACTGAAGTGTCACACACCTTTTGAAATGGAACAGCCTGAAGATCTGATGTCTGTTTAAAATCAAAGTCTGTAATTCAAAAGTCCCAAATCTATTTCATCTAGCAAAGATGTTTTCCATAAAGTAGCTTTTAAAAAAAGACATCAATGAAGTTTAAAAAGAAGCTGCTGCTCTCATCTCAAGACCAAGTGATGACTGGTAGAGATCATCTCGAAAAGTGACTGTAATAATGGCAATTTGCAATCAAATCCTACTTTTCTTCTACCACATGTACCCATCTCAGATCCTTCCACAAAGTTCAAGAAACACTCCAGGGCTGAATGGATGGATCAAGACAAACTAATTTTCCTCTTGCAGAACCCATCAGTGTCAGAAGTACAGTCCCACAAAACACTGCAGAGACAGCATGTGACAGATGAATATTCCATTGGGAGAGTCACCCTGGCTCACTCTTTCAGAGGACAATTATAAAAACAGAACTGTGAAGATACTTAACACTCCACCAAAAAGCAGACTGCCAGATGTTACCAACTGTCTGGGCACCCAAACAACACTTCTTTTCATAACAATGGGGAGAAAATAACCCCTTGTGATGTGCACAAAAGTAGGGAACTGAAAAAGTATAGAGTTTCCTGAAAAAAATTCCCTATGGTGGCAGAATAGGGTGGAATGAAACCAAGAGAAACCTAACAGTGTAACATTTTAACAGCAGCAGCTTTTGTGAATGGAGCATTGAGATGATTCAAGGAAGTATTAGAGTTTCAAAACACTTCAAGAGTAGCTGTGATCGATATCTATCTCACCATTACAACATCTCTTGGCAGAGACACTGCACGTTTCAATACATCCAACAAAGACAATGCCTCTCTTGGCTCAGACACACTCAACACGTCACTCAGATTTCACCCAAATGACATTTCAGTAGCACCTGCCCCCAGTGAAAACAGCTATTTATAGCAAGGTGGGTGTTGAGAAGGGTGATTTCTTCCATCACTTGAGGCCTGGGTGTAAATCACAGGCTGCATGTTGTCATTCCTGATTAAAAGCTCTTCCTGGTCTCTAATGAAGATTTGCCACTTTGCTAAATCACACCGGAGCTGCAAGTGGCAGGTGCCTGGTTTTCTTGAAAGCAGGAGATAAACTCAAAGGCTCTGTTTGGATGAGACTAAGCTTAAACAGCTGCACTAGGTATGCACACAGCACACACTAACCTTGCAATGTTCCTCCCAGAGCCTCATTTCCATGAGAACAGAAGAAATATCCTTTGTTTTAGTCTTCTTCAGAACACAGACAATCCTGCTTCATTTTATACACCCTAAAGCAATTTTGAGGGGGGGAAGGGGAAATGTTATTTTAGCTCACGTGCCAACGTTGTTCACCAGCAGGAAAACCTAAAAGCTCAGCTCAACATCACTCCTCAATTCAGATGCAACACTGCCAGGCTAGAAGGCCACAATTAACCAGTTAAGTATTTTGAGAATATCTAGGGATCTTTTTCTGATGAAACTGGAAAATTGAGAGAGCAAATGGATGCCCTGCCAGCCATCCAGAGCAGGGTAGGGACCACTCTCAAGAGCAATGAACATGCTATTGTCCTGAATAACTTAATTCTCAGAGAACAATGAAAATAGCAAAGATAACAGATGTAAAGAAAAAGGGTCTTTGTGTCTCTCCAGGTGTGGAGAGAAAACTAAACCTAATCAAAGGGAAGAATGTTTCAGGAGCTCTGAAGCAGCCAAATCGTATCAAAATCAAAGAAAGAGTTATGAAAAAACAACCTGCTACACCAACAAACTTTTGTGTACAGCAGCAGCAGCACCTGATCCTCTTACAGCACAGCAGGAACCAGCTCAGCCAAGAGCCCAGCTAGCAAATATTAAAGAATCCTTTTGAAGTGAACTTGGAGACCCTGCCCAGGAATGGTTCTCCAGGTCCTCACTGTGAAATGAGGCTAAGTTAGCAGCACTAACAAGAACAACTGGCATTTCATAAAGATTCCTTAGGCTGCTTTCCAAAACAACTACCATGGACTCCTCAGCTCCTGGGGTGCTCAGTTTGCTGCCACTATCACAAACTCTTCCAGCACCAAGAAGAAGCAGAAAGGAGACACACAGCAGAGTTCTAAGACTGCTCACAAATGCTTTTATAGAATGGCTTGCCAGCCCAAACACCCAAATAGAACCAGGCAGCCACAAAGATCCCAGTTCTGGAAAAGAACTCTCCACCCTGAGTTTGCTGCCCTCAGCAGTACCAGAGCACAACACTCACTCAGAGACACAGGTACAGGAGCACAGAGATGGGAATCTGCCCTACAAACACCACCTTGAAAGCTGATTTTTCAGTCCCTTCATTTCTCATCACAGGTCTCCTGACAGCAAGCACTTATCACTGCCAGATTAGAAGAGATTATCACAAGAGAAAGTTAAGGTTCTTTCAGACACCAGGACAGTAAAGTGCACTCAGTGGTTACTATCAGAGGTAGGGTGGGTGATGAGACCTCTCTACCCAACTGACCATGGCCAAATGGTGCTTGTTAAATCAAATTAACAAACACTGCTCGTTAAATCCAACAGGCTGGGTTTCCAGCACTACCAGTTTCCAATCTGGCACAACCACTAAAAGGTAAAAAAATCGCTTTTGCAGCTTCACTTTGGGAGCTCTCAGATAAGAGCATTTCCTCCAGAGCTGTCCCGCCTGGCTGTACAAATGCTAATCAGAGACTGCTGGAGCTCAAGAGAAAGCAACTGCGTGGGGCACTAACAAAAGAAAGCAAAGCATCCCTGTGAGGGAGACACGAGGTGTGAATACTCGTGCTGGGTTTGCACCCAGTGCCAATTAAGAGTACACGAATTAGTGTAACACAAACACTCAGGCTGCATTCAGTACACTAAAATAAGAGGAAATTCGAATTGTAATTATTTTAACCATTGTGCACACACAGATAGATTTCAAATGGTAGCCAATACCTATGGATGGTGATTTGGTACTAAATTGTGTTACTGAGAATAGAAAAAAGAACACAGCCCAATTAAGAGGAAGCCAGGAATTCAGCCTGGATTTCTTCCAAAGTTCAGAGTGGCAACACTGAAAAAAACCAGAAAGACTCTTCTAACTAAAGAGTTCACACATTCATTGAAGTGACTAGAGCAATCACCATATTGGTGATATTTGTTTTCCATAAATTAAATTTTCTCTAGGCTCCACAAGAGAACAAGAAACATGACAGCAGATCACATAATATTCCTGTGAAATGCAAAGAGTGCCTGGTGTGGGAATTGTTTTCATCTAACACTTGGGCTCAGGAAAGAAAGATTAACAGCATTCAACAAGGTACTCGAGGCTGATCAGGGCAGCCAGAGTGAACTCTGATGAAGAGGGCACAGTGTGAACTGGAGTAAGTGTGGACAAGGGCTGCACAAATAGTGGGGAAAGAGCCTCTCTGGTTAGGAAGTTAGTGATGTACAGTCTGAGGGTGAAAAGGGAGAAAATAATTGTGCTTCAGCACATAATAGCACATTTATAAAGACAGGCAGCTATTTAGGAGTTACATTTGCTTTTTACTAGAGGAGATGGGTGTAAGCTGTTTGCATGTTTATGCTAGAAATTACAGCTTTTCTCATCCAGACTGACACAGGTTCCTAATGCAAGGAATCAAAGCACAGAGCTAACTCTTTAACAGAACTTTTCTGAGAGACAGAGCAGGCTGCTCCTGCAGTGACGCCCTCAGCAGCACCAGCCCAGGCTGCTCACAGGGAGCTCCTGGCCAGCACACATTTTGTTACAATAAAGTCATCCTGCACTTTGCTTTATCATTACAAGGCAGATTTCATTTGTGAACCAAATGACATTTTTCTCCATCATGTACCAGCACAATCCCCATCACCACACAAAACAAAACAGAGGAAGTTTCTGGCCCCAGAATCAAAAGCACCAAAAAGCCGAATCAGCTGTGCAAGTCAGATGTTGTGGCTGAAAAAGTAGTACTGAGTCAATGACACACTCTGGATCTGCTTGTCCAATTTTAACACAACGTGAAATCTCACAGCATTGACATGAGGGTGATGAAAATATCAGTTAAAGAATGAAGAAAGCCATCATGAGGTTTCTTCCTAAACTAAGCAGCCAGGAATGCTGGTGTTTCCTGCACAGTGTCACCTTCCCTGCTGGGGCATTCCACAGGGTGTTCTCTTCTTTCTTGTATTTCAGGAATGCACAGAGATGCACAGTCGAGGAAGTTGTGTGATTATGTACTACTACAATGAGGAAGAGCTTCCCAAGCTCTTTAAAATACACTTGAAATGTTGGCCAGATCACCCCTTACAGGAAGCAAATGAATCATCCACATCTGCAGACTTTAAGAAACAAAAAACACAAAAGCAAGTTTGAAACAAAGGATGGAGATTCCTCCCTCTTCCCTGCTCCCACTTTCTGCTTTAAATTGAACCCATGGACAGTTCACTAAGACAAGGCTGTATGACAGCATGGGAAATCAGAAAAACTTCAACAACCTGCAGCACAAGGACAGAGAAAAGACTTCTGACAGAAGTTACATGTGCTAAGGACAAAACAAATCTGAAGAGGAGATTCATGATGTACCATTTCCAGCCAGTTATCCAACTGTGTAGTAACTCTAAATTTAGAAAATGTGGCTATTTTGTCTCAAGACTAATGTTGTTTCAAGGAACTTGGACTCAGAGGCTGAACAGAAGCATAAATATTACTTGCAATAGTCATGAGATTTATTCACTTGGATTTGATACTTAACCCACCTTCCAAGAGGGGAAAAAACCCAAATTTCATCTTCAAAAGCAGACAGAAGGGCAAAGCCAAAGGACAAACAGGGCCTTGCTGGAAATGCCATCAACTCTCAACAAAAATATTAAGCAGTGCTCCATGCACAGTCACTCCAAACACTGAAAAGCAAAGATGTGAGGGCAGAGAGCAGAGGCAGCATTGGACTCTTGGGATGGGCAGCAGCCCCTCACACTCTGACACCCCCAAGCCCTGTCCAGCAGCAGGTAAAGCAGAGTAGCCATTTTAGTGCCATGAGGGTAAATGAAAATACAAAGGTTCCTGGGTGATCAGTACTACTCAAGCTCCAGCTGTTTCTGTATAGCTGCTGCCAACAATTTCACTGAGGACTGAGATCTAAGACCAGTTCTCTAACAACAGATCTTGAGCCAAGAGGTCTGAAACATCCACTTGATTCTAGAAACACCACTATGAACTAACTGAAGAGTTAATCTTGGCTGTTCCTCACTGACTACACTTTTCATCCAGCCTTGCAAAACACCCAGCTCACTAGATTTCCACCTAAACTAACTTTTAAAATACTGGGTTACTCAGTTTAGCTCCTCAACTAAGTGAAACTAAATCAAACTTGAGTTACTCAATGCCAAGTGGTGAGTCCCTAAGCATCCAATTTCACACACAGACCAAACAACCAATGTATTGTGGCTCTGCCTGAGAGTAATTTTCCCAGACAAATCGCTAGCTGTAACTGCTCTGAGGAATGTCAAAAGGTTTTTCTGCTGAGCAGCCAGGTCATGCTCTTGAGCCCTGGAAATGGTCAAATAGAGAAAGCACTGAGCACACACCAGGAAAACACCACCTGGCAGCACTAATGCTGCCTGTCTTACCCAGAGTCACCTAAGGGGAGAGATTTTGTCACCTTTCCAACACCCACTGCCACATCAGAGCCCAGGAAATGCTTTGAAGATGAAAAGTGCTACTTATTTGCTAAGTATCCTTTATCAGCAGAAAAGCAGCACCGTTTCTTACACCCAAATGATTCATACGCAAAATTCTTTTATTCTCAAAGAAGTTCTATCCTTTCAGAAGTAGGTAAAAAATAAATCAGTCATGATGGAACTAATTCCAGCTCACCCTATTAGTGTATTTTACTAAGCAGAAGATTCATCATCCACTGACAAATGACAACTGTACCCAGTCACTTCCACAGGAATAAGGTACCAGAACTCCCAGCTCCAGGCTAAGAAATATAGTTAAAAGCCTTAAGCTCCTCATCTTTTCAGCTGGTGATTAAATAGCCCTCTTCACTTGTCTGTCTCCAAACCCCTCACAAGCAGAAAAGCTAAAGGTTTTACAGGCAGCACAAGAGCAAACCACTGAGACTGTGTCTGATGTGTGCTGAATACAGAACCACACGGTACCACTGCTGCAGTTTCATTGTGCAAAACCAATCCTGCTTAATGGACCAAGGCTATGGCTGTGCAGCTTCTCTTCAACTCAAGAGGCTGTAACCAGAGGCTGTGAAGTGATACCACTGCAAATGCAAGCTGAGCATGGTTTCCTTGTTCCTAATGTACTCCTGTGAATTTAATTTTTCCTGGCCTGGAAGCTACAGTAAGACACCAAGGGCTCCTGTGTCCTCTCCTGGCCTGCTCTGCTGCCAGTCCTTGGTGTCACCTCCTGCCCACAGCCTCCACACTGCCCATTCTTTCACACAGAGAGCAGCAGCACCAGCTGTTGAGGAAAGAAACAGAATCATGATTTTAAACACAATGGCAAAAGCATGGGAAAAAACCAGCTCTGCAATCTCAAAGAAGCCTACCTACCTAGAGCATCCAACATACATCATCAGGGAGCTGCTTGTTCAAACTCTTTGAAAAACTGGACAGATTATTTATGGTGTAGCTTGATGTGTCCCACTTTCAATATCTCAGCATATGTGCACAAAAAGCATTTTGTACCTTGGCTTCCACCTTGTATATCCAAGCAACCTGTATGGCAGCAGCTAACACAGCAAACAAACTCCAAAATCCACCAAAACTACAGAGGCTCTTCAAAATACTGGTCTAAGACACCACTTCTGCACATTAACTATTCATTTGTTAAATTTTAGACCAGCAGGTCAGCAGGTCCACACTCCTATCTCACAGCACTGAAGCATCAATGCTATTTAGCTAAAGTCTTCCCAGTAACCTGAACTGAACTGCAGCTCCCTGCAGTCAGAGCTTCTCTGGTACAACCTGCACCTGACTGATGGAGAAGGCTGAGCAAAGCATAACAGTGATGCCATTTCTTCAAAAAACAGCCCAAAACATGTACAGAGGTACAGATTTCTTAGTCTTCAAATCTGCCCACTCTCAACCCATGGTTTTGGCGTTGACCTACAGGTCATTCTGTGAGAGGAAGAAATTCCATCTGCAGGTACTTACTGGATCTCCCCATTAAGTTGCTCTAAATCCTAATACAATTAAGGGCAGAAAACAAAGATAGCATCACCTGTCCTTCCCCTTACCTCTCCTGCACATGCACATATCCAACACAGTTATCAAATCCACATCCAGCACCACCACATTAGTTTCCATCAACACCACACATGAAGATTTGAGCCCAATAAATGTTCACAATTTCCTCTTGTGTCTCTTCCATAGCCTGGTCCAAGTGCTCCCAAACACAAGGCAGAAAGCACAGCAGACACACAACTCCATCCCCTTCTTCTGGCCAGATGTGCAGTCAGACACATGGGAGGTAACAACAATCCTGAAATGCACAGGAAGAGATGCTTTCTATCCAGAAATGCATCCAAGCCTCTAAGTCTCCAACTGCACCAAGCTGGGCTGCGCGCACTCTGTACCACCACAGGCACAGGATCTTCTGAAATTCAGTCAGCACAGACCAGAAACAGCATTAAAGCTAAAAAGACACCTGTCAACTTGAAACTCAGGCACATCTGAAAGTGCTGCAGCTATTACAGTAACCAGCAATCCCCAGCATCTTTACTGTCAAAACCACATGCTCTTCATAGTATTTTATGTTTTTAATCACCCCTAACAATCATCACCCCTCAAGGTTTCCTGCTCCCTTCACAGAAACATTTAACATTTAGAAACAAAAAACCCTACCCCAGTCCCAGGATATTGACATTAAGAGAAACTCACTTTTGCTTAACTTCACAAATTCAAGTTAGCAGAATATTTTTGATTCGGACATAAACATGCACATTTCTATTTAGCAGCCTAAAAGCAAATGGAAGAAAGCTCAAACATTACCATGGAGCCTCCCTCCAGGTTTGGTTTTTTTCCCCCTAGGCGTCAGCATTCTCATACCTTGCCACAGGTCTAAAGGTCTCAGGAATGGGACACACCAGCTACACAAGGTAGAGCCTGAGCTGAGTTACAGGTCAAGTACTCTGGAGAAATATGTAAAATGCAGAAGCTGAGCCATGATCTCACATCTCAGTTCCAGGAAAGTCAGGACTGCCAACCTCAAAAGGAAGCACAAGGATTTCAGCTCAAATGATCAGCTCCTGTACTCAGGATGACCTAAACACAGGTCTCTTTGGGCAAAGACCCTGCACATGGTGGGAGGTAACAGCAGAATGGAAAAAATGAGGCAGGGCTTTCCTAAGCAGCATTTAGGAAGGTGTCATCACCTTCTGAGCCTTTGAAATCCCCCAAGCAATTAAACAGTCAAAGGAGAAGAGGCTTTTAGCTTTCCAAACACCAATTATTTCCCACACCAACACAGATGTTGAACATTAAAAATAATGCCTTTCCTCTGAAGAGAGGAGAGGAGCTAAGGACAGCTGCCATAGGCAAGCAAGACCTTGTCCCAAAAACCATTTGTCAAAGCTGCTGCTATTTAACTTCAATAAAGAATCTTCAGCCAAAAAGGAAACTTTATAAAATTGCCTAAAGTCCCTTTTTTTGCCAAAGTCTGCACTGGAGCTGCATCGCATCAGCAAATAAATTTGTATGAGAAAGCTGCAGCAAAATGTCTCACCCACACAGGTATTTCAGAGCCTGTCACGGGCATCGATTGATTCCTTCTAAAGCTTTTAGTGCACATTAGTTTGTTTACTAGTCCTAAAAGCATTACTAATTTAGTTTGGGGTTTTTTTAAGCTACAGCAGCAGACTGAAAGGGAGCACACCTGGGAAGAGAGCACATCACCAACACTGCTTGCTTGAGGACAGGCTTCGCTCATCTTAAAAATAACACTCCTGTCTACATTTGGAATAATTATAATAAATGGCTTAGCCCAGATGGCCACTTTCAACTCCTGAATTACCAATTCACTCTGCACACAGTACACACAGCAGTAACAATGTACAATATTTAGTACTCCTGAGACTTCCACACTGTGAATTGTGCCGGATTCCACTTTTGCAGTAAAATATTAATGATGATCCCCAAGTCCATATCACAAGAGCCAAACAAATCAAAGTAAAACGGGGAATTGACCCAAGGGTACCTAACCTTGCAATGGATACCCACAGGATGGAAAGGTCACACATTAATTGGTTCTATATTATGCAGAACTGCAAAAATTCCAGTAAGCCTTTTCTCTTCTGTCTCTAACAGCTACAAACATCAGGTGGTTTCAAAGAGCCCCCCTGGGAGACTAACTGAAATGTCAGATGCAAGAAGAGGGTTAGATACAGCTTCCTCACACTGTAAAACCCACTGTTAATAGTTTATGGGCATGGGATTTGTGTGCTGCAACAAAACCAGAGTTTGGCTTTATGGCCAGCATTTCCTCCCAGCCCCAAAGAGGATCCTGCTCCCTCTCTTCACTTGCTCAATGTACCCACACTGCATCACTGCACTTCCAGATGGCCAACACCTCAGCAGGTTTGAAGATGGAAGATTTTTAAGGCTGTTTTCATGCCTCAGTTGTAAATAAGTTGCAGAGTCATTAGCCAGGATTAACATCTGAAGGGCACATAGCTGGTGAGCTGGGATCCCAGCAGTGAGGGCTCAGAGTGGCTCTGAATGGACAGAGGGAAAACACAGACCTTGAGGATGCTCAGAAACTCCTCCTGTAACCTTGTATTAGATCCATGACCCAGTATTTGAGGTCAGGAAACTACAGGAGCAAAGGGCAGAAAAGAACAGAAGGTCTGTGTGGGATGAAGCAGAGCTGAATTCATGGAGAGCCTTTTGGAGATAACATCAGATAATTTCCAGATAATGGGTTTATCAGCCACCAGCTTATGTCTGAGGAGTTTGAATCTGTTTCCAAAGCATAGTTGAATGAGGTAAGAGAGTCATCCAAACTAAATCATATTCTGGACCTTACAAAAAAGGCTGTGAAAAACTTTTTTAAAATTGCACCTGGACTCTTAGAGCAAATCTGGAGTCCTGCAATGGTCCCTGCACATCACCCAGCACTGCCAGGGTATCACAGCATCACACCAAGCCCTCACTCCCAGAGGCAGGCACAGGGAACTCGGGAGGCCTGGCTGGCTGAAGGCCCTCAGATAAGGTGCTGAAACACAACACCTGCACTTTCCATTTCCCCCAGCTGCACAAGAGGCCGATCTGCCTTGCCCAGGCTTTATGAGAATGAAAGGTCACAGAGAGCTCTGAGGCTTCCAGGGGAGAGGCAGGAGGAAGGGCAGCAGCATTTTAAAGTCCCCAGAGCCTAACACCTAGTATGTTCAAGCATTCCCATAAAGTTCCCAAAGGCAGCTCAAGTGTGCAGTGGGAATGCTGAACTACAGCAGAGAGATCCTGAAATTAAAATTCAGCTGGGTACCAAGAACTCCTGATAATTTATTAAAAATCAGGTGTTCACAGCAGTTCATAGTACTTCCAAACCTGCCTTCCAAATTACCTCCAGAGATATGGCTTTAGCCAGCCAGAGGAACTGCTCTGCAGATTTGTTGGGTCAGACACGACATAGATGGCAAATATATTTGGAAAGGGAAGCTTTCTCCTACCAGGTCTGCTTAGGTTTTACAATACTCAGCAACAGTGATTTATTTCCCAGTGTCTTAAATGGGTGATATGGCCATGGAGAGCAGGAAAGGAGCACTTGAAGCCAGAGAGAAAGAAATCTTGGCTCTTTTTATTCTCATCATTGTTATGCTGCTAATGACTATCAACAGGGGAACCAAAGGCAGGAATGTGCTCACATGCACAATTCTTGGAGGAGCTGGTGGGCTTTGCACCAACTGCTAAGCCCTATCTCAAGAGAAAGTTTCTATTACTGACTAATATCAGTAATTGTGTGCCTGGGTTTAAGTGGCATTCTGCCACTTACAAGAGCTTCTGCCACTTGAAAGAGCAACAGCAAGTGTTGAACTTCCAGAAGCAACAGCAAAAATTACGGTCCAAGAAAAAAACCCAAACCGTCCAAGAAAAACCAGGAGAGCTCAAGGATTATTAATTAGTTGCTTTTGACCTTTGCACTGCTTTTGACCTTTGCACTGGAAGCCAAAAGTGCTGTTTCACTGGACTCAAAATTTCCAACAGCTTTAATTCTCCCTTAGTTACAGCACTCACTCTATCCAAAACACACACCAGGATTCCCAGATCCTGAAGCTCCTGACAAACAGGAGGCAGCCAGGCAGCCAGCCTTCTGTGTGGATCTGATACACTAAATAAACACAGAAGCCCTGGCCCCAAGAGCACCTTTACCCTCTACCCTTTTCAGATTTAAGGGAAATAAAAGAGTGCAACAAGCATTCTCTGGAGCCCAGGGCTGAGCTGTCACCAGGACAGGTTAATGTTTTAAGGACATCAAACAAGACCCTCACAGCCAAAACTGCTACAGAGGCACAGCCAAAAGATGTACCTGTAGGCAACAGCACCAAAAAGCCAACAAACTTTAGGCCCAGGATAACCATAAAATGCCTATGGTTTGTACCAGCAGGGACAATGACAAGCTTGTCAGGCTTACCTGGCTGGTTCTCACACATCAGTGGAACCCAAAAGAGGCTGGGTCAGCAGACAGCTAAAAAACCCAATTAAAACCACAAAACCATGATCAGTCCCACTGCATGTTTCCAGTGGCGTCAGGTTTGTTTTCAGCAACCCCAAACTGCAGTGCAGACTGTACACAATGCCTCTCAATTTGGTTAGTGGGCAGCTTTCCAGAAAAAAAAATCAATAGAAGTACACCTAAATTTCTCTAGCACTCAGGAAACTTCTCCCCAGGGTCCATTACCCGAGTGGTAAAGGCACCTGCACCAGGGCAGCAGCACTAAAAGGGAAAACAGACAGACTGTTTATTTACATAAGTGTCTCTGATTTCTGAAGCTCCTCAGTCCAGCTTTTTCTAACACTGCAATGGGTGCAGTTACCAAGTGACTGAAGTGAGAGCTAATACTTCTGGATTTAGGAACCCAACAGCACCAACTAAATCCGTGTTTACTCACCCAAATGGAGGTGGCTTTGTTTAGATGCTGAAAACCAAACTCAACTTGGGACAAATTTTTGCTGCAACAACACATGAAGATTTTACTGGAAGGCTGCAGTGATTGAATTATGGAGTTTTTCTGGAGAAAAGAGGTGGGTTTCTTTTTAAGGTAGAAATACATAACATGGCAGTATCTTTTCAGAATACCTGTTTTCGTTTTCCTTATCTCCAAGCAGTCACGTGTCTAATGACACTACCACCTAAATTTAGCTCATTCTGTAGCACTGGCAAGCCTAGCGATGCCTTTAAGACTGCAACACACCTTTCTTCCTCTCAGTCTCCCCTCTCTCCTGCAGGTGTGGGGCTGTTTCTGGGCCAGCAAAGCAGACGGTTCTCCAGAAGCCTCCTGCTTCCCACTGCCAGCCCAGAGGAGCAGGGGGAGCCTGCAGGGACAGTGCAGGCACCCGTTGCGCTCAGTGCAACGCCCATCCCTGGCAGCCCCTTTGTGCTCTATCACAGTGCCCCCCTCGCCCGCTTTTGTCTCTGAACTGTCAGTCAGCCTGGGCTAAAACCCCAGGCCACACCAACTTTGGCAAGTGGGAATATTCCAAGGCAGGCGTACACCTTGTGGCTCGTCAGATACAATTAAGATGCCACAGATTTACGTGCACCTCATTAGCAAGGGGTAAATGCTCACGTAAACAAGGGCCGATTCAAACCGTGTTTGCTTCCTGCTGGAATCTTTATCCAGGGGTGGTTTCCCTGCTTAACTGCTGACTCCCCTAGAACAGGCGGTGACGACACTGTTCAATAAAGGCTGAGACACTGGCCTACAACTCCAGAAGCAAGAGCTGACTGGAAGTTCGCTCAAATCACCTTCACAGGCCCGCTCCTCCTTATGCCAGCGAGCCCCAGTGCCTCAGCAGAGCAGCCGTGCTCTGCCATCAGCGCAAGGCAGCGGCAGCATCCCTGCTGGGCTGCCAGAGG